>NC_138772.1:41132323-41514823 GCF_965119305.1 Pelophylax lessonae
TAAGGGGGCAGCACCAGTCAGCGACAGTGGTGTTCTCCCCAACAATCAGGTAGCAGCACCAGTCAGCGACAGTGGTGTTCTCCCCAACAATCAGGCAGCAGCACCAGTCAGCGACAGTGGTGTTCTCCCCAAAGATCAGACGACAGCACCAGTCAGCAACAGTGGTGTTCTCCCCAAAGATCAGACGGCAAAACCAGTCAGCGACAGTGGTGTTCTCCCCAACAATCAGGCAGCAGCACCATTCAGCGACAGTGGTATTCTCCCCCAAGATCAGGTGGCAGCACCAGTCAGCAACTTTGGTGTTTTCCCTAAAGATCAGACGACAACACCAATCAGCAACAGTGGTGTTCTCCCCAAAGATCAGATGGAAACACCAGTCAGCAACAGTGGCATTCCCGTGTACCAGGTGATGTCCGATACTCTGCCTTTCTGTGTCTCCGATGTGGTGTCAAAAAGTTCTGCTAATGGGCTGCTGCATTGTCTGTCTCCCATAATTCCCTCACCACCTTTGCACTGAACTCGGGAACAGATCTTCCTTTTCACACATAGCCCCGGTGATTCTGGGATGTGTAGATCCATTGCCAGTTTAACAACAACCCCTTTTTGTTTGGGACTACAAGTCTCAGTTCCTCCCAGCAGGCTCTTGTTGTCCCAGTATGTACAGCAGTCTGTCTCCCCTTCCTCTGTGTTATCCAACCAATATAACTAAAAAAGAGGTAAATAGGAGAAAAGATGATTGTTATGGTGTATATAATCCTGAAACATAAAAAAAGCAGTGGATCATCAGCTCCAGATTCAATGAATAGAATTCTGGGACTTGATAAAAATTCTCCCATTTCCTCCGGGAACGGTGACCTTATATGCATCTTTTCCAATTAATATTAACTAATCGCAGTGTCACTTATGGCGGAAGCCAGCCCCCAGTACTTCAGACTAATTAAACGGCTGTGTTATTGGATTCAGCGAGCTGCTTTGCCCTTTTTATTAATTAGCTTCTATTGCATATTTGTTTTCTTTCTTTGTGTAAATTAACATAATAATAAAAACAAGCTTTGTAAAAGGGCTCTGGAAGTCCTCCGCGCCGCGCAGTCATTAGCCACTTTTTATGGCAATAATGTCCTTGAACACAAAGACAGTAAAATACTACAAAGCAACGCAAACCGCCACCTAAGGTGGAAACAGAAATGAACAATAGCAAGGGGTCTGCAGAAAGCATTCATGGGGTATACAGTGCATCCGGAAAGTATTCACATCGCTTCAATATTTCCATATTTTATGTTACAGCCTTAAGCCTCGTACACACGCACCGATTGTTGTCCGTGAATTTTCGGCCAACGTCCGATCGGCCGATTGTCGACTTGTTAGTATGATGATTCCGACAACCGACTGCGACTTTTTCGGCCGAACAAAATCTGGTGTGCATGCTATAAAATTTTTGTTGGCCGTCAACAGAACGGCCGATTGTTCGTCAGTCAGTACAGATTTCGGCAGACAAAAATGTGATGAGCAAGACTGGGCATGCTCAGAGATGAAAAAACACACGAAAGGTTAACCATCACATGACATCACTTCTACAGTTGGTTGTTGTTGGCTGACAAAATTCGTGTGCAGTCTAGAGCACATTTCAACCAACACAACAACACTGGACAAAAGACGGCCAATCGGTCGGCCAACAATCGGTGCGTGTATACGAGGCTTAATTCCAAAATGGATTAAATTCATTATTTTCCTTCAAATTCTACAAACAATATCCTATAACAAGGGTCTTCAAACTATTGCCCTCCAGTTGTTTAGGATCTACAATTCCCATAATGCCTATGAATGTCAGAGTTTTACAATGCTTCATGGGATGTGTAGTTCCTCAACAGCTGGAGGGCTGTAGTTTGAGGATCCCTGCCCTATAATGACAATGGAAAAAAGTTTGTTTGAAATCTTTGCAAATTTTTCTAAAAACAAAAAAATCACATTGCATAAGTATTCACAGCCTTTGCTCAACACTTTGTTGAAGCACCTTTGGCACCAATTACAGCCTCAAGTCTTGTTGAGTATGATGCTACAAGCTTGGCATACCTATTTTGTGGGAGTTTCTCCCATTCTTCTTTGCAGGACCTCTCAAGCTCCATCAGGTTGGATGTGGAGTGTCGGTGCACAGCCATTTTCAGATCTCTCCAGACATGTTCAGTTGGGTTCAAGCTTGGGCTCTGGCTGAGCCACTCAAGGACATTCACAGAGCTGTCCCATAGCCACTCCTTTGTTATCTTGGCTGTGTGCTTAGGGTCATTGTCCTTTTAGAAGATGAACCTTCGCCCCAGTCTGAGGTCCAGAGCGCTTTGGAGCAGGTTTTCATCAAGAATGTCTCTTTATATTGCTGCATTCATCTTTTCCGGATGCACTATATACTGTTTGTTTCCTGATTCTATACACTTTGTTCTTGGATTCAGCGTCAAACAGAAATACAAGGCAACGATAGCCAAATCATTCAAATATACCAAAAACCAGAGATCCAGGAGGTTACCTACAGTATTTATATACTTTAGGTAGTGCGACTACAGGTTAAAGTGGAGTTCCGGCCACAAAATCGACATAGTCGATTTTGGGCCATCCGCTTGCTTTTGGTCACCTGAAAAATAAATGGATAGTTACGATTTTTTTTTTTTTGTTTACTTACCTTGTTATTGAAGAAAAATATACTCACCTTTCTTCCACTTCCTCCCTCTGCGGCTGCGGCCCGCGCCGTCACTTCCTCTTTGCATTGATTCCTGGGAGCTGAACGTCATCGCTCCCAGGAATCAATGCGCCTGCACCGGCCCCGCTCGTCAGTTCCGGGGCGGGCGCATCATTCCCTGCTAAACAGCTTCTGGGCATGTCCAGAAGCTGTGGAGGGATGATGCGCCCGCACCGGAAGTGACGATCGGGGCCGGTGCAGGCGCATTCTGGGAGAAGAGGACACTGAAGAGGACGCAGAAGAGGACGCGCTGGCTTCAGCTGCCCACATCCGAGATGGCAGCGCTGGAGAAGACATTTTCAAGGTAAGTATTTCTTCTTACAGGTAAGTGCGGCCCTGGACAGTACAGAGGCTATCTATTGTGGAATGTACTAGCCCTGACTGTCCCGGGGGTATTTTTATTGAAGAAACATTTTCGTGGCCAGAACTCCGCTTTAATATCACCTTTTTTGACTTCCATGGTTCTTCCTTCCCCCTCATCAACATGCTAATGAAATACAATTTAAAAAAATTTTCCATTTTCGTTACATATCTTATTTTAGACCCAGTGATGTCATCTCTAGGCCTCTGTGCTTCTCTCTGCAATGCAGGCATATTATAGTTGGTAGGAGGTTACTGCCTAACTTTACTAGGGCTTATTTTCGGGGTAGGACCTATATTGCAGCCCTCCCGATAATCACGCTAGGTATTATTTTTGGGGTAGGGCTTATTTTCGGGGAAACACGGTAGATGATGCTGGATTTCTTCCAGCCAGGAAATGAGGTGAGCTTTATCTGACTTGCTGCAGCTTCTAATGCACATTGTAAGAAGCTCTCAGTGTGCAGTGAAATCAGAGTAAGTCATTTCAGTAAAGGAGAGAAGCCGGTACCACTGTGCAAGACTGAAGGGCAGCTTTAAAGTGTTTCAGCAGTAAGGAGAGAGCAGAATGTATAATGAAAGGTATAGATAGTGACATGATGCTGACTTTAGCTGTGCATTCCAAGGGAGATTGTGGGAGCCCTCTGATCTGATTCCTGCCTAACATTTATTAGGCTAAAGGTCCAGCTTCCCACAGAGGAGGGTGTCAGGTGCACTTATTCTCCTGGGCGAGAGCCTCGGTAACTCCATTGGACCGGGCCAACTGGGTCACCTCTTCGATATTGCTGGGTGAAGGGAAAAAATTGTGTTAAAACCATTCAATAAAATTCTTCTATGTCAGCTGGGAATAGCTTATTCTGAAGGTTTCCTTCTGGTCCATCTGGATCTATATGGGTTCATTCGTGACCCTTAAGGCCAAACTCTGGGATAAGTGACTATTGCCTAAATCTATTCATCATGTGTACAGTATTCTTTCTTGAATCTTGGTGTGATTTGTGTATTTCTTCCAGATCTGTGCAATAAAGACCACTTACTGCGGCTCTCTGTCCTTGTGCAGAGGGACTGGTCTTGTCTCCACCCTCTCCTGTAGTTTTCTACAGGCAGCCTCTAGTGGGTGGAGTTGTGGGGCCCCTCCCACATCTCTGCTGTCTGCACAGGCTGTGTACAGCACAGTGATGATCTCACTGCTACTTTTACAAGGTAATATCTGGGATTTTGAAGGTTGTTTGGACACATAAAGCAGTTTTATCACCTTTCTGGCCATTGAAGATTTTATTCATATGAATGTTTTAATGACTAGAGTTTAGTTTTAAGCCTGGTGCTCCCCAAATCATTTAGCAGTTGGTACCAAATGTAATTTATTCTTTTTTGTAGCTTCTTTCAAGTTTAATCAAAACTTCTAATAGAACTGTATCCGATCTCTCACAGATGGAAAGTCTGCAAGGGACGGGCAGTTTACATGCATTTTAATGTCAATGTTTTGCTCTATTTAGCGAACTCATTATATACTTTCAAACAATTATCTCCATATGGGGAAGCACGACCGTGGTTTTATTTTCAGTCCTGAGTACATTACCGGCATCATTAGTTTTTCTCTCCGATTTGTAATCAGTTGAAACTCCAGGGATACCAAACCAACCTGAACATGGAGTGCAAAGAGGACAAGAAGAGTTGAAAAACTTTCTTTTTTTTATTTTTTGTTAATAACTAGTAAGCAGCCCAACTCTCTCAGGGCTTTCACACAGTGTGTCCGTCAAACGGACTCTGCTTTTCTCAGCGGGGAATCGATCCGCCGATCCCCTGCGAAGCAGGAGAATGACAGCTGTGTCTCCGCACTGTGTGCAGAGACACAGCTGTCACAGCCCCATACATCTCTATGGGGGAATCGGATGGGAACGGACCGTCAGTCCGTTCTCATCCGATCCGATCCGATCCGCTGGACGGATGGAAAATAGGGATTCCATTCGTTCAGATTTGACTGATCGGATCGGATGTCAGCGGACATGTCTCCGCTGACATCCGATGCCCCATAGAGATGCATGGGGGGACCGTTCAGATCCGCCAAAAAAACGAACAGGCGGATCTGAACGGCCCGCCTGTGTGAAAGGGGCCTTAAGGTGACACCAATAAATTTAGCAGGTGAAATGAAGCCTCAGGTGTCACCTATCTTCCTTGTTCCGTAACAAAGTAAAGCTGTACTAGCACCCTGGCACAGGTACTATATGTCAGTGTGTGGCTGACTTTTGTCCACCTGTTACCAAGACCTACACCTTGTAGGTAAGCATGGCACAAAGAATACTGTGGTTGGAAGTTAAAGAGACCCTGTCTACATCATGGCACAATGTAAGTCAGGGAAAGTGTAAACATGATATTGGATGGTTGGATAGAGGAATGGATGCAATGACAGACAGACAGATAACTGGGTAATTAGACCATAGGTAAATAATTGTTGAATCGATAGATAGATAGATAGATAGATAGATAGATAGATAGATAGATAGATAGATAGATAGATAGATAGATAGATAGATAGATAGATAGATAGATAGATAGATAGATAGATAGATAGATAGATAGATAGATAGATAGATAGATAGATAGATAGATAGATAGATAGATAGATAGACAAATTAATTGAGGGATGGATGCATGGATAGATGGCTGGATACATAATGGATGGCTAGATCTATAAATAGATTGATAATGGATGTATAGAGGGATGGATGCATGGATAAATAGATAACTAGGTAGATATATAGTTAGGAGATAGATAGATAGATAGATAGATAGATAGATAGATAGATAGATAGATAGATAGATAGATAGATAGATAATGGATGTATATAGGGATGGAAGCATGGATAAATAGATAACTAGGTAGATATATAATTAGGGGATAGATAGATAGATAGATAGATAGATAGATAGATAGATAGATAGATAGATAGATAGATAGATAGATAGATAGATAGATAGATAGATAGATAGATAGATAGATAATGGATGTATAGAGGGATGGAAGCATGGATAGATAGATAGATAATGGGTAGATAGATAATGGGTAGATAGAAGGATGGGTGCATTGATAGACAGACAAATAACTAATAATCTAATAATAATAACTAATTATTAGGGGATAAGGGAAATAATGAGTAGATAGATAGATAGATAGATAGATAGATAGATAGATAGATAGATAGATAGATAGATAGATAGATAGATAGATAGATAGATAGATACATGGATAGATAGATAGATACATGGATAGATAGATAGATAGATAGATAGATAGATAGATAGATAGATAGATAGATAGATAGATAGATAGATAGATAGATAGATAGATAGATAGATAGATAGATAGATAGATAGATAGATACATGGATAGATAGATAGATAGATACATGGATAGATAGATAGATAGATACATGGATAGATAAATAGATTAGAGAAATAGATGGACAGACAGATAAGTAGGTACAGACCTGGTAATGTGGAGTGATTCAGTGCAGTGTATTATAACAAAACTGGTACATGGTACGGTAGTAGATCATCAGTCCATTGAAGCCCATTAATATGTGAGTACATTATGCCGAGCTTAGTATAGCCAGATTTGTCCTCTGTGATATACATTTCCTCCCCTTGTAAATGGAACACTTAGTGGTTGCCAGGAAAACTTCCATCTGTTGCATATCGTAGTATTTTTCTCTGTAAATCTCGAGTATGTTCCAATGACGTTATTGATTAGCAAAGGGCATATTTTCCTTACAGACCGGTAATTTTATTTCAATGCCTTATGCCAACAATACAATAATACTTATTTACCCCACATTTTACGACACATTCATAAATGTTGGCAATGATGTAGTGGGGCCTTTGATGCCCCACAGTTTTCATTCTGCTTAGCTCAGCAGAGAGAGCTCTGTGGTTGGAGCAGAGCCATGTCCTTTTTTCCCCTGGATCCTATTCTCTCACACATACTAGAGTCACCCTCTTTTTCTATTCTATGCTCCCTCACTCACATCTTCAATCTCCCCCTCTCTAGTGGTACCTTCCCCTCCCCTCTAAAACATGCACATATCACTCCCATATTTAAAAGGTGGACCCACCAACCTGAATAACTTAAAGCGGAGTTCCGGCCACATACACATTTTTTAGCTAAAAATACCTCCTAATCCTAAGATATCCACAATTACCCTAACACTAACCCCACAGTACAGTACAGTTAGAAAATAAAGATAAATTCTTACCTTTAAAACTGATTGCAGGGCGCGGCCATCTCCAGTGTGGGCATCTGAAGCCGTGGTGTTCCCCACTGTGTCCCTCTTCCTGTTTCTGGGCTACCCAAAAGGCTACCCAAAATGCTCGCAATCTCGCGCATGTGCTGTAGATTGGGATCGGCAATCAGAGTAGCGGCCGGCCGTTCACATTGCATCCTGGGATTGATGACGCTCATCTCCCAGGACGCAATGCAAAGGAGGAAGTGACGTTGGGGGCTGCGGCCGCACAAGGAGGAAGAGGAAGGAAGGTAAGTTTCTTTTCATTAAAAACAAGGTAAGTGAAACAAAAAAAAAAATAATTAATTATCCAATTCTTTCTCAGGTTTTTTTAAGCTAACTGATGCTGCAAAGTTTATGGAACTCCTCTTTAAGACCCATCTTACTGCTCCCATTCACCTCTAAACTTCCGGAACCCTTAGTCTACGCAGAAACTACAGAAACTGCCTTACTAAGACTCACTAAAGATTTACTAACTGCCAAATCCAACAGCCACTACTCCATACTCCTATTACTTGACCTCTCTGCGGCCTTTAATACTGCTGATCACTCACTCCTTCTCAATAAAGTTTGTTCCCTTGGCCTCCAAGATTCTGCTCTATCTTGTTTCTCCTCCTACCTATCACAGCGCTCCTTCAGTGTTACCTACAACTCTGTCTCCTCCTCTTCGTTTACCCTTTTTGTGGGGGTCCCATAAGGCTCTGTTTTCAGACCCCCTTCTCTATCTACACCACCTCCCTTGGTCACTTGATAACTGCCCATGGCTTCCAATACCATCTATATGCTGATGACAACCAAATCTATCTGTCCACTCCTCACCTCACTCCTTCAGTCTCCTCTCGCATGACTAACTTACTAACTGACATATCAACATGGATGTCACACCACTTCCTTAAACAAAGTCTCTCTAAAACCGAGCTGGTAATACTCCGCCCCCCCCCCCATGACTTTTCCATCAAAATCAATAATGCAACCATCAATCCCTCCCCTAGTGCCAGGGTACTAGGTCTAATCCTAGACTCCGACCTGTCCTTTCAGCCCTAAATCCAATCCTTGTCAAAAGCTTGTAGACTTCACAACATCTCTAAAATTCGCCCCTTTTTAACAAATGAAACCACCAAGCTACTCATTCACTCCCTTGTTATCTCTCGCCTCGACTATTGCAACTCCCTTTTTAAAGGGCTACCCCTTCATATGATATCCCCTCTTCAGTCTATCATCAATGCTGCTGCCTACCCTATCAACGGCTCAGTGTCTGCCACCCCTCTCCGCCAATCCCTACATTGGCTCCCGATCGCCCAGCGAAATAAATTCAAAATACTAACCACATCTTACAAAGCCATTCACAACTCTGTCCCAAGCTACATCACCAATCTTCTCTCCAAATATCACCGAAACTGTGCTCCCTGCTCCTCTCATGGCCTCCTACTCTGAAGCTTCCTTGTCTCCTCCTCCCCATGCTCGTCTCCATGATTTCTCCAGAGCCTCTCCAATCCTCTGAAATGCTCTACCTCAACCTTGTCTCCTCCTCCCCATGCTCGTCTCCAGGATTTCTCCAGAGCCTCTCCAATCCTCTGGAATGCTCTACCTCAACCTCTCCGGCTATCTCCTACTCTGGGTGCCTTCAGGCAATCTCTGAAAATGTGTCTCTTCTAATCTTTTACCTCTCCCATCAGCTCATTCCCCACAGTTACAGGTGGTACAGTTTTGTACCACCTGCCCCACCCTATGAGATTATAAGCTCTTCTGAGCAGGGCCCTCTTAATTGTATTTTATTGTATTGTAACTGTATTGTCTCCCTTTTTTATTGTGAAGCACTGTGTGAACTGTTGGTGCTATATAAATACTATATAATAATATTAATATTATTAATGTCATTTGACTTTGATGGGTCGCATGGTTGGGCTCTCCTACCTGATCCTACCCCCTAACTTTCTTTCAGTTCATTTGTGCTCTGCCTGCTTTAGATTCCCAAGGCCAGAGGAGTGCAGTGCATATAGTATAGCACACAGCTGTTCTTTATAAATGTACTTTTTATTTTTAAGCGTACCAATGCTCTAATACCCCCTAAATGAACATAAAACACCCTCCCCAAATAAAAAGAAAATACATGCAAATTTCACCAAAACACTGAAAATCTTGGAGTGTTGGTCGCATGTTTTCATTGCTTTTCGTACAGGTAAATTAAAAACAGGATCATGTAACCAGTTAGTTCTTTGACAGAAGAGTAGAAGGCACTCAAGCAACAGCCTGTGTCGATAAGGGATTATTATTACTTTATTTAATAATCGTAAAGCAAGATAAACTTAATAACTAGTAATTTTGACCCCTAAATTGACAGATTTGGTAATTTAGAGACAGAAGGGAAAGAACGTGCTTTGTTCTAATGAATTAATTATGATTCATGAAAGTGTGACTCATGGAGACAAAGTGGAACGCTGAAGGTCACTTTCAGGGAACGATGAAGAGACTGAAGAAATGATAACCAAGCCTTTACTTCCACTAGTGAGACAACTGCTGGCTGTGTGCTCCTTTCTAGTTTTCCACCAGAGATAAAAGCCGGTATTTAATATATTTTTTTAGTTCCAGGGATGAATTCTTCTGTGCTTAATGAAAAGCTTTTGACTGTGTCCAAAATAAACAGACCCAGAAAAGGCTAAGCATAGCTAGAACATAAAGGAATAACAAAAATATTAAAAATCTGTTGCAATCAAAATTGGATTCCATCAACTGGGAAAGAAATAGCACCCCTGTCTGGTTTTCTTTTATGATAGCCTATCACAGGTACAGAAAGTGCAGTGAAATATCCCAAATGGTGGTATGGAAAAACAATTTGAGAAAAGTTTTTAGTCTTCCCAAAAAAAAATACAAAAAAAAAACATTTAGCTAGAATTGGGCTTTAGAGAAATTAAGTTCCCTTTTGGTTCGACTAATTCTTTCAGTAGGTTCCTTATCATGTTTCAGTAGTCAACATATACTATATGGCCCTTCAGTTTATTAATTTCAGGTGTTTCAATCGAAGGGTCCTGTTGCTACAGTGATGCAAAAGCCTGTTAGACAATTGTGTATTTCTAACCCTGTGGCATTAATTTGGGTAAGGCCCATTTCTTTTCTTGCTGGACCGACTTCCTGTACCAAAACCAGCTCCACAAAGACATGGTTTGGAGGCACAAAGGCCTGTCCTTATTGGGATGAATAATGGTGAGTTAGGCGTGCTATAAACCGAGATTCAAACCGCTATTGGGCAGGCTGTCTGTACCAAGCTGATCGAGCGATCAACTTGGGTACAACCAGCCTGCCGGATTATCTTGCAATTATCGCTAGTGGCCGCTATAGCTGCTAGCAATAGTAGAGTGTCCCCACCTTTCAGGAACCAAGTGTTGGTTGCCGACATCCCAGTTAATTCAAGTAAAGAACAACAACCCCCATTGGTAAATGGGGCTTTGAAGGCAACTAAACTCCAATTCCAATAAAAATATATATTTATTCATTCACATAAAATCAGAAAAGTTTGCAAAAGTTGAAGAAACATGTACAAACAGGTAAGGAAAAAAAATCTTTTCTAAATCTGAAAAAAACCATCTGGTTGAATTGTATGCATATAAATTCAGGTGTCTCCATTCTACCCGACGCGTTTCAGGTCAAACCTTTTTTCAGGGGTATTACAAATGGAGATATGTGTGTTCAATTATTCTATCAGTAGAAAACATAACATTGTAATAGCAGTACAGGTATATTACATGCAAGACCTTTGTTACAATCTAAGAGACTACCTGCCATCAGAGATGTTCAAGGTAGTGAGAGGCCATGCCAGTCATAGAAAGAAAAAAGGGATATTTTTGTCTCTACCAAGCAAGTAAAAGTGCCACCACCACAAGGCCCTAGCACAGCTCCCACAGAGGTCCCCACAAAGGAGGGCTGGCAGAGGGTTTAATATTTCTACCAAAAATAGTAAAACACTAAATGGTAGTGTGATGCATCCCAGTATTTTGGATATTTACACTGGGGATGCTAATTACTGTAAGCCACCCTAACCCTTATAGCTGCTAACGATAACCACTGTCCTTGCCCAGCGGGGGGGCGTCCGCGGTTGCAGAAAAGAAATTCGCACCATGTATGGCCTGCCTTAGGTCTTTTCCAACATCAGTATCTGACCCCAGAAATGAGAAATCTGCCCCTGTATGGTGACTTTATAGCACTCATATTTTTTCTGTTTTTATGTGTCATACTGACTTAATATTACAGCAGAAATTCACAAAGGACGCAGAAAAGATGTAGCAGCAAATGGCATTAAGAAAGAGAAACATCATATAAAGTGAGAATTTTCTTTCTGATTGTTATGTTTGTGAGCCTAAGGCCAATTGCTGTTTCCTGACACATCTTCATGTCTCTTGGAGTATCCAGACAACCTTTATCAAGAGAATTTGTTGTGTGTCACTTCTCCCTTCCGACAGCAAAAATGCATTCATCAAAACTCCAGCAATCTTGACAGATCTCGTCCTTACTACCAAGAGCTGTCTGTTTACTGATAAAATATAAATATATTTGCAGTATAATAAAAGGGAGATTCAAGAGACAAAAAAAAGTGTCTATCATATGATAATATGACATATAGACAATGGTCTGGTTACAATCCAATTTATGTATGTGTCACCTTCTGCCCCCCACCCAAGAAGCACAAAGACAAAGAAAGATTATAACAAGGAAGAGACTGGGCTGGGGGCAGGGGGGCATTTGCAAGTACCAAGCCGATACAAATAATATATAATGGGCTGATGGCCCTGAGTGGAGATACCCCCCAATTCAGACCTCAATCAGAGTGGGACTTGCAGTCAGTGACACTTGCTGGGTGTTATATAGCTATCTGCTTCCCTTTCAGAACTGTGATATCAGCACTTATAAGTTGGAAGTCTTCCAGCACCAATGAATATGATGAAGCACCTATTGGCGTTAAACGTGCTAGGGGTTTCTTACTCTCTTGTTATTTATTTTATTTATTCAGGTACTCATAGAGCGCTGTAAATTTATGCAGCGCTTTACATATACATTCTACGTTCACATCAGTCCCTACCCTCAAGGAGCTTAAAATCTAAGGTCCTTAACTCACATTCAAACATGCATATACTAGGGCCAATTACCCTACCAACATGTCTTTGGAGTGTGGAAGGAAATGCATGTGAATGTTTTTTTGTATTAATGGAATAAAGAACTTAGCATTACCAGTGTGTGGTCATCCGTTATCATTTTTTCATAATACTGCGGCAAAAAGCTGGTGCAGCACTTGGGTCACTTCGGGGCAAACTGGCCGTGGACCAACCTGGAGTGATGTTTTACATAATTATTCCATTGCAATGCGTTGTGTGCACTTGTTAAAGGAAGCTAGGTAATAAGGATCATTTGTGATGATAGCATGGGGTTTTTTTTTTTTTATAGTTAAGTCCATGTCATTTTCAAGGAGCAACTGTTATCTTGTTTAGCTCATGCACTACCATTTTCATGTATAACCTATCCCTTAAAATCAATTTTAGGCATAGTAAAGAGGTGTGATACCATAAACCATTTTCTTTATGACAATACCCACCTTTCACCATGGCCACCCATCATATTGGCATACATTGAGTGGATTATCTAAGACCCTGGTGCCCAACTTTTTCTGCAAACTGCCCTTTGGCACTTGTGTGGTCCTCAGAGAGCCCTTTCATGTCTTTCTCTGTGCTCACTGTCCCTGTTCTCTTTTTATACTTTTATAATAGAAAAGCTGTATCTTTTTATCATTAAAGCGGAGTTCCGGCCACAATTTATTTTTATTTTTTTTAATAAAAATACCCCCGGGACAGTCAGGGCTAGTACATTCCACAATGGATAGCCTCTGATCTGTCCCGGGTCGCACTTACCTTTTAGAAGAAATACTTACCTTGAAAATTTCTTCTCCGGCACTGCCATCTCGGATGTGGGCAGCTGAAGCCAGCGCGTCCTCTTCTGCGTCCTCTTCCGTGTCCTCTTCTCCCAGAATGCGCCTGCACTGGCCCCGCTCGTCACTTCCGGTGCAGGTGCGTCATCCCTCCACAGCTTCTGGGCATGCCCAGAAGCTGTTTAGCAGGGAATGAGGCGCCGCAATGGAAGTGACGACCGGGGCCGGTGCAGGCGCATTGATTCCTGGGAGCGATGGCGTTCAGTTCCCAGGAATCAATGTAAAGAGGAAGTGACGGCGGCAGAGGGAGGAAGTGGAAGAAAGGTAAGTATATTTTTCTTCAATAACAAGGTAAGTAAACAAAAAAAAAAAAATTGTAACTATCCATTTCTTTTTCAGGTGACAAAAAGCAAGCGGATGGCCCAAAATCGATTATGTCGATTTTGTGGCCGGAACTCCGCTTTAACCTGTGTTTCTGGAGCTCCAGGTAGATCATTGTGCCGGTGTTCTGCCGAAAACTCCAACTTGTCGAGAACTCAAGCTATGTCACTTCCAGTAACTCTACACCAGGAATAATTGAAGGTTTCAACCACTTGGTGTTTTCACAGAACACCGGCAGCCTATACACTCTGGTACATGCTATAATGAGTCAATATTGTTAGTCCGCCCGCTAGTTGTCGGCACCTTGGAGGCACCATGTTGTTGGTTACTAGTGGGCGGACTAAAAATGTCTTTTCATTATAGCATGTACCTGAGTGTATACTCTGCCGCCTGTTCTATGAAAACACCAAGTGGTAAAAATCTCTAATCATTTCTGGTGTAGAGTCTCCGGAAGTGATGTGGTTGGAGTTCCTTGGCAAGTTGGAGTTTTTGGCAGAACACCAGGACAGAAAGGAACATCCTGGTAAAATTATGATCTACTGGTCATTGGTCTACTGCAAGCAGGGGTGAAGCTTTTCCTCATCGCCCTCTCCAATGATCACTCATTGGGGCTGTTGAAACATTGTAGCTTTCTGGCAGCTCACTGATTGGAAGACAGCAACAGGGGACTGATATATGAGGTGTATACACAATTGTGTCATCTCTGAGCCAGCATCCTTGTCCACGAAGTAGATGATGACCCTATGAAGATGCCTGAACAAAGTCCTCCTAGAGAGACAAAGGCATTGTCAAGGGGGAGTACTATGATCTATGTGAGAGGTAATAAATACCTAGAAGCATTGCACTTACACATTGGAGAAGATTTACTAAAACTGGTGCACTCAGAATCTGGTGTAGCTGTGTATGGTAGCCAATCAGCTTCTAACTTCAGTTTGTTCAATTAAGCTTTGATAATAAAACTTGGAAACTGATTGGTTTCTGTGCAGAGCTGCACCAGATTTTGCACACTCCAGTTTTAATACCCCCCCCCCATCATTACCTATTATGTTGCACTTACAATGAAAGACCTCTTACCTGGGCCCACTTTCACTGCTTCCCGGCCGGGCCATTGTAAAATGACGCCTGAGCGGGAGTTCTATTGTTCTGGGTGGATGTCATATGATGTCCTTTCTAGAAAACATGATCTGTCACCCGCTGTGTCTACCTTAAAAAGCAGATGACTGATCATGTACCTGCCCGCTGTCAATACCATGTGATCGCTGTGACCAATCACAGCAGATCAAATTGCAATTGTAAACTCACTGCTATAAGCAATCATAGTGTGTAAGAAAAATCCTGATCACCTCCCCAGAGTAGTACAGTGTTACTATAATAACACGGAATTGCTCTGGTCACAGGTATGTAATAAAAAAAGGAAAGAAAAAAAATATTGTTAAAGATTGAAAAAAGTTATTTAATTATTATTATTATTATTATTATTTTTTACATACTATCACCAGTCAGTGTCCCTGCTCACCATCACACCAGTTATATGATGATGCTGTACTGAATTTGTGACAGTATGTCACATACATTTTTTTTTCTTAAAAATATGAAAAAATATATTTTTTTAATGTCTTAATTCCAAAAAATTGTAGCAAAAAATCACAACTTACTAAATACCTTGGACTATCTACTTTCCAAAACGGGGTCATCTGGGTGATATTTCTACTGTTCTGGCATTTTTGGGCTTTAAGAATGAGATAGGCCATCAAGTACATCCGGATTGATCAATTTTCATATATATATATATATATATATATATATATATATATATATATATTAAGGATGCACTGAAATGAAAATTCTGGGCCGAAACCGAAAATGCAGGATGCCCTTAGCCGAAAACCAAAACCGAAAATGACTGTTTTCCCCCAAATGATTTTAAAATAGAACAGGGGCATACACCAAAAACAGGCTGCAACGTACACCTGTAGCTGCCACCCTGTCGCAGTATATGTACTGTGACTGGTTGGCAAGTGGTTAATTTAATTACCGATGGTATTTGTATTATGCAGCATGAGGGGGTTAATGTATTGCCACTGCTGGTCACTGATGCATTAGTGACCGACCAGTGGCAGTTAATTAACCCCTTTGTGCTGCATTAGTGCAACCAGTATCAGTGTTAATTAACACTGGTTGCACTGACACTGAAGCGCTCACTTAGTTACTGCTATTAGCGGCCGCTCGCCCACCCGACCGCCCGGTGTGCTAGTTCATTCATGCACATCGTAGTAGTAGTGACATGGCGGGCCGCCAGCCAGAGGCGGGTCTTTTGAAACCTGTGTTGTGCCCGCGGCGGCCATCTTTAATATCGCATCTTTAACCCATTTTCGGCCGAAATGGAATAAGCCCATTTTCGCTCGAAAATTTAGGTTTGCCGAAATTTTGGTGCACCACTAATATATATATATATATATATATATATATATATATATATATATATATACACTGATTTGGGTTTTTTTCACCAATGAACACAATAAATTTTAGCCTCAGTAAGTAAGTGTGAAGTAAGATTATTTATTTGCAAAAATTTATAACAGAAAAAACGTGTTTTTTCCAAAATTGTCTGCTTTTTTTAAAAAAACAGCGGTGGTTAAAAACTTACCAAAAGAAAGTTCTATTTGTGTGAAAAAGAAATGATACAAATGTCATATGGGTACAGTGTTGCATGACCGCACAATTGTCATTCAAAGTGTGACAGCGCTGAAATTAGGGTGATCGAGGTGGTTAACAATGTATATTTCAATATACGACATCTAAGTTGGTAAAGCCGTAGAGTGCCTGATTTTGAATTTCAGAGCTGTGTCTTTTCATGTTTGTATGGTTATGAATAGTACATCTGGTCTATAAAGGGCTTTTGCAATAAAACGTTGTGCTGTAAGGAACGTCGCACCAAGCTGCTTGCTCAAGCGACACTTAGCGGCAGATGGCGAGGTTTGTGCTGACATTTTTTCTCCCTCGAACAAATGATATTTGTCCTTAGTGGCGAGGTAAAGACATGGCATAATCCATCTATAACCTTGATACCGAATGCATGGTCAATAGAGGCGATGTGTCTTCCCAGCCGTGGAATTGGTACCTGACAGGGCAGGATGGTTACAAATGATGCTGAGGACCAGGCTGGAGGAGAGACATTGTTATTTGCCCCGGGTAGGTGTGTGTCATGTGGATCCACTAGCTACAAATTAAATAAATGTTGTGAAGTATTTTGTTATGTTGGTCATGTAGCTCCTCATACTCTAGGTATCTAAGTTATTACAGCCTGACATGGCAACACAGGAGGTTTATGAGGACAAATGGGTTCATTGAAAACCGTATTTCACTTCAAGGCCAAAGTTTGTTACACTTCGGTCATACACAGGCAACATTTTTAAATTCACTCAAGGGACATCACCTAGGCTCTCATTTTTATTCTGGTTGTGTATCTGCCTTGTTCTATCTCTACATTTTGTATATACAGTCCAATGAGAGTGCCAAGCAAATGTCTAAGAGTCCCAAGTTTTATTGATAAAATTGGTTCAAAGCAAAAAAAAAAAAGCCATTGCGTTTCAGGCACCAAACAGACTCCCCCTTCATCAGGGCTTCAGGAATTTTGACTTGTTAGCACTGGCATAACCTTCCTTCTGAAAGTATTCCAAGCAGAAAACCAGAGCACAGGTTTTTCTGGTATCTAATTATCTGGGTCCATTTAAGAACAGTTAAAATTCCTGAGCCCTGATGTAGGGGGGAGTCTGTTTGGCCACTGAATCATGTTGGCTTTTTCTGCTAGAAACCAATTTTATTATTATTATTATTATACAGGGTTTATATAGCGCCAACAGTTTGTGCAGCGCTTTACAATTTGAGGGAAGACAATACAGTTACAATACAGTTCAGAACAGGAGGAAATAGAGGGCCCTGCTCGTTAGAGCTTACAATCTAGAAGGGAGGGTAAAGTGAAACAAAAAGGCAATAACCGTGGGGGATGGGTTGATGGAGAAAATGGAGGTACATTTATTAGGGGCTGGTAGGATAGGCTTCTTTGAAAAGGAGAGTTTTCAGAGATCGCCTAAAAGCTAAAAGGGTGGGAGATAATCGCACAGATAGGGGTAAGGAGTTGCATAGGATTGGAGAGGTTCTGGAAAAGTCCTGGAGGCGAGCATGGGAGGAGTGAGCTAGAGAGCAGGAGGTTTTGAGAGGAACGAAGAGAGCGATTAGGTTGGTATTTTGAGACGAGGCTGGTGATGTAGCTGGGGGCTAAGCTGTGGATGGCTTTGTAAGACGTTGTAAGTATTTTGAATTTGATTCGTTGGGTGAGCGGAAGCCAGTGGAGGGCTTGACAGAGAGGAGCAGCGGACACTGAGAGATTGGTAAGGTGGATGAGCCTGGCGGCAGCATTCATGATGGATTGAAGGGGGGATAGCCTGTGTAGAGGTAAGCCAATGAGAAGGGAATTGCAGTAGTCGAGGCGCGAGATGACCAGGGAGTGAACTAGGAGCTTTGTTGTGTCTTTGGTTAGAAAGGGGCGTATTTTGGAGATGTTGCGGAGGCTGATGCGGCAAGATTTGGACAGCGATTGGATGTGGGGTTTGAAGGAGAGTTCAGAGTCCAGGACAACACCTAAGACCTTGGCATGCGGGGATTGGCTGATAGTAATGCCATCGATATTGACAGAGAAATCAGGGGAAGGGGCACGTGGTGGAGGAAAAATTATAAGCTCGGTTTTGGATGGATTTAGTTTGAATTCAATTCTGGGCTCTTGGACATTTGTTTGGTGTTCTTATTGGACTGTGTATACAGTCACAATTCCTGAGCCCTGATGAGGGGGGGGGGGGGTCTGTTTGGCCCCTGATACGTGTTGGCGTTTTTCTGCTCTAAACCAATTCTATGAATGCAGTTTTAGGGTCTTGGACATTTGTTTGGAACTCTCATTGGATCGATTTAAATTTCCAAAGCCCTAATGAAGAGGGAATCTGTTTGGTCCCCAAATCACGTTGGCTTTTTTCTGCTATGAACCTATTTTGTGAATAAAATTTTGGACTCTTGGTCATTTGTTTGGTGCTCTCATTGGACTGTATTTATGCAGATTCTCAACTCTGTGTTCTCCCTCTGTTTCTAAAAGGTATCACCGTTGACTGTTGCCAAACTGTAGTCAGTGTGTCCCCCCTGATAATTCAATTTAGCCATTGAATCTATATCCAGCGCCTTGTTTTTACCAGTTTTTTACTATAAGTTATTGTGGCTACCTGTTTTCTTATTATCTGAGAGGCCTTAAGTCTAAGGCAGGCAACCAGCCAAGATTCAAACCGTGTTTTGGCAGGCTAAATGTACCAGGTTGATTGATCGAGTTGCCGGGTTTTACCTGTGATTATCACTAGCAACTGCTATAGCCACTAGCAATAATCACTGTCTTCCCCTGGTGGGGGCGGCTTCCCCAGCGCTCTGCTGTGAGAAGACAATGGCTTGGCAGGAGAGATTCCCGCATCAACACTGTCTGTGTTGACAGGGGAATCTATTGAATTTCTTTCTTGCAACCCATGGTTGCAGGATAGGAATTTGCCACATGTACTGCTGGCCTAAGACTGAGAAATGCTAAGTGTTCCATCGTCCCTAGCACCACCTTCATTGGTTGACCCTTTGAGGAAGTTCCTCCTCCCTAATGATGAGTCGGTCATGATAAATGCTAGAAACAATGGCTGCATGCTGTTTAACAGAATCAGCTAAGGGGATTTCTTCCACAAGAGTGAAGCAAGTCTCTTTCCAGACACTTTTACATAACAAGACAAGTTTGTAAAGAGTATTTTTGAATACTAGTGTTTTTTGATAAAGGTTTTATAAAGGTGTCTTACAATGTTGTTGTGCTTTCTGTTTGTTCTATTAAGATTCCCAGTCTTAAGCCTGGTACACACTAAGGGCTTATTTACGTTTGCTTCCGCTTCAATACACATTAAAGTGCCTACCACTTTAACATGCTTTTTTGATGTGTTTTTGATGCTTCTGTGGTGCTTCTGTGGTGCTTCTGTGGTGCTTCTGTGGTGCTTCAGTGGTGCTTCGATGATGCTTTGATGATGCTTCGATGATGCTTCTGTGGTGCTTCAAGTGAGCTTTGTCATAGACTTCTGTAGAGGCTTTGAAGACACTTTGAAGCACCACTAAAAGGACATGGGGTAATTTTTTTGAAAGCAAAGCCGAAGCAAAAACAAACAAAAGTAAGGTGTAAACAGGACTGTAAGCTGACCATTTTATTTAGTGACAGGCTTTGACTGGATTTCAGAGAGCTTTAACAAAGTGTATCCGAAGCCATGTTTTGAAGCAAGTGTGAACTAGCCCTTACAGTTTTTTTTCATGCATGGCAAAAAATGACAACTTCAGTTTGAGCCACTGTACTATCCATGCGAGGTTAGTTCAGCGATCTCCCTTGCTGAGCTATTGTGTCCTTACAGGGGGATTCCCTCCGCCAAAACACTCTGATCAGCTCTTTCTGGCATTGGCTGAGAGCGCTGATTAGGAGTTGGTCGCCTCTTGGTTTTCCAACATGCATGTCCAACAGAAGCAGGCAGTGTTGAAGATGGAAATTTTTCTGACGAACAGTGATCCCAAAGGGTTTTTGGGAATCGTGGGTCTCTCTCTCCTCATTGGCTCACTGGCTTTGATTGAAAGCAGCAGAGGCCAATGGCTCCCGCTGCTGTGTGAGCCAATGAGGAGAGTGAGACCCAGGAGAGTCATGCATGTTGCTGGATCAAGATGGGGCTCGGGTAAGTATACGGGGGGATGCATAAAGAAGGTTTTAGGAAAAAAACCTTCTGCCGTTAGAACCACTTTAGGATAGAAGAATGGACCTGGTGGCACATATGGTCAAGCTGAAGGTGTTTATGCCACAACAGCACATATAAAGATGAAACAACCTTTGGGAAAGCCTTTGGTCCTTTTATCCCAAAGGGTTTTTGGGAATCTGAACTAGCAAAAATAACACCAAAATTTGAATTCAGATCAGTATATCCAAATTGAGTAAATTCGGTCTGAATCTAACATCATCCAAATCTCAGGATCAACTCTACTCACCAACCATAAAATCTTAAAACTATGAGCTATGTCCGTATACATTTGCATGTGTGTCCAAGTATACCCATTGCAATCTTTGTGCATATGAAACAATGTAAAGTTTATGCCAATTTTTTTTTTACAAAAGGGGGAAAAAATCTATTTTATATTTGTAGACTTGAAGGGTTTTATTGCTACCGGAGAATCCACTTTTGATTAAGTGATATCCCTTCTCGGCAATAGAAAAGCCATAAAGCGAAGGTCAGCCTATTCACATCTCTCACAGGAAATCATTAACCGCTGCAATAAATATTTACAACTATTATTCTACAGCCACAGCTAATAATATAAATTCATACATAGCCAAGCGGAATGTGAGTAACAAACTGTAAAACAGATCGGACCTACCGGCAGTGGCTACATAAATATACTTTATATTACTGCAGCTCAATAGAGCTTCCCCTCCTGCTGATCCAAGCCTTATAAAGTATGGGTATTCCATGGCTTAATAGCAAGTTTTAATGCAACAATTCATGGAACTGTTGTGTAAAGCAGAGGCATAAAACTGCAAAAACTATAAACAGAATATATATATATATATATATACATATATATATATATACCGAACAAAATTTTAAACACAACACTTGTTTTTGCCCCCATTATTCATGAGCTGAACTCAAAGATCTAAGAAAACTGGGATTCATCCATGAAGAGAACACCTCTTCAAAGTGCCAGACGCCATTGAATGTGATCATTTGCCCACTCAAGTCGGTTACGACAACGAACTGCAGTCAGGTCAAGACCCCAATAAGGATGATGAGGATGCAGATGATCTTCCCTGAGACGCTTTCAAACAATTTGTGCACAAATTTTTAGATTATGCATTGTTGCAGCAGCTCTCCGGGTGGCCGGTCTCAGATGATCTTGGAGGTGAAGATGCTGGATGTGGAGGTCCTGGGCTGGTGTGGTTACACGTGGTCTGTGGTTTGAGGCCGGTTGGATGTACTGCCATATTTTCTGAAACGTCTTTGGAGACGGCTTATGGTAAAGAAATGAACATTCAATTCACGGGCAACAGCTCTGGTGGACATTCCTGCAGTCAGCATGCCAATTGCACGTTCCCTCAAAACGTGCGACATCTGTGGCATTGTGCTGTGTGATAAAACTGCACATTTTAGAGTGGCCTTTTATTGTGGCCAGCCTAAGGCACACCTGTGCAATAATCATGCTGTCCAATCAGCATCTTGATATGTCACACCTGTGAGGTGGATGGATTATCTCGGCAAAGGAGAAGCGCTCACTAACACAGATTTAGACTGATTTGTGAACAATATTTGAGAGAAATAGGCCTTTTGTGTACATAGAAAAAGTCTTAGACCTTTGAGTTCAGCTCATGGAAAATGAAGGCAAAAACAAAAGTGTTGCGTTTATAATTTTGTTCAGTGGTATATACATATGTTA
Source organism: Pelophylax lessonae (assembly GCF_965119305.1). Lineage (NCBI taxonomy): Eukaryota > Metazoa > Chordata > Amphibia > Anura > Ranidae > Pelophylax > Pelophylax lessonae. The sequence continues at coordinate 41,154,504 of NC_138772.1, forward strand.
TATCTGTTCAATAAGTGCAAAACAATACCTGCTGATCCTGCCAGAAATCAAGTACTGTCCTGTGTCCTGTGCACTCTACAGTGTTATCTGAAGCAATATTATCCTATATTAGCCTTATCCAGGTAACCACTTGCCCTCCGGAAGATTTACACTCCTTCATGACTATGCCATTTAATGCAATACGGCACTGCGTTACTTTAACTGTACCCAAATAAAATTAATTTAATTTTTTTCTACAAATAGAGATTTCTTTTGGTGGTATTTGATCACCTCTGTGGTTTTTAATTTTTGCGCTATAAACAAAAAGAACCCAACAATTTTGAAAAAAAAACAAAACAAAATGTTTTACTTTCTGCTATAAAACATGTCCAATAAAAAATGCAAAAATCTAATTTTTTTTTTTTTTTTTTTTATCAATTTAGGTCAATTTGTCTTCTGCTACATATTTTTGGTTTGCGTAAAAGTTACAGCGTCTACAAACTAGGGGATTTTATTGAAATTGTGATCAGCAACTTATAGCATGACTGTGATAATGCAGCGGACATTCTGACACTAACAGACACTTCTGATACTTTTTTGGGAACCAGTGACACTAATACAGTGATCACTGCTAAAAATATGCACTGTCACTGTACTAATGACACTGACTGGGAAGGGGTCAACATCAGGGGTGATCAAAGGGTTAACTGTACCTAGCCTGTGCTTTCTCACCGTGAGGGAGGTGCTTGAACTATGGGAAGGCATTGATCCATGTTCCTAATGATTGGCGGGTGCCGGCGGACATCGAGTCCGCAGATCAGCACCCGCTGTGTCTAATCACAGCAGGAGCGGGTTGCCAGCGGCGCACATACGCGCCCCAGACCCGAAAGAACAGGATCACATACAGCTACAAGGTTCATGATCCTGTGCAGGAGAGCCACCTTGCCGCCGTATAAACAGTCGGCAAGCGGTTAACTAGTGCCAGTCCTGTCAAATTATGAAATTCCGTTCTTACATTTAAAAATCAGCATTTTTTTGCTATAACGACTTAGAACCCCCAAACATAATTTATATTTTTAAGCAGAGGCCCTAGATAATAACATAGTGGGTGCTACATTTTTTTATTTATGTCACACGATATTTGCGCAGCGGTTTTTCAAATGCAAATTTTTTGAAAAAACATACTTTAAAAATTTTGAATGCACAAAAACATATATAACCAAATCGTTTGGTAAAATAAAAATATGATGGTATGCAGAGTAAATAGATACCAAATATGCTATGCTTTAAAACTGTATATGCCTATGCAACGGCCTCAAGCTACAGTACCTAAAAATCTCGATAGGCTATGTTTTAAAAGCCTTTACAGGTTCTGTTGCTAGAATTATTGCTCTTGCTCTGACGTTTTCGATGATACCTCACATATATGGCGCAATCACATCTGAATTCTGGACATGAGCACAGGGGAAAGGGGACGCTTTAAGGAATAAATGTATCTCAATAAATGCTTTATTTCAAATATTTTTTTAACACTGTACTTTTAATTTTTTTTTAAACTTTATTGCTACCACAAGGGATGAACAACATCCCTTGTGATAGCATTGGCCATGACAGGTCCTTTTTATGGAGAGATCTGGGGTCTAATAGACCCCATATCATTCCTTTGCCCTCCAAGCAACAAATCAAACCGAGATCGGTTTCATTTGATACTTTCACAAGCCGGTAATGACACCACAACTGGAAGTAGGGCTGGGCGATAAAACGATACCGATAGGTATCGCGATAGTCCCGTGCTCGATAGCAATAGGAAAACTTGAACGATAAATCGAAAAGTCCGCTCCGACGGGTTTAAACTTTTAAAAATGGCGCCGCCCGGCGCCAACAAGTCATTGCGCACGCGCCGCCGCCGCTCGGGAGAGGCCGGGAATAGCCGAAATTACACGAGCGGAGGTGGCGCGTGCGCAATGATGTATCGGCGCCGGGCGGCGCCATTTTTAAAACGAAGGCGCCTCTGGAACAGGTAAGTGAAACAGCTTCACTACCTGCCGTTATGCAGGGCTGCGGGCACACTACAAGGGATGCAGTGCTGCGGGCATAGTCTACCTGTACCATGCCCACAGCACTGCATCTCCTGTAGTATGCCCACAACCCCGGATCCTCTTGTACCATGCCAGTCACCCTGCATTCTCCTGTACCATGCCAGTCACCCTGCATTCTCCTGCACCATGCCAGTCACCCTGCATTCTCCTGCACCATGCCAGTCACCCTGCATTCTCCTGCACCATGCCAGTCACCCTGCATTCTCCTGCACCATGCCAGTCACCCTGCATTCTCCTGCACCATGCCAGCCACCCTGCATTCTCCTGCACCATGCCAGCCACCCTGCATTCTCCTGCACCATGCCAGTCACCCTGCATTCTCCTGCAACATGCCAGTCACCCTGCATTCTCCTGCACCATGCCAGTCACCCTGCATTCTCCTGCACCATGCCAGTCACCCTGCATTCTCCTGCACCATGTCAGTCACCCTGCATTCTCCTGCACCATGCCAGCCACCCTGCATTCTCCTGCACCATGCCAGTCACCCTGCATTCTCCTGCACCATGCCAGTCACCCTGCATTCTCCTGCACCATGCCAGTGCCCTGCATTCTCCTGCACCATGCCAGTCACCCTGCATTCTCCTGCACCATGCCAGTCACCCTGCATTCTCCTGCACCATGCCAGTGCCCTGCATTCTCCTGCACCATGCCAGTACCCTGCATTCTCACCCTAGGGTCCTTATTTTAAATGGGTAATAAAAAATATCAATATATATCGATATCGACCGATATGAAACACTGATATCGTGATACAGTTTTCAGCCATATCGCCCAGCCCTAACTGGAAGTGACAAAATCCTTGTCATTTCTGGTTTCTAATGTCACACAGTGAGGAGAACAACATAAATTCCTCTCACTGTGTCTCAGGAACCGAATGCCGCTGGTGCCATCCTTACTGGGCTCCCTGATCGGATGGGACAGCCAGGTAAAGGCGGCAGCAGTAGGAGAGGGGGGACCCCCTTTTGCCGCCTGTAAAAGTAATCCCAGCGACCGTATAGCTGCTCAGATTACCTTTTAGCAGAAAGAGTCACCGGCTGAAGAAATGATACCAGGATTATAACTGTAGTTGCAGTCATGATCCCGGTATAACCACTTCAACCTTCGGCTGTTTATAAATGGCTTAAGGGATTTGAAGTGGTTAACCTTTTTGAATTAAAGAATACCTACCCCCTATTTTATGGAGATATGGAAATGGGTAGGTGTTTTTTAGGCCTGTCCCAGGGTGACAATGCTGCTCCTCCATACATACGGTGCAGTGAGTGGGTATTGTTACTCTAGAACAGGAAGCGTGTTACTGGCTGGATCCTCAGGTTAAAATACAGGAAAGAAAAGTAAAAAAAAAGAAAACCAATACAGCCACCACAATGAAGGACTGGTTTTGTGCCCATTCAGCCCAAAGAACATTAGTGAGGTCAGGTACCGGTATTGAATGAGAAGACCTGGCTCACAATCAGTGTCCTAATTCATCCCAAAGGTGTTCAATGGGGTTGAGGTCAGGACTCCAGGGTTCCTCCACCCCCAACTGTGGAGTGGGTATTGAGGAACACGTAATACAAAAGCTCATATCACTTTACCTGTTTCTGCCAAGTCTTTAATCAAATGACAGCCGGGTGGGACTGGGAGCTCTCCTATTCTGGGTGGACGTCATATGACGTCTCCCAGAACACGCTTCGTGCCCCCCCACGGACTGCGCTGTGGCATGATCTCTCATCCACTGTGTCCACCGGACAGAGTCAATGACAGATCAGTGTACCGGCACATCGCTGGATCGGATTTGGTACCATGTGATCACTGTGACCAATCACAACAGATCACATTACAATTATAAACAATGGAAGGCTTCCATTCATGCCATTCATTGTGTACATTTGTGTTGCTTGTGATTGGTCGAAGCGATCACATGGTACAGACAGGGCCAATCACAGCACATCTGTACCATGCGATTAGTTGTGGCCAATCACAGCACATCTGTACCATGCGATCACAATACTAAACACTGAATAAATCAATTCCATTCAGTAAAAATGGTTGTAAAGTAATCATAGTGTGTGAAAAAAATCCTGATCACCTCCCCAGAGTGGTACATTGTTACTTTGATAACTCTGTGTTGCTCTGGTCTCAGTATGCAAAAACAAAATCGTAAAAAAAGAAAAAAAGAGTAAAATTATAATTTTTTTTTTTCTTTTTACATGATTGTCACCAGTTATTATTCCTGATCACTGCCACACCAGTCATGATGTTGCTGTACTGCACTGGTGATAGTATGTAAAAAAAAAATGTGAATTTTTTTTAATTTTTTTTCTTTATTTTCCAAAACATTGTGACAAAAAATCACAACTTCAAAAACTCACCATGCCTCTTACTAAATACTTTGAACTGTCTACTTCACAAAACGGGTAATTTGGGGGGTATTTGTACTGTTCGGGTAATGAGATACGCCATCAGTACATCAGGATTGATCAATTTTCAGATATATAAATACCATAGTTTGTGGACTCTATAATTTTCCTATAGACTAAACAATACACAATGATTTGGGTTATTTTCACCAAAGCAATGTAGCAGTATACATTTTGGCCTACATATATGAAGAAAGATTTTTTATTTTCAAACTGTTATACCAAAAATGTAAATGTAGCACCCTACAAGGTAGGTGCTAGGTAAAGTATAGTGGGCCTTGGCTGCCTAACAGCAGGGCCATGATTTTCAGCTGGGCTGTCAGGTCTCCCAGGTGTTGCTATTGAGACTGGGGAGTCCCCCCACTGGCTCCATGAGAGGGTTCTCTATGGGCAGTGGAGGAAACCCAATCAGTGGCACATTCAGGCTTGTATCTACCCCAGAAGGCAGATTCTGCCGCAGAGGATTCTGGGAGTGGGTATAAGTTTGAGGGGAGCGCATGACGCAGCATCTTTGGCGGGAAGCAGAGTCCCAGGAGGGAGAGTATGGCTGTCTCTCCTCCTGTCAGAAGGATCGGGTGTCCCAGGCGGCTTGCCTGAGGGGACAGAGAGCTGAGCTGCAGAGAGGATCCGGTGTGCTGAGGACCAGCGGAATAGAGGGGGTCCAGTTTCAGGAAAGCATTCCAAGTTTGTGAGTACTGTAACTGCCCCTGGGGGTCTGCCTAGCCGAGAGGGGGCCACTCCGGTGAAGGTCCTAGGGATCCAGGAGCTAGCTAGCCATAAAGGGGGTGCCAGTGTGACCCTGAAGTGTCAGAGAGGGTGCCTAATGAGAGGACCCTGAAAGTGTAAAGGGGGCACCAGTGGTTGGGCCCTGAAGAGTTAATGTGTACAGCGTGCAGAGTGCAGTGTACAGAGTTGAGAGTTGCAGCAGCACAAGCAGTTACAGGGAGCTACCTCAGTCAGTGAAGGGCTGGAGGGAGCTGTTCACAGGACTTTTGAGCTAAACCGAGTGTCAAGAATCAAGTCTCACTACAGTCCAGGATCTTTCGAGTTAACCAAGGTGTTAAAGCCAAGTTCTAGCACAGTTCAGCAAAACAGTATTTTTCAAGCGCCAGCAAGCGTTGATCGGCATCCAGCTGGCGTCAGGACAGCGCTAACAGGCATTTTTCTGCAAAGTATCTGAGTAAAGGGATTTAGGAGTAATTATTTCAGAAGACTTAAAGGTGGGAAGACAATGTAATAGAGCAGCACGAAATGCCAGCAGAATGCTTGGATGTATAGGGAGAGGTATAAGCAGTAGAAAGAGAGAAGTGCTTATGCCGCTGTACAGAACACTGGTGAGACCTCACTTGGAGTATTGTGCGCAGTACTGGAGGCCATATCTCCAGAAGGATATAGATACTCTAGAGAGAGTTCAGAGAAGAGCTACTAAACTAGTACATGGATTGCAGGAAAAAACTTACCAGGAAAGGTTAAAGGACCTTAACATGTATAGCTTGGAAGAAAGAAGAGACAGAGGGGATATGATAGAAACTTTTAAATACATAAAGGGAATCAACTCGGTAAAGGAGGAGAGCATATTTAAAAGAAGAAAAACTACCACAAGAGGACACAGTTTTAAATTAGAGGGGCAAAGGTTTAAAAGTAATATGAGGAAGTATTACTTTACTGAGAGAGTAGTGGATGCATGGAATAACCTTCCTGCAGAAGTGGTAGCTGCAAATACAGTGAAGGAGTTTAAGCATGCATGGGATAGGCATAAGGCTATCCTTCATATAAGATAGGGCCAGGGACTATTCATAGGATTCAGATATATTGGGCAGACTAGATGGGCCAAATGGTTCTTATCTGCCGACACATTCTATGTTTCTATGTTTCTAAGTGTCCCAGTTGTACCTAGCTGAGCCAGAGGAGTATCCCACTCATTCCATTCTCCCATCCCCAATATCAAATAAACAAAACAAACCAAAGATGCCGGCATGGCCATTGTCTCCAATCTCACACTTGGGTATTCAGCGTAAATGGGCTGAAGGTGTCACCGGTAACAATGGCAGACCCATATCAGGCCCAATGCCTGGAAAACCTGCTACATAAAAAAATGTGTTTTGTTTTTAAAAATTATTGATTTTTCTTTGTTAATTAAGCAAAAAATAAAAAACCCAGTGGTGATTAAATACCACCAAAAGAAAGCTCTATTTTTGTGAATTTTTTTTTTTAAAAGTTCTTATGAGTACATTGTTGCATGGCCACGCAATTGTCATTGAAAATGTGACAGACAGCGCTGAAAGCTGAAAATTGGCCTAGACAGAAAAGGGGTGAAAGTGCCCGGTAATGAAGTGGTATTGAAGTCTTTTTGAAACATTTATAGGTTAAGAGCATTAAGTACAGCCAACACATTTCAGGGAAAGGCCTTTTTCAAGGTTTGAGCAGTGGGTATTGATAGAATAATGATGAGATGTAATTAAAGACCTACAGTATGTTGGGCATTGAAAATGACTGTCATCTCTTAACCACTTAAGCCCCGGAAGATTTTACCCCCTTCCTGACCAGTGGCTATTTTGGGATTCGGCACTGCGTGACTTTAACGGACAATTGCGTGGTCGTGCGACGCTGTACCTTAACGAATTTGGCGTCCTTTTTTTCCCACAGAGTTTCTTTTGGTGGTATTTGATCTCCTGTGCGATGTTTTGATCATTCGCTATAAACAAAAAAAGAGTGTCAATTTTGCAAAAATAACAATATTTTTCAAATTTTTTTATATGAAATTCCCCCAAAAAAAATGTAAAAATCAAAATTTTTTTAACATTTTAGGCCAATTTTTTTTTTACCATATGTTTGGTAAAAAAAAAAATCACAAAAAGCGTATTTTGTTTGGTTTGCGCAAAAGTTATTGCGTTTACTAACTAAGGGAAAGATTTCTGTAATTTTTGGTGTTTTTTTTTTTTAACGAGTAATGGCGGCGATCTGCGTTTTTTTTTTGCGGGACTGCGACATTGCGGCGGACAGATCAGACCCTTGACTGACATCTTTGACACTTTTGGGGGTACCAGTGACATTACTACAGTAATCAGTGCTATACATATGCACTGTTACTGTAAAAATGACAATGGCAGGGAAGGGGTTAATTTTATTGGAGAGGGAGGGGTTAATGTATGCCTGGTGCTTACTAACATGTGTGGGGGGAGGTGACTGAGTGACACAGGGACAGATCGCATGTTCAGCTATGCTGAATCCTGCAATCTGTCACTGTCTGTCACTTAGGAGATCCGCCCGCTTTGTTTACACAAGCGGGCGGATCTCCAAACTCGATTCCCCGACGATCGGGGAAGAGCGGCGGTGATCACCGCCGCTCCTCCCCTGGCCCGACTCCCGCTGTGACAGAATACAGCGGGAGCAAGCCTCCGGCGGCGCGCATGCGCCGCCCACAAGGGGAGGAGTCCAGCGACGTAGGTCTACGTCGCTGGACGGGAACTACCACTTTGCCGCAGTACCAGCTCAGTGAGCGGTCGGCAAGTGGTTAAAGATCTATATGTTAGGCCTTGGAAAAGACTCATCTCTTAACCGCACTGTAAACTGCCAGATGAGTTGATTCCACACCAAAATGGTCAAACCATGCCTTTATGAACCTGACTTTGTGAATCAGTTAAAATTGAACAGAAAAATGCCTTCACCAAACTGTTGCCACAAGATTTGAAGCATTCAATTGCCTAAAATGTCTTTGTATTCTGTAGCTGTATTTCCTTTACTGGAAACAACTCTAATATTTCGAGGTAATATTATATCATTTTCCCATATATAGTGTTGGAGTAATGGTAAAATATCTACCAACCTTTGGCCTAATAGCGTACCACTGCATGCACTTTGCATTCCAGCTCCTACATCAGAAAGACCTGGAGACAACCACATAGACTTTGGACATGATGTTTAGTGAAGACAAAACAGATGCAAAAAATAATTTATGAATATTGAGGGGAGGGGGGATTGGAAATATTAAGCTTTTTTTTTTTTATTGTACTAATTAGGCATTTTCAACTCTGAGATTTCCACTAGCTACACAATTACACTAGATACACAATTTTCTTCAACATTTCAATCCATCTTCTTCTAATGTGTTCATTTCTAATTATACCTTTCCCTTTCTAAAAGTGATTGATTACTGAATTGATTAAAGGATTTATTGATCTAGCAGGCTAGGATATTTATTTGCCACCAAGATCAATATGTAAATACCACAGGATGGTGCTTTAGGAAATGTTTCCTAAGGGGGAAGCGTTTCCTAAATTAAGATGATGACATTAGGCAATAGATAGGTTCCACTTCTTTAGGCTTTAAAGAACCGTTATCCTGATGAATACATGTGTCATTAGCTGTGATTGTATGTGGTTTAACCAGCAACACAGCATTGGATTGTATCAGCGATTAAGGGATTTATAAATATGTAGATGGCAATGATAGCTATCGGCACTGCTGATTCATCACTTTAATTACTGACATATCTGAATTTTACAGGTTCCTTGGTTAATTAGATTAAGTCAGCACCTAAAAGTGCCCACAGACATTTAACGTTAGCTAGCCACGCATGCGAGTGATCTCTCTAATGTAGAATTGCTATACAGTAAACCCCCGCTCCATCGCGGTTCAGTTTTTGCGGTCCCGGTATATTGCGTTTTTTTTTGTAATGTTATTTTACTATATAAATCATTAAAAATGAAATATTTTTGTGTTTTCCATAGCTCTTGCTATGTCTCTCAGTATCTTTTATGTGTTTAAATGAGTTTCTGTTGTTTTAAAAGTGTGTTTAAAGACCTTAAAATGCTTTTACACGTACAGTGACCGTAAAAAAAACATGCCTACAATGCATTTTAATAGGGTTTTTCTATTTTGCTGATTTTCACTTTTCGGGGCTGGGTCCGGAACGTAACCCCCGCAATGGAGAGGGGTTTACTGTACAGTTCTGCAGGCTTGCATCAAATTAACCTATACATTTTTGATGGTGTGTGTAATATGGCCCCCTCCCGAAGAGATAGGACCCTTCCCTGGCCCCCCTGACCGGGACAAGGCAGACTTAAGTCCACCTTGTCAAAAAGCCCAGCAGACCCTGCTCCTCATGGTCAGTCTTAGCCAAGCCACGAGTACTGGGTGAGGGGCTTTCCTGTAGCGAGACCCACCCCCCAAGGCAGGGGAGGAAGGAACTTAATGGTCACACATCCTCCCCATAAACCTCAGAGTAGGCCCAAAGACCCACATCCTAAAATCCAAGTGACAAAAGTGTGATGGTCACTGGAAAAGATGCTATTTGCACTTGTGGCCACTGGGAGTTATCACAGGTAGCTAAATAGGATACAATGTTCGTATCCTAAAGACTTTGGTGCTCCCTTCCCCTTCCTCCTTTCCTTCCTTTCTCCCCCCTTCCTCCTGCCCCCCCCCCCCCAACCCCTCCTTCCCTTCCTTTTCCTTTGCCCTTACTCCACTAGACCCAGCCTGGCATTTATGTGTTATAAAATATGCTGAATAGAACTTACAATCTGCATCTATTTGAACATAAGAATGTGATGATGTCTGGTTGGAACAACTGTATGTAGCTTTCAATGAATCTACTTTGTATCTTATTTGAAAAAGTCAATAAAGACTATACGAAAACACACAAAAAAAAAAGATTATTGATAGCAATGGTTACTTCCCAAAGATCCCCTAGCAACCTCTGGAGGAACCTAAAGGTTCCACAGAACCCCGATTGAGAAAGACGGCTCTAGAGACACCATCACCAAGGAGAACATTACATTAATAGGCAAAGAAAATTCACCCTGAATGATCAACTTTCCTCCCAAAAAGGCTTGGCAAGGGATGTCTGCTATCTTTGGAGAAGGCCTAATTCTTTGATGCCTTTAGGCACCTTTACCTGTCATTAACTCATCCTACAATGCACATGCCTCAGTAATTTAAGCTATGATAGGCAGTTCAATGGCAACAAGTGTTTATAGCGTATTTGGCTGTTCAGAAACCTACAAAAATGAAAAAGTGTGTCTAGGAACAGTACCAAAAAGAAAGCAGCAACACCCAAGAGTAGGCCACCAACAGGCAGATAGCAAAGAACATATTAGAAAAGAAAGAACAACGAGCAAGTGCTGGGTCTGGAAACAGGCTGGAGTCAGTAATGGGCAGGCAGTAAGATACAGACAGTAGGTGGGGGCAACATTGGAGAAAAAGACCAGGGTTGTTAACAGGTAGGCAAAGATCCAAGCTGAGGTCAAAATCAAGACAATTTCAAGGCAAGTCAAGAATAGCAAGCTGGATAAGTAAAGGGGCTGAAGTGAGGTGACAGATCAAGTCAGGATACAGTTGAAGATCATAGAGCACTGGTCCACTGCCAGACAGGGCTATGTTGAGTCTTCTGCCAGACAAGGCTATGGTATGTACCAGAGCTGTGTAAATCTAAGGACTGGATTGGACTCTCGTATAATTATTTCATCTGTGTATTTAGCTGTCTGAACTACCCCATTCTTATAAAAATAATAATTGGATAAAAATGATAAGACCAAACAATAGAAAACTCAGGCATATACCACATGCAATGGATAAAGTCACCTAACATCCAATGGGTGCCCTTTGTTTTGGTAAACAGTCCCTGGGCAGCTTGTCCAGATGGGGGGGGGGGTCAGTCTACAAGCCACTAGATCAGCTATTCTCAACCAGGTTTCCTCCAGAGGTTGCTAGGGGTACCTTGATCTGTGACTGACTACCAATGTAAGGGTATTCGTCCCAGTGACCACCGATGTAAAGGATGCATTCCTCCAACTGATCGCCAATGTAAGGACATTCTTCCCACTGATCACCAATGTAAGGACATTCTTCCCACTGATCACCAATGTAAGGAGCATACTTACAATGTAAAGGCATTCTTCCCACTCACCACCAATATAAAGGATATTCTTCCCACTGACCCCCAAGGTAAGGACATTTTTCCACTGACCCCCAAGGTAAGGACATTCTTCCCACTCACCACCAATATAAAGGACATTCTTCCCACTGACCCCCAAGGTAAGGACATTCTTCCCACTCACTACCAATATAAAGGACATTCTTCCCACTGACCACCAATGTAAGGAGCATCCTACCCACTGACCACCAATGTAAGAAGCATTTTACCCACTGACCACCAGTTTAAGGAGCACTCTTCCCACTGACCACCAATGCAAGGAGCTTTCTACCCACTGACCACCAATGTAAAAAGCATTTTACCCACTGACCACCAATGTAAGGAGCATCCTACCCACTGACCACCAATGTAAGAAGCATTTTACCCACTGACCACCAGTGTAAGGAGCATTCTACCCACTGACCACCAATGCAAGGAGCTTTCTACGCACTGACCACCAATGTAAGGAGCAATATTCCCACTAACTACTACTATGGTGGGCATTATTACCACTGATCCCAGAATAATTAATTTTAGCTGGGGTTCCCTGAGATCTGAAAATTATTTCAAGGGCTCCTCTGGGGTAAAATAGTTTAAAAAGACTGCACAAGATCAATAATCTCTGTATCAATCGATGAAATACAATCTTGAACGTAAGTCACGGGAAGCAAGCCATTGCTGATAGTCACATTGATCATTTTATTTTTTCAGTTTAACGCACCAATCATAAAATGTATCCTTTAGGGATAATATACAATCCTCCAACACATAATCATTTTGTTATCACGTATTTCCCAGCTCCCTGTTCCGTCTCTATTTAAACCTCAGCGTCTGGCTCATTTTTATTCCCTTTATTATTATAGCTGCGTAAGCTAATTTGTATTGAGTGTATTAATCTCCAATAATATATTTGTGAAGGGGGTCTATTGTATTCCCATTTATTTAAGGAGATCTTTGGTGGCTTATGAAAAATGGCTGTCGGTGGGACGCCTTAATGTTGTGTTATTCATCTTTCCGGCACTTAGCACAGATAACAGAAATTAATAATGAATTATTAAGCAGGCCATGCATCAACACAATGATACATCTCTGGGTATTAAGAAGATGGGACAGACAGACGGATGGTGACTATCATTTGTGACACCCTTCCGAAAAGTGATCTATTAATCTTCTCTGGGCTCGGGGGTTGAGGGAGTCGGCTCTTTCCTCCATGTGGAAGGGTATGGTGGAGGAAATGATGGATTCTAATTGGAGAGATTTCCATCCTTTGTTATGTTACTTACCTAAAGGAGAAGGAAACATATTTATATCATGGATGTATCTGATATAAAGGGAATGTATTGTCTTTTCAAAGGAACATGTTAAAGAGATCACTATGATGTTTATAATGTTATCACAGTCTTTGAGGGTCCATTTTCATCGTTGCGTTTTAACACATGGTTTGCAATGTGCTAAAATACACGTGTCCAACTTCCTGATAATATATATAGTCACTGTTTCTGCAGTGCACTACATTTTTAACCCTTTTACTACTACTGACGTATGTCATATGACGGTGCCAGTGGGGGTTTTACATGTCCCACTGATTTCTGTGTGTGTATGTTTCAAATGCTGAATGTCAGCTCTCTGATGAAATTGATTGGGTGACTTTCACCGACCCCAGAAGAGTGCCCATCACTTCTGTTTTTAAATTTCAAGTGTCACTTTGGCCAGAGAGGAAGCTATTGGAGCACTGTCTGCGCTCCATTAGCTGCAATGGAAGGCACGTAACACATCAGGGTTCTAACAGACCCCTGACATCTCAATAAAGAAAATCTGCCACAAAGTAATTGCTCTTATCTCCTCCCTGCAGCTGCCGCTGGCTGGCATAGGGAGGCTGGATCACGTGACCAGACTGGAGCGACCTGAAAATAGGTAAGTATAGCTTTCCTACGCAAGTTAGCCAGCATAGGTGTCAGGAGGTGGGAAGGAAAATGTATAAGACTAGTTAAGGTTATCCCAGAATTCTACTTTAAACCCCCCCCCCCAAAAAAAAAAGTTTGAACCCACCCCACCCTACCTGTGTACATGCACATACAAACGTAAATAGACCCGTTGAGTGTAACATGTTGCATATTGCTTTGTATGCCATAGTGAGAGCAATATTTATAGGGCCATTACTCTTGATGACCTGTAGAGGCGTTTAAAGAGGTTGTAAACCTCAGAATGTTTTATTTTTTTTAAAAGTACACCTGAAAGACAAACACATAATGAGCTATTATGCATTGCATACTAGCTCATTATGAAATACTTACCTAAGAACGAAGCCCCGAAGCGCCGACCGCTCGCCTCTCTCGTGGGTGACATGTTCTGTCACCCTTCTTCCAGGTTTGCGGCATCCGGCCATCTGATTGACTGGACCCACGATTACGTCACTCCCGCGCATGCGCGCGGGAGCTGACGGTCACGGCACGGGGCTCTGAAGGAACAGCACCACCGTTCCTTCAGAGCGCATGTGCCAGTGACGTCACTAGCTGCATTTAAGGTAAATATCTCCTAAACGGTACATGTTTAGGAGATATTTACAGTACCTATAGGTAAGCCTTATCATAGGCTTACCTATAGGTACGACTTGCAGAGGAGGGTTTACTTCCTCTTTAAGACGTCACCTATGGAGAATATAGGGTACCAAAGTTCATCTTCATTTTATGGGTGCATGCCATTTTAAAGCTGACAGGCAGGGTTTGTATAATAGAAGAGACCATAGAGGCCTCTTGTGTCATAAATATACCCCCTACCCTTCAAAGGGAATATGACCTGAGCTGTGGTGGAAGGAAAAAAGATTGCATAATGTTTGGCAAATTTCCATCCACCTGAAATCTGGCCAGTGGGAAAGCCATTATAAAAAAAAAAAAAACTTGAGAGAGGCTCTAACCCTTCTCTGCTCTGTCCAAGAACAAAGTAAGCTGTGGTTGGAGGTAGCTTCAAAAAATTGTTTTTAAAACTTCCATCCACATAAAAACTGGTCAGTGGACAAGCTGGCATAAAAATACTTGAGAGAGGCTCCAACCATTTTCTGCTCTATCCAAGAACAAAGTAAGCTGTGGTTGGGGGTAGCTTCAAAAAATAGTTTTAAAAATGTCCATCCACATAAAAACTGGTCAGTGGACAAGCTGGCATAAAAATACTTGTCATGGACTTGCAATAGTGTTTGGCAGCTTACCTGTTCCTTCATGTCTGCATTAGAGGCCAGACTTCACTTCTGGTTCCTTTTTATCATCTCTCCTCCCTGTTCGGCCTCACCCAAGGCCTTCCAGGAAGTCTATATTAACCAGTGCACTACAGGTCTGCTTTGCTGTTCAACAGTGTTTGTTAGTTTTTTCCTGTCTGTATTGGGCTTGATCTACCTTTCTGTGTACCGACTTTGGCTTGTCTCTGACTTCTCCTGTTTGCCTGTGACCCTGACCTTTGGCCTGTTCCTTGGTTACCCTCGTCTGCCTGTTGTCCTGACCTCAGCTTACCCATCACTATCCCCTGTGTCCTGACTGGCTGCTTTCCCCTCTCTTCCTATGGAGCATGACCTGGGGGACCCCAGGGGCCGCAACCTGGGCCCAGCTGCAGCCAAGTCCATCCTCAGCACTAGAGGCTCTGGTGAACACCTGCTGGGTCTTAGACTCCGCGCCCTGGTGTATCTTGGGCTCACGTTCCTGTCCATCCGCAGCAGTCAGCTACTGGGTTCACTACCTTGTGGTGCACCCCTGCCTCGAACAGGGTGCAGTCATCACCTGGCCACAGGTGACCTGACAATACTTGAGAGAGGCTCCAACCCTTTTTTGCTCTATCCAAGAACAAAGTAAGCTGTGGTTGGGGGTAGCTCCAAAAAATTTTTTAAAAATTTCCATCCACATAAAAACTGGTCAGTGGACAAGCTGGCATAAAAATACTTGAGGGAGGCTCCAACCCTTTTCTGCTCTATCCAAGAACAAAGTAAGCTGTGGTTGGAGTTGGCCTAAATAAATTGGTTCAAAAGTTTCCATCCACCTAAAAACTGTCCAGTAGACAAGCCGGTATAAAACACTTGAGAAGCTCCAACCCTTCTTTGCTCTGTATAAGAAAAAAATAATTAGTGGTTGGAGGTGGCTTCAAAATTGGTTCTAAAGGTTCTACCCACCTCAAAACTGGCCAGTGGGCAAGCCTGCATAAAAAATCTTGAGATAGGCTCCAACTCTTTTCTACTCTATCCAAGAACAAAGTATGCTGGGTTTGGAGGCGGCTTCAAAAATTGGTTCAAATGTTTCCATCTACCTAAACACTGGCCAGTGGACAAGCCTGCTTAAAACAATTTGAGAGGCTCCATACCTTCTCTGCTCTATTCCAGAACAAAGTAAGTTAGGGTTTGAGGTGACTTAAAAAGAAATTTCCATCCACCTAGGTAGACAGTCCTTTATTGAAATGCAGATGCACAGATCATTAATAAGTGAACTCTCCACATTGTTCTTCGATAAGCATTTGTATTCCGGACCTCTGGCCGAGCGCTGTTGCTAAAACCAAGAAACAGCCATTAATTATATGGCGGCTGATTATTATTTTGTGGCGTCTTGCTTCAGAATGAAAAATGTAACCCAAAATGAATGGCTTCCCCCGTCAGCCCAACCTCCTCCTATTCACCCGCCGAGGTGATAAATCAATGACGATGGAAACAACAGGAGTCCTTAATAATAACAACCTTCACTTCACCTAGGCCTCAGTCCGCACGCCGCCTCTCCCGTCCCGCGTTATCTGTGGAGGTTTGAAGCTCTGCTGATGTTTTTGTGCTTATTGATCGGAGAAACGCAGAATCTTTGCATGGCTGGGCCGCATCCATCAACGTAACAAAGGATTCCTGTCAAATGTCCACCCTTCACTGGCGGCTTCATTGAACTAGTCATCTGAGCCTTTCAACCCCCGGAGCTGGCCGAACGCAGTGGCTGGAAGTAGCTTTGCTGCTTTGTATATAGCTTATGGCCTCCAGAAACGCAATTGATGAAATGTGTAACAAGTCCAGTGGGCTCCAAGATTTTAAAGAAATATATCCCTTCATTTTTAAAGCGGACCTTCACCTTAAACCTAATCAAATCTTGCCCTGCCTCTTCCCCCCCTCTCTTCCATTTGGATATACTGTATATTTCTATTTATTTATTTAGGATTTTTATGCCGCAAGCAGTTTTTCACCAAGGTGAGAATGACGTCTGCAGGCGTGGCCCCCTTCTCATAAATTCTGAGTCCTGTGGCCCATCGAGTCCTCGCAGGTTTCCCCATACATCTACGCATGCACGGCTTTCTCCTGCGCATGTGCAAAGAAGGGTGTTATAGAAGTCCCAAAATTTCCCCCTTATTTGTGCATATGCAGGAAATATCCTGTACGTGCTCAAATGTGCTGAAGGGCTCTGTTGGGGCCCGATTGCCAGACAGAGGCCTTCAACACTTCAACATATCACATGTGCCTAAAAGTCCAAAATACAAAGGAGATCCAGTCTAAAGTGCAGTATAGAAGAAAATGAATCCACCACCATAGATCACTCCTTCCGCTGCTAGTGTGGCATGCTGAAAATATGCTATGCGCTTACCAGATTTGACAAAGATATCGGCATCGAACATAATACATGGACATCAATGGACAAAACCCAATGCAGTGTTCCTCTCCTGAATGGTCACTCAGTGGACAGAGACCCGCGGTATCCAGCATACAGCACTAGTCGCCTTATCCAGATCACCAAGCAAAAAAGGGATATGCAAGAGAAGGGCCACAATAGTGTAGAATGCAAATACAGTTTTATTGTAGAACAAGGTGATACACTCACATTTGCGAAGAATCAATAGCGATATCGGCAAACAATTCCATAAATGCCGCCGCCCGACTTCCGGGTACACCGTGGTGACGTCAGCACGCCTTCCCTACGCGTTTCGTCAGAGATGACGTCCATGTATTATGTTCAATGCCGATATCTTTGTCAAATCTGGTAAGCGCATAGCATATTTTCAGCATGCCACACTAGCGGCGGAAGGAGTGATCTATGGTGGTGGATTCATTTTCTTCTATACTGCACTTTAGACTGGATCTCCTTTGTATTTTGGACTTTTTATTTTTACTTTTAGGCACATGTTGTGTCAAATGCTTGGACATTTTTAATTATATGTTCATCTGTTATCTGTCAGTTAGATTTTTTTATTCTCAGATATAGCGCGGCTTTCCTTTACAATCTTGATTATAGCTTTTCCCACTACAGCTGCTGCTTAAGTTATTGGTCATTTACAGATTTATCATTGTATGTTTTGTGCTTAGCGCGGTTATTTATATCTTTACTTCAACATATCAGCATGGGAGGGGGCAGAGCCCCCACAAACAGGGCTGAAGTTCCTCGTTAATAAATCTCTTCTACTATCTTCTGTGCCTCTGCTGGTAAAGGATGTTAAAGTCTAAATCTGGGCAAAACTTTTCGGGTTTGTTGACTCGTGTGGTTCAGGGATGATAAAACCCCATGGTTGAGCCATGGTTTTACCACCCCCAACCACTCCCCTTTGAGCAGCAGCAGAGGCAGCACCTGAAGGTATACATATGCGGCGGCTGCGATGCTTTGCTTCACAGCCACGGGAGAGATTATACCCCCTGTGGCTTTCTGTAGGCAGTAGCACCTGCCAATTGTGACCCATTTAGGTGAATGGGGCCACACCACAAATGCCTCACAACCGTGTGGAATGGTGCCTCGCAACTGCATGCAATGCTGCAGCAATTGCAGTGTGCTTGTGCGGGGTCCAAGAGGTTAAAGTAAGCAATGAGGAGGCAATGAGGAGGCGATCAGGGTGTCGATCGATTTTCAGAGAAGCAGCAACCTCTGCCACACATGTGAACCAGCGCTTAGATTTGGATATAGTAGGGGAGGATTAAACCCCTTGTAAGGTTGGATTATCTGGGGCTCCATGAGAGCAATTTCTCCTCACTTTCTGTAACCCTGACCATGGTTTCACCAGAAGGGAAGTGGGAGTGACGGAAAATGTTGCATGATGTGGTGCATTACAGCGCAGAGGAATGTGCTGTGCTGCGCAAAAAGAGAACACGTCTTATTTTTTGCCAGCAAATACAAACGGAGAGCGTTGGTGCGAACTGAAGCCATAGGGCATAAGTCAATCTGCCTTGTTGTTGCGTTGCAACTGTGTTGAGAAAACAAGCCTAATAGAGCCCTGGGTAGCAGTAAAACCCTGTAGAGGTTCTAATCCTTCCCCACTTTATCCAAAATAAGCAAAAAAGAGCTTGACTCTAACCCCTAGGTGCCCAACTTGCAGCCAAAGGACAGCATGACATGAGGCCCTTTGGGACTTTCTGTATGGCTCTCGGGGCATATGCAGACAGTAGTATGTTTCTTTATCGCCTGTAATAGCAGAATCTCATGTAATGTTACCCCTAGCTATGTGTCCTAAAGCATGTTCTCAGTCTTCAACAACTCATACAGCATATTTGCAGGCTCCGACCATCTCTTGTAGTATCACAATAGTCTCTGACCATATCCTGTAGGCTGTAGCTTGCCCATAGCCTCTGACCAATCTCTTGTAGAATGCCCATGACTATCTCTTGTAGAGTAACTATAGCCTCGGCTCTGACCATCTCTTGCAGTGTGCCTATAGCCTCTGACCATCTCTTGTAGTATGCCTATAGCCTCTGACCATCTCTTGTAGTATGCCTATAGCCTCTGACCATCTCTTGCAGCATGCCCATAGCCTCTGACCATCTCTTGCAGCATGCCCATAGCCTCTGACCATCTCTTGTAGTATGCCTATAGCCTCTGACCATCTCTTGTAGCATGCCCATAGCCTCTGATCATCTCTTTATAGCAAGCCCTTAGTCTCTGATCATCTCTTGTAGCATGCCCAAAGTCTCTGACCATTTCTTGTAGTGTGCCTATAGCCTCTGACCATCTCTTGTAGCGTGCCCATAACCCCTGACCATCTCTTTATAGCAAGCCCTTAGTCTCTGATCATCTCTTGTAGCATGTCCGTACTTTCTGACCAACTCTTGTAACACGTCCATAGCCTCTGATCATCTCTTGTAGATTGCCTGTAGTCTCTGACCATCTTTAACGTGATTATTACAGCAACTGTGTAAATTTGGCCTTAAAGCTGAGCTCCAGGAACGTCACAACGTAAGTATGCATATTGTACACCTGAAAGACCGCTGGGGAAGCGGACTATCACTGTAGTATTTGGCACTACTACAGTGATAAACGTGATCTTTCAGGTCCTATGCCCAGTGGCTTCCCCCTGCACACTAATGGCAAGGGATCACTCGCTCTGGACTATTGCTTCAGATTTTAAAGGATCCATGGAAAACTCAAATGCCCCACTGTAACATCAATGTCCTAACAAGGACATATTATACTTCCTATTAGGGAAAGAGCTAATAATGAAGGATGTTCCTTATTAGGCAAATTACATCAAAGGCAAAGGTTTTCATACTCCCTCACCAACATAAATGGAATCCCCAATGGATCACTTATTGGAGGTCACATAGTGGGAAGAAACCCCAGCTCTCATCATCACTGGTGGTGAGCTCTGGTGAGCAGAGGAGATGGTTAGTTTCTAACCATCTCTTGTAGCATGCCAATTCTCTGACATCTCCAGTTGTATGTCTGCCATCTTAGACAAACATTTGATGCATTACATTTACTGAATATTATTTGTGGCCCTTTGGTGATGTCAGGGGACGCACTCGGGGCTCTCAGTATCAAGAAGGTTGACCTCCACTGCTCCAAGCTTACTTTTCAATGTTCTAAGATGGTAACAAGGACTTTAGCACAGACTAAACTAAACTAATTAGGGGATTGGAGAACCTTAATTATGAAGAGCGTCTGCAATCCCTTGATTTGTTCTCCCTGGAGAAGACACGCCTGAGAGGGGACATGAGAGCAATTTATAAATACCTCAATGTTGATCTCAACATAGAAAAAAAGCTATTCAGTCGAAAGGATTGCATGAGGACTCGAGAGCATACAATGCAATTAGAGGAGAAGCGTTTTAACCTCAGGCAACGCAGGGGGTTCTTTACTGTTAGGGTTACAAGATTGTGGAATTCTCTACCACAAGAGGTGGTTTCTGCGGGAAGTATGGCTACATTCAAAAGACTCTTGGATGTGCATCTCAAGGATCAGAACACTCAGGGGTATGTGAGATGATTACGGCCACACACACCTACACAGGTTGAACTGGATGGACTATTGTCTTTATTCAACCTCACCTACTATGTAACTATGTAACTATTTGGGCAAATCACACACTATTGCCACTTTACCCTCTGATAATGCAGATCATGAACAAATAAAGTAGAAGAACCATCACAAAGTATATCTAAATATGTTTTTTTCCTAGTTTGAATAAAATTGGGCATATTTTTTGCTATCTATTAGAAGTTCTTACCCTTCTTCACTCAACTAAAATTGGGTTATTTGACCACTTTTTATAGGTAATGCTCTGGAATGTTTGACTATTAAAGCAAAATGGGGCATCCATTGTCCACTATTGGACAATCTATGGTCATGTTTTTTTTTTTTTTTGGAACGGGAGTAGACTCTTCAAAATCTAACCATAGAAGTATCATAGAGGCATCTCTATATAGCCCATTCATGACCACCAAACTAGGACTTTTACTTCATGTTTGTAGCGACACTTCTACTGCACTGGAATCATTTCTGATCATTATTGATCCAGTCTTTGTCTGCCTCCACATCCTGAATGTCATTTCAAGAAGTGAATGAAAACCAATGCCCACAGGACGATGCGGCATGGATACAAAGGCTGTACATTAATGCATCTTTGTCTTGGCGAGAGTTTATTAATTGTTAGGTTACTATGTTGTTACCTCCCATTCTTATCGTTTGTCCATGTTAAGTGCTTCCTGCTATCACCTTTCCTCTAATGCTATCAGCAATGTGATTATCTCTACTCACATGTTCAATTATTTTGTTCCCTTTACCGCACGCCTCGTCCTTCCCGTCCTCGCTCCATACACACCCTCTACGTTGCTTACAGGGTATGGTGGAGCATTAGAAAGTGGTTTATGTCTAGTAGGATGCAAAGATTTAAACAGCTCATCAGGTTAGGGTAGGTCATCTTTTTACAAAAAAACGAACTACAAATATCAATGTTCTAACAAGGACTTATTATACTTCCTAAAAATTTACTGTTTAGGAGATATTTAAATGACATGCAGCCAGTGACATCATTGAGTCATGCGCTCTGAAGAAATGGCCTCGGGTGCCGTTCCTTTTGAGCCCTATGCCGTGAACGGTGGCTCCCGCACCCATGTGCGGGAGTGACATCATTGCAACTCTGGCCAATCACAGCGCCGCAGCCTGCGAACCCGGAAGAAACTCCGGGAAAAGTGTCAGCAGTGACAACGGTGTGCGGGCGGTGCTGCAGGGGCTTCGTTCTAAGGTAAGTATTACATAGCGGGGCTAGTATGTGATGCATACTAGCTCATTATGCCTTTGTCTTACAGTTTTTTTTTAAGAGCTTACAACCTCTTTAATGTGTATATTTAGGATGGAGGCAGACAAAATCACCAAAGGTCCTCTGGGGCCGTATGCTTTAGCCCCATATAGTAAATAGTATGAGAAACCTCTATTACAGTGTAAATCAGCTTTTCTCAACCTTCTTACCTTCAGGTCTTGGGCAACTCCTACAAAAACCATTTTATTGGGGGGTCAATGTAAAATGCCCTTTACATTGCGGATTCGTAGGAATAATGCCTCCTTACAGTGGTTGCCAGAGTGCCACTCTAACAGACAGATAACAATATTATTGGTGTCAGTGGCGGAACTACCAGGGTTGCAAAGGTTGCACTTGCAACTGGGCTCTGGCGTGAGAGGGGGGCCCAAGACAGCAGAAATGGGGCCCCCTGCAGAACATGGGTTTGGTTCACACTGCTGTGACCCCAAAATCATGCAACTTGCTTGCCATTTCCTTGTAACCTCCTTGTACCTGGCTTGTGATTTCCTTGCAACTTTTGTGATTTAACCTTGCGGTCTACAGTATGGCACTCAAATTGCACCAAAGTTGCAGAAATATAAAGGGCCTTGCAACTTGAGTAAAGGGCCTGGGATCAATGGGCGGAGCCCCAGGCTCAGAGGGAAGGGCCCCTGGGACCAGAAGAAAGGGCCCCGAGACCAATAGAAATGGCCCTAGGGTCAATGGAAAGTTTTATTTACGGCTCTGATTGCTTTCTTTCTGCTGGCTTTCCCAAGTGGTGTTTGTCCTGGAACCATGCAGGCACCATGAAATGGGAGGTCAATCAGCTACTAGGGTTGAGCGGACACCTAGATGTCCGTGTTCGACGGGTTCGGCCGAACTTTAAAAAAAAGTCCGGGTCCGTGTCCCGGACTTTTACCGAACTTTTCCCGGACACCGAACCCCATTGAAGTCAATGGGGACCCGAACTTTAAGGCACTAAAATGGCTCTAAAACACCAAAGGAAAGGGCTAGAGTGCTGCAAATGGCAGCAAAACGTAATTAAGAGCATGGCAAGTGCTCTGCAAACAAATGTGGATAGGGAAATAACTTAAAACAACAAAAAAAAACAGAAAAATAAAACAATGTTCTTCTTCATCTCTGAAGGACGAGGCCCATATGGAGTAGGAGGGAGGTTGAGGTGGTGGTGGATGTGGCGGTGACATAGGCGTGCGCACAGGGTGTGCTGGGTGTGCCTGGGCACACCCTAATCACCTAGGGCACATAGCATTGCCAGTGAGGAGATAGGAAAGATCTCCCTGGGACCTGCTCTGCTCTATTTCTCCTTGCCTACAGGTACATGGCCCCGATACATTACTCTCCCTGCTGGCAAACACATGCATGTGTATTTCAACTTTGGGGTGCACACCTTAATGCAATAGGCTGCGCACACCTATGGGCGGTGTAGGTGGAAGCGGCGGTGGAGGAGGACCAGGGCCGGATTAACAGCATCATGGGCTTGGTGCTGAGGATTTTGAAGGGCCTTAGGGCCGTGCCTTGCCATGCACCCAGAGGAGGAAGGGTGCAGCCATGCATGCCTAATTCAACATGGGATGCTGTCTCTGAAGCCCATAAACACATCCATGCATCGCCAACTGTCCCTCCTTGTCCGGCCTTCACGCTGTGTGGGGAGGTTCTGAGGGTGCTGCCTGGGGAAGCGAGCATAGAAGCCAGACTTCTGTGTTTACAAGTGACAGAAGAGCGGTAACAGTGAATATGGCCAACCCGGGGCCTATATAAAAGGTAGGGGCCTGGAGCTGCAGCTCCAATAGCCCCTACATTAATCTGGCCCTGAGGAGGAGGACGAGGTAGCCAACACTGCTTCTTTTCACAAATTTTAAATGAGGGTACACCCCAAAAGAGTGAGAAAGAGCAAAAATGGAACAATGGGTGGGTAAGGTCGGTATCCATTGCTATTCTGCATAAGGTACGGAAAAGTCCCGTGGGATCCATGCCTGGTTCATTTTAATGAACGTGAGCTTGTCCACATTGTCTCTGGACAGGCGGCTGCGCTTGTCTGTTATAACGCCCCCAGCCGTGCTAAATACCCGTTCAGATAATACACTGGCTGCAGGGCACGCCAGCACCTCCAAGGCGTAAAGGGCAAGCTCAGGCCATGTGCCCAATTTGGAGACCCAGAAGTTGAAGGGGGCAGACCCGTCATTCACTACATGTAGGCGTGTGCACACATACTGCTCCACCATGTTGGTAAAATGCTGCCTCCTGCTAAGACGTTCCATCTGAGCTGCTGGTGCTGCTGTTTGTTGTGGCGTGCTGACAAAGCTTTTCCACATTTCGGCCATGCTAACCCTGCCTTCTGAGGTGCTGGCGGTGCCCTGGTTGCGTTGGCGACCTCCTCCTCCTCCTCCTCTGCCTTGTGCTTCCACTGTGGCCCCGCTGTCAGATGGGAATGCCAGCAGCATGGCGTCTACCAGCGTGCGCTTGTACTCGCGCATCTTGCGATCGCGCTCCAGTGAGTGAATTAAGGACGGTACGTTGTCCTTGTAACGGGGATCCAGCAGCGTGGCCACCCAGTAATCAGCACAAGTTAGAATGTGGGCAACTCGGCGGTCGTTGTGGAGACACTGCAGCATGTAATCGCTCATGTGTGCCAGGCTGCCCAGAGGCAACGAAAGGCTGTCCTCTGTGGGAGGTGTATGGTCCGTGTCCTCTGTATCCCCCCAGCCACGCACCAGTGATGGCCATGAGCTGGCCTGGGTGCCACCCTGCTGTGAACATGGTTCCATCTCCTCCTCCAGCTCCTCCTCCTCCTCATCCTCCTCATCCTCCAGAACTGTGCCCCTGCTGGACAATTGCGTCCCTGGCGTTTGCGTGTGCAGGAACCCACCCTCGGAGCCCCTTGCGAATGACTGCCCTGAAAGCCTTGGAAATGTTACCTCTTCATCCTCCTCCTCCTCCTCATCCTGTGCCACATCCTCTTCCATCATCGCCCGAATTGTTTTTTCAAGGAGGCATAGAAGTGGGATAGTTAAGCTGAGAACGGCGTCATTGCCACTGGCCATGTTGGTGGAGTACTCAAAACAGCGCAACAAGGCACACAGGTCTCGCATGGAGGCCCAGTTAAATTAAATAGCGGAATAGAAAATATGATCCAAAAAAAGTGTATGTATATCACACGTACACAACCACACTGGGCCCCAATTACTATTGTTTGTACCCCTAAAAGGCTAGATGAGGAGTAGGGGGAGTATGGAACAGGCAGCACCCTCAAACCTTCAGAAGTATGAGATGAACCCCAACAACTTGGAAAGGTGGATCTCTCTCACACGTACCAACACAGACTATCCCCCAATTTAACTGATCCCCAAAGGTTTTTGATTAAATAGCGGAATAGAAAATATGATCCAAAAAAAGTGTATGTATATCACACGTACACAACCACACTAGGCCCCAATTACTATTGTTTGTACCCCTAAAAGGCTAGATGAGGAGTAGGGGGGGTATGGAACAGGCAGCACCCTCAAACCTTCAGAAGTATGAGATGAACCCCAACAACTTGGAAAGGTGGATCTCTCTCACACGTACCGACACAGACTATCCCGCAATTCAATTGATCCTCAAAGGTTTTTATTGAATAGCGGAATAGGAAATATGATCAAAAAAAGTGTATGTATCTCGCACGTACACAACCACACTAGGCCCCAATTACTATTGTTTGTACCCCTAAAAGGCTAGATGAGGAGTAGGGGGGGTATGGAACAGGCAGCACCCTCAAACCTTCAGAAGTATGAGATGAACCCCAACAACTTGGAAAGGTGGATCTCTCTCACACGTACCGACACAGACTATCCCGCAATTCAATTGATCCTCAAAGGTTTTTATTGAATAGCGGAATAGGAAATATGATCAAAAAAAGTGTATGTATCTCGCACGTACACAACCACACTAGGCCCCAATTACTATTGTTTGTACCCCTAAAAGGCTAGATGAGGAGTAGGGGGGGTATGGAACAGGCAGCACCCTCAAACCTTCAGAAGTATGAGATGAACCCCAACAACTTGGAAAGGTGGATCTCTCTCACACGTACCGACACAGACTATCCCGCAATTCAATTGATCCTCAAAGGTTTTTATTGAATAGCGGAATAGGAAATATGATCAAAAAAAGTGTATGTATCTCGCACGTACACAACCACACTAGGCCCCAATTACTATTGTTTGTACCCCTAAAAGGCTAGATGAGGAGTAGGGGGGGTATGGAACAGGCAGCACCCTCAAACCTTCAGAAGTATGAGATGAACCCCAACAACTTGGAAAGGTGGATCTCTCTCACACGTACCGACACAGACTATCCCGCAATTCAATTGATCCTCAAAGGTTTTTATTGAATAGCGGAATAGGAAATATGATCAAAAAAAGTGTATGTATCTCGCACGTACACAACCACACTAGGCCCCAATTACTATTGTTTGTACCCCTAAAAGGCTAGGAGTAGGGGGAGTATGGAACAGGCAGCACCCTCAAACCTTCAGAAGTATGAGATGAACCCCAACAACTTGGAAAGGTGGATCTCTCTCACACGTACCAACACAGACTATCCCCCAATTTAACTGATCCCCAAAGGTTTTTGATTAAATAGCGGAATAGAAAATATGATCCCAAAAAAGTGTATGTATATCACACGTACACAACCACACTAGGCCCCAATTACTATTGTTTGTACCCCTAAAAGGCTAGGAGTAGGGGGAGTATGGAACAGGCAGCACCCTCAAACCTTCAGAAGTATGAGATGAACCCCAACAACTTGGAAAGGTGGATCTCTCTCACACGTACCAACACAGACTATCCCCCAATTTAACTGATCCCCAAAGGTTTTTGATTAAATAGCGGAATAGAAAATATGATCCCAAAAAAGTGTATGTATATCACACGTACACAACCACACTAGGCCCCAATTACTATTGTTTGTACCCCTAAAAGGCTAGGAGTAGGGGGAGTATGGAACAGGCAGCACCCTCAAACCTTCAGAAGTATGAGATGAACCCCAACAACTTGGAAAGGTGGATCTCTCTCACACGTACCAACACAGACTATCCCCCAATTTAACTGATCCCCAAAGGTTTTTGATTAAATAGCGGAATAGAAAATATGATCCCAAAAAAGTGTATGTATATCACACGTACACAACCACACTAGGCCCCAATTACTATTGTTTGTACCCCTAAAAGGCTAGGAGTAGGGGGAGTATGGAACAGGCAGCACCCTCAAACCTTCAGAAGTATGAGATGAACCCCAACAACTTGGAAAGGTGGATCTCTCTCACACGTACCAACACAGACTATCCCCCAATTTAACTGATCCCCAAAGGTTTTTGATTAAATAGCGGAATAGAAAATATGATCCCAAAAAAGTGTATGTATATCACACGTACACAACCACACTAGGCCCCAATTACTATTGTTTGTACCCCTAAAAGGCTAGGAGTAGGGGGAGTATGGAACAGGCAGCACCCTCAAACCTTCAGAAGTATGAGATGAACCCCAACAACTTGGAAAGGTGGATCTCTCTCACACGTACCAACACAGACTATCCCCCAATTTAACTGATCCCCAAAGGTTTTTGATTAAATAGCGGAATAGAAAATATGATCCCAAAAAAGTGTATGTATATCACACGTACACAACCACACTAGGCCCCAATTACTATTGTTTGTACCCCTAAAAGGCTAGGAGTAGGGGGAGTATGGAACAGGCAGCACCCTCAAACCTTCAGAAGTATGAGATGAACCCCAACAACTTGGAAAGGTGGATCTCTCTCACACGTACCAACACAGACTATCCCCCAATTTAACTGATCCCCAAAGGTTTTTGATTAAATAGCGGAATAGAAAATATGATCCCAAAAAAGTGTATGTATATCACACGTACACAACCACACTAGGCCCCAATTACTATTGTTTGTACCCCTAAAAGGCTAGGAGTAGGGGGAGTATGGAACAGGCAGCACCCTCAAACCTTCAGAAGTATGAGATGAACCCCAACAACTTGGAAAGGTGGATCTCTCTCACACGTACCAACACAGACTATCCCCCAATTTAACTGATCCCCAAAGGTTTTTGATTAAATAGCGGAATAGAAAATATGATCCCAAAAAAGTGTATGTATATCACACGTACACAACCACACTAGGCCCCAATTACTATTGTTTGTACCCCTAAAAGGCTAGGAGTAGGGGGAGTATGGAACAGGCAGCACCCTCAAACCTTCAGAAGTATGAGATGAACCCCAACAACTTGGAAAGGTGGATCTCTCTCACACGTACCAACACAGACTATCCCCCAATTTAACTGATCCCCAAAGGTTTTTGATTAAATAGCGGAATAGAAAATATGATCCCAAAAAAGTGTATGTATATCACACGTACACAACCACACTAGGCCCCAATTACTATTGTTTGTACCCCTAAAAGGCTAGATGAGGAGTAGGGGGAGTATGGAACAGGCAGCACCCTCAAACCTTCAGTATGAGATTGTGTTCACTGTACCCCACAAAGATTGAGTTCACTGCACCCCACAATGATTGTGTTCACTGCACCCCACAAAGATTGTGTTCACTGCACCTCACAAAGA
Organism: Pelophylax lessonae; assembly: GCF_965119305.1. Taxonomy (NCBI): domain Eukaryota; kingdom Metazoa; phylum Chordata; class Amphibia; order Anura; family Ranidae; genus Pelophylax; species Pelophylax lessonae. The sequence continues at coordinate 41,182,994 of NC_138772.1, forward strand.
TTGTGTTCACTGTACCCCCCAAAGATTGTGTTCACTGCACCCCACAAAGATTCTGTTCACTGTACCCCACAAAGATTGTGTTCACTGCACCCCAAAAAGATTGTGTTCACTGCACCCCAAAAAGGATGTTGTTCACTGCACCCCAAAAAGGATGTTGTTCACTCCACCCCAAAAAGATTGTGTTCACTGCACCCCACAAAGATTGTGTTCACTGCACCCCAAAAAGATTGTGTTCACTGCACCCCAAAAATGATTTTGTTCACTGCACCCCAAAAAGGATTTTGTTCACTGCACCCCAAAAAGGATGTTGTTCACTCCACCCCAAAAAGATTGTGTTCACTGCACCCCAAAAAGATTGTGTTCACTGCACCCCACAAAGGATTTTGTTCACTGCACCCCAAAAAGATTGTGTTCACTGCACCCCAAAAAGGATGTTGTTCACTGCACCCCAAAAAGGATTTTGTTCACTGCACCCCAAAAAGATTGTGTTCACTGCACCCCACAAAGGATTTTGTTCACTGCACCCCACAAAGATTGTGTTCACTGCACACCAAAAAGGATTGTGTTCACTGCACCCCAAAAAGATTTTGTTCACTGCACCCCAAAAAGATTGTGTTCACTGCAGCCCAAAAAGATTGTGTTCACTGCAGCCCAAAAAGATTGTGTTCACTGCAGCCCAAAAAGATTGTGTTCACTGCAGCTCACACACAGAAAAATGGATGTGGATCACTGACACCTGCCTATCTCCAATCCCACACCACACAGCAATATCGATTGTAGTTTGTAGAACACAGTTTCCCTAAAATTCAGCAGACTCTGTCCCTAACAGGATTGAGAAGAGATCGTAGATCAGGATTGAGTGCAGACCCCACCCCCCACACAGCAATATCGATTGTAGTTTGTAGAAGACACTGACCCTATATAATTCAGCAGACTCTATCCCTAAAATGCCTACAACTCGCCCTGCCTAAACACTCCGACCTGTCCCTCAATTCTATCCGGACACAAATGGTTTTTTCCTGCCTATCTTTCCCTAATCAGCAGCCAGCACGTTGATGTGTGCTCTGTCCCTGAATCTAAGCAGCATAATGACGCCGCTGCGGCTGCCTCGAACTTATAAAGACTTGGTCACATGCTTCAGACGGCCAATCACAGCTACTGAGACATTTGCAGGCATGGCTGGGATGGCTTAAGGCACACCAGTTAAACGATTGTTGATTGGCTGTTGAAAGCCCGCCATGAAAAGAGCGCCAAAGCATGCAAAACCCGGAAATAAAACGACCGAACACGGATTTTTACCCGAACATACAGTAAAGTGTCCGTGTCCGTGTTCGGGTACAAAAAATCCAATTATTCGGTACGAACACGAATAATACAGTCCGTGTTCGCTCAACACTATCAGCTACAGCTCAAGGAACCCCAAGCAACTTTTGGAGGAACCACAGGGTTCCACAGAACCCTGGTTGAGAATAGCTGGTGTATATGATCTATCTGCATTAAATACAAGACTTTCTTATATTGTGTGTCTCCATATTTTTGGATATGTGTTGAGGCAGTCTTGTCATTCCTTTTCAGAGATAAAAGTGATGCTAATAAAGCGCATTGCGGTATGGATATGTATTTTCCACAAAAGACCAATCGTATGACGAAAGATAAGAAAAATTCTATTTTTGAGGATCATCTTCTTTAAGTCTGATAAGCTTTCCTTGCCTGAATTATTTATAAATGAAATTAGACTAAAACAACGTCTAATATATAACAAAAAGCCACGATGCCTATCTGTCCTCGTATGTAGGAAAAGCTTGCACGCATCATCCTTTTCCAGCTAATCTGAAAAATCTTCAGCGAGCAAAGAAAGAGCTGATTTAACTAAATGGCTCATTAGTTTCATAATGGGAGCCGCTCGGAAAAGGAAGAAGAGAGAGACACCTGATACAGTTTAACACTCGCTGTGCTGCCTGCCTTGAAGAATGATCCTTACATGGGCACTGCTAGGCTGGTTTCACATAGGTGGTTCAATCAGGTCCACCTATCAGTTTTTCAAATGGACCTAATCAGACCATCCATTGCTCTCTATGGAGCGGCGCATGGTCTGGTGCAACTGTCAGCAACCATTCCTGTCCGCCTAAAAAAGGGGGATGCGGGATCCACTCCCTATCTGTCCGTCAGATCGGATGACAGTCAGATGGAAAAGGACAGGCGGTCCGTTTTCCACCTGACCGTCCCATAGAGAACAGCAGGGCTGTGTCCGTGTCCGCTCTGCATAGCAGAGCAGGCACAGACCTGTCATCCACCTGCTCAGTGGGGATCAGCAGAGAGATCTCCTGCTGAGCAAACCAATGAGCATTATGGAGTCCGCCCCGTGTGAAAGAGGCCTTACTAAGAAAAGTAAAAAAAATGTGGTCACCAGAACAGGAAGTGAGGGGAAATTTTGAAGGGACACTTGTTAAGGTGAAAACCATGTATTAGAGGACTTCTGGTCACTTTAGCGTGTGTGTGTATATTCAAAAATAGAAAAACGTGCCACTTTCTCTGCTAGCCATTATGACATATGCATAAGGGTCGACCTCAGCCTACATGTCTCTGCCAAGAAGCCACAGCCCTGATGTGTTTCGCCCTGCCTCTGGGGTTTAGTCATAAGTTAGTCATGACCTTACGTCTAAGCCCCAGTGGACCAAATGACGGACAGAGACTGTTGTCCCCAAGTACAGTCTCAAAAACAGGGTGATCATCCCCATCCCCCTGTTTTTGAGACTGTTTCTTGGGGACAACAGTCTCTGTCCCTCATTTTGTTCCATTAGACGTTATTATGGATGTGGGTACCTATTACATTTTTCGCTTACCTCAGGCTCATTTATTCAATTAAGCCCCGGTGGGTGGGGCGAAACGCATAAGATGAGTGGTTTCTTGGCAGAGCCATGTAGGCTGAGGCCGATCCTTACTCACATGTCATGGTGGCTGGCTGGGAGAGTGGCACTTTTTCTGTTTATTGCACCTATCACTCTGTGTGGGTGTATAGAGCCTTCTACCCTTCACCTGTGGATCACAGATACAGTATCCCTGTATTTGAGCAGTGTTCCAAGCATTGCTTATAGTCAAAAATTATATATTAATTCTACAATACAGGACATAGGCTGGGTTTCTATAGACCCTCTATTATAGCCTGCATGCTACTTTCAGGTGATTGGACACTGGCAAGACTTTTGGGCACACTTCTTGGGTGCACCCTTATATCTCTACACACAAACTGGGTATAACGGTGTGTGTATAACCACATGTTTTACATTTTGGGTACAGTAGGAAATTATTAGATCCCCTGTATTGGTCTTCTTGTCATTGCTAGATGATCATTGACTCTGAGACCTAGTGGCCAATGTCACTGAGACCTAGTGGCCAATGTCACTGAGATCTGGGGGCCAATGTCACTGAGATCTGGGGGCCAATGTCACTGAGATCTGGTGGCCAATGTCACTGAGATCTGGGGGCCAATGTCACTGAGATCTGGTGACCAATGTCACTGAGATCTGGGGGCCAATGTCACTGAGATCTGGGGGCCAATGTCACTGAGATCTGGGGGCCAATGTCACTGAGATCTGGTGGCCAATGTCACTGAGATCTGGGGGCCAATGTCACTGAGATCTGGTGGCCAATGTCACTGAGATCTGGGGGCCAATGTCACTGAGATCTGGGGGCCAATGTCACTGAGATCTGGGGGCCAATGTCACTGAGATCTGGTGGCCAATGTCACTGAGATCTGGTGGCCAATTGTCACTGAGATCTGGGGGCCAATTGTCACTGAGATGTGGGGGCCAATGTCACTGAGACCTGGTGGCCAATGTCACTGAGACCTAGTGGCCAATGTCACTGAGATCTGGTGGCCATTGTTACCAAGACAGAAATCAATGGGAAATCCAAAATTTCAAGTTATCTCCAGAGCAGGAGGTGAGGTAGAATGTTCCAATGTGGACACATTGGGGTGAAAAGTGTCTAAGAGAAGAATTCTCTTAATTTTCTGTTGCATCCCCAGGATAGGAAGTGAAAGGAAATCTCCCCAATGGAACACAGAAAAAAAATAACCCGAGGGAGTCTAGAATTGATGTACCATACCTACTTAACGACCACCTTATTGTAGCTTTACTGCTACATGGCGGCCGCTCTGTGCAGAATTACGTACATACTGTATACATGATACTGCTCTTTCGGCTAGGGGGCGCGCCCCGCTTCTGCTCTGATTAGTCACAGCAGAAGCTGATCAGCGGGTGCCGGCCAATGGATGTCTGCCTGCACCTGCTGATCAGTGATGAGACCGACTGGACTGAGCTCTGCTTATGTAAACAAGGCAGAGCTCTGTCCTGTCAGCAGGGATTTACTGGATTTTGTTTCCCTGAAAAGTAAAGGGCACATCCCTTAGTAAAAGCAGCACACTGTACACACAAAAACTGGCTAGGCACACATTTAACCCTTTGATCGCCCTAGAAGTTTAACCCCTTCCCAGCCAGTGTCATTAGTACAGTGACAGTGCATATTTATAGCACTGATCACTATATTAGTGTCACTGTTTCCCACAAAGTGTCAGTGTCAGATTGTCTGCCACAATATTGCAGTCCTTCTATAAGTCGCTAATCGCCACCATTACTAATATAAAAAAATAAATATATAAAAAAATACAAATTCCATTATATATATATATATATATATATACACAGTATATATACTATAGTTTGTAGATGCTATAACTTTTGCACAAACCAATCAATATACACTTATTGGGATTTTTTTTACCAAAAATAATACATATTGGCCTAAATTTATGAAGAAATTTGATTTAAAAAATCTTTTTTTTTTTGGATATGTTTTATAGCAGGAAGTAAAAAATATTGTTGTTTTTTTTTTTTTTTTAATTTTTTGTTTATAGTGCAAAAAAAGAAAAAAAAACACTGCTGATCAAATATCACTAAAAGAAAGCTCTATTTGTGGGGAAAAATGAAATTAATTGAATTAATTTTAATTTATGTACAGCGTTGCATGAACGCGCAACTGTCATTTGAAGTAACGCAGTGCCGTATTGCAAAATATGGCCGGGTCATGAAGGGGGGAAGATCTTCTGGAGGTCAAGTGGATACCGTAATGTTTAGGTCTAGATATAATGTTATGCCCAGTGCTTTAAGTGGGCCGGTATGCACTGGTACTCAGTACCGCCACTTCCAAATATGGCTCTTGAGCATACCGCCACCTCTCTGTGCGCCTTAGCGTACCAGTACGCTCATTTTGGACATCTGCGCCCTCAATTGCCCCCCCCCCCCAAGAATATTTCCCAATACAGAACCAGACCAGTCACCACCAGTGAGTCCCCCTGCTCCGGAGTCCCAGCTCAGCTCGGGGAGGTGCTCTGTGGGGACCCTGATGTGGGGTGGGGGGGGGGGACAAAATTTATAGGCTATAATAGAGTACCGGCACCTCTAGGAGAAATTGTTTACAAAGCAACGTGTTCGTGTTCATGTTCATGGCTTGAATAAACAAAGTAACAATGTATGCAGACTCGGGGTGAATTAGGGGATTTCCTGTCACTTTGGAGAGATATCCTCTAAGTTCCTGTTGTGCATTTAGGACAGGAAATTGCCCCAGTGAGACATGGACATGCCAATTGGGTACTAAAATGTGCATATGGTCAAAAAATGTTATATCTTAATTGTACAATAGAGGACATGAGGTGGATTTTTATAGACCCTTGATTATAGCCTGCTACCTTCAGTTGATTAAACACTGGCAAAACTTATGGGCACACATCTTGGGTGCACCCTTATAACCCTACACACAAAGTGGGTACTAAAGTGTGTTTAAAACACATTTTTTTTTTAAATGTTGGATACAGTAGATTCCCTTTATTTCCCTTCTTGTCATTGCTAGTTCATCATCACTAAGACTTGGTGGCCATTGTCACCGAAATCTGGTGACCATTGTTACTGAGACGGAAATAATGAGAGTTATCACCAGAGCAAGAGGTGAGGGGAAATCCCATAGGGGTGAAAACTGTCTAAGAGAGGAATTCTACTCATTTCCTGTTGTTTCTACAGGAAAGGAAGTGAAGGTAAATCTCCACAATGGAACACAGAAAATATTATACTCAGTGAGTCTAGAATTGATATACCATACCACAATATTCGGGTCCAAATACACATTTATTTCTAAGAGAAATCACTTACAAAAGGCAACACGTTTCAAGAGCTGTACACTGCTTCCTTCATTGGTGCTTGAAGAAACAAAGTAACATTGTATGCCAACCCAAAGAAGAATAAATTGTTAGGTGTTTTACCAGTAAGTGAGTTTGCACAGCTGGTTGAGTGTTGCCTTTTGTCACAATTTGTCTCTGTCCAAAGCTTGCCGCCTCAACTTCCGCAACATCTCCAACATACGACCCTTCCTAACCAACGACACCACAAAGCTTCTAATCCACTCCCTGGTCATCTCTCGTCTCGATACTGCAAGTTCCTCCTCATTGGCTTACCTTTAAAAGACTATCCCCCTCTTCAGTCCATCATGAACACTGCTGCCAGGCTCATCCACCTTACAAACCGCTCTGTGTCTGCTACCCCTCTTCGCCAATCCCTCCATTGGCTATCACTCAACCAACAAATTAAATTCAAGCTACTAACCATAACCTACAAGGCCATCCATAACTTGGAGCCCAGCCACATCACTAATCTGGTCTCAAAATACCAACCAACTCGTTCTCTTCGTTCCTCCCAGGACCTCCTGCTCTCTAGCCCCCTTGTAACCTCTTCCCATGCTCGCCTCCAGGACTTTGCCCAAGCCTCTCCCATCCTCTGTAATGCTCTACCCCAATCTGTCCAACTATCTCCAACTTTGTCTACTTTCAGACGATCCCTGAAAACACATCTCTTCAGAGAAACCTATCTGGCAACCACCTAACAACTGTACTTTTATTTTCTCCATCAGCCCATCCCCCACAGTTATTACCTCTTGTATCTCTTGACCCTCCCTCTTAGATTGTAAGCTCTAACGAGCAGGGCCCTCTGACTCCTACTGTATTAAAGTGTATTGTATTTGTGCTGTCTACCCTCAAGTTGTAAAGTGCTGCCTAAACTGTTGGTGCTATATAAATCCTATATAATAATAATAATAACTTATATCTGGAATCGAATATTATGGTATGGTGCTCCAGCTCTAGACCCACTCATCCTTATTACAAGCCAAAGAGATCATGGAAATTCTTTGAAGCTGCCAGCCCAATATCCAGATTCTCCAAAGTCATACTACCACCATACCATTGGATGATACCAAGAATACAAAATTAATATATAATAAAACTCCAGGGTCCCACCCACTTTCTCCAGGGTCCCACCCACTTTCTTAAAGCTGAACTCCCGGTCCCGAACTACATTGGTCCAGCTTGGCATGATGTAAGTATGCAAATCTCAGGAGCCACTAGGGAAGTTGACAATTAAAGCGGTTGTAAACTCTATAAAAAAAAAAAATAAAAAAAAAAAAACCTGCAAGACAAAGGCATAATGAGCTAGTATGCATCGCATACTAGCCCATTATGTGTAACTTACCTTAAAACGAAGCCCCGACACGGACCCCCGGACATCGCTGCGGGCGCTGCCATGGTCCCTCGTCGTCTCTTCCGGGTTCGGCGGCTCCGGCGCGCTGATTGGCCGGAAGAGACGGCTCCGGCGCGATGATTGGCCGGAGCCGCGATGACGTCACTCCCGCGCGCGGGAGTGATTTTTCCGGCAAGCTCCCGGCAACTTAATTGAAGGTCCCCCGGACCTTCAGAGCGCATGCGCCGCTCGCGCGAGCGGCTGCATGCACTGTAAATATCTCCTAAACCGTGGCGGTTTAGGAGATATTATTTGTACCTACAGGTAAGCCTTATTATAGGCTTACCTGTAGGTAAAAGTGTCAAAAAGCGGGATACTACCGCTTTAATGTAGTACTCAGAGCTACTACAGTGATAGCCATGATCTTCTGAGTCCTGACAACGAGGGGGCCTCGCTGGGCACCACTGTTACTAAAAGCCTTTCATTTTTTTACTGATTTCAAGGCACTCCCGATTGAACAAGGTGGCGATCGTGACATTACTGCACTTCCTCTCCCCCTTGACCAAGCAAAAAACACCTTGTGGTCATTTAAAAAAATCTCCAGAGGCTACTTAGGTATAAGATATGCCTACCTACATTGGTACACGCTGGCCCAATGCAAGTATGCAATGCAGATCATACCTGGACTTCTCTGTTTAAAATTAGAAACATGTTTTGGTTAGTTTAGACATAATTAAACAAGATAAATTGATTCATTAATCAATACATATCTCTTAATTAAGAGGGACCACCTAAATGTTACTACAAAAAATTGTAAAAGGTGTCATGGATATTAACTCTTCCCTGTAACTATATGTAAATATGACACTTTTAATATGGACAGCACGATGGCTTGCAGGCAGCACCAATGTCCTGGGTTTAATGCCACCAAGGACTCTGTTGGAATGAAGTTTCTTCGCTCCATGCTTTAATCTAAATTGCTGGTAGGTTGATCAGCTTTTATTCAACTTTGACCTACTGAGTATGAGAGTGCACTAGGAAAATTAGATTGTAAGCTTCTTTGGGATTATATACTGGTGTCAATAGTTCAGTGTTCTCCCCAAAGCACAATGAAAAATGTATCAGTGGAATACAAATGAGTAAAATGCACTCTTTAAAAATGTATATATCTTTATTTTTTTATCATTTTTTCCTTATCCATACATTTACCAGATAATGAAGGTTCACATTGGTATTTCTTAAGGCTGAACTGGTATATACTCATATATACTGGGTATATATCAACCCTTATAATTTCCACTTGCCTGCTCGCATTAGGTGAGTGGAAATAAGCTGAGGGAAAGTGTGGAGGAACATCGGAGGGGGGGCAGACACCGCCGGCAACTGGGGTTGAACAGGAGCCAATTTTCCTCCCAGCCTCCGCCCCCTGTCATTCTCTTAGTAGGGCCTGGCATACAGCGGGAGGCGGCAAAGAACTAGATGAGGTGGGGGCGGGAGCTGTCAAAGTTTACTTTTTCTATTAACAAGCTAGTTATTAGTTGCTTGGACCGCCTAACAACCAGTTTGTTAATAGTAATTTGTAAATAGTTTGTAATAGGAAAAGTTAACTTTGGCAGCCCGCGCTTCCCTGTCCAGTGCTGTGCTCTGCTGTAAGCCCCTCTGCATCCTAAATCAGTGAAAGGGTCATTCATTGGTTTTAATTTTTTTAATGCTATAAATAATATAACATTAAAAAAAAATGTACTTAAGAAGGCAGTAATGATATGTACAGTGCCTATAGTAACCAATCACATTTTATCCTTATTTTATTTATCACAATCAGATCAATGAAATATGCTTTATGATAATTTTGTTAAAGTTGTTGTTAAGATTTATTTTTGTAACTTAGTTCTGCATAAAACATTTAACAGTGTCATTTCATGAGATAATTTATGAGGGCGTGTTTAGGGAAGGAATTAGGGGTGGGGGTTGGGTGGGACAACTGGAGGCAAGTAACTCTTAAGGCCTGGCTAGTAGCTTAGGAATTGAAATTCTGAGCCCTGTGTGTGTGTGTGTATATATATATATATATATATATATATATATATATATATATATATACACAGTATTATCTTTAAAGTGGTTAGATGTGATGGTGGCTATCGTTTTTCTTTTTAGGCTTTCTTTTCTTTATTTTCAGCTGGTAATCTGGCCAGTAAGCCTGTTATTTTTCAGCAGGAAAAGTTCTCCAGCAGAATGTATCAGTTAAGAATGTTGAGACAAACCATATATATATATATATATATATATATATATATATATATATATATATATATATATATATATATATATATTAGTGATCTGCCAATATTGTTTTTTTACCGCCGATACCGATATTTTGGTCATCGGGTATCGGTATCTGCTGATATTTTCGGACATTAAAATTTTTTTTTTTAATGTCTTTAGGTACTGTGGTGTAGGGATCTGGGGGTCTAAAAGACCCCAAACCCCTCTGCTGCACTTAAAATCATTCAAAACGCCAAGTTTGTCTGTTTTGAATGCTGTAAGTTTTTTAATTCGGCGCCGCCAGTACCCGGAAGTGATGTCATGCATTGACATCACTTCCGGGTACGCGGAGGTGCCGAATTCAAAGACATGGAGACTCGGGTCAGATGGTGGTGAAGGTAGGGTTCCCGGGTCTCCCGGTGGGACAGGAGACCCGAGCGAGCCGCGGAAGGCGGCAGGAGGGAGGGGGTTGTCCCCTCCCTCTCCTTTGAATGCCAGCCTAGCGGTTTCTCAGCTGCATCGGTTGTCATTACAAGACAGCCGACCGTTGGCTATGGACACCGGTACCGGGGTGATGCCTCTAGCTGCAGGCATCACTCCGTTACAAGCACTTTCTGAAATATCGGCAATATCGGTAAATAAAAAGCTGATTCCGATATATCAGGGAAAGTGCATATCGGCCCTCGATATATCGGCTTTGCCGATAATCAGTCTATCTCTAATATATATATATATATATATAAATATGTAGCCCTCAAAATTTCAACTTGCCTGCTCGCATTAGGTGAGTGGAAATAGGCTGAGGGCGAGTGTGGAAGCACATCAGAGGAGGGGGATGCCTACATTGATCACCTTTTATTTATTTATGTAAAACCTTTATTCCAAAATGAAAATAAAAATAAAACTGCTGCCGTAACTTCTTGTGTAAATGCAGTGTTATCTGGAGATTAGCTTCAATTTGCTATTGTATATAAATCTGCTAGTACATCTAACACTCCCCCCACAAGACTGATAATGCTGCTATCCAACGGTGCCGCCTGTGCTCCTTCATCCAGAGTGGGGGGTGCTCTAATACAGGCGGTGTGTTACTGGCCAAATTGGCAGGTGAAAACAGAGGGAAAAGGGGAGGACCTTCACCATTTAAAACAGGAGGAGTGTTGATATACTGTATACTACTCATAGGATAGGCCGGGTTTTCGGAAAATCCAGCTGAAGGTGGACTTACACTTTTAATAAAATTCATTGATCTCTATGTGCTTTATAACTCATTGGTGATATCTCTATAGCTGCCTGTCATTGGTGGCTAAGTCAGCTCTATGTGATCTATGAGTGTGCGGCACTCCTCCGGAATGTAATGATCTCTATTATTTGCCGTTTCTCCTATTTGCATAAGTAAATGATGTGTAAAGGGGATTATTAATAGGAAGATTTGAGGTTTACTTCTGATAATTACATGTAAAAATCTTCTCCATGCTGGTAATCCCTAACAGGACAGAGCCGACATATAATATTGAATTAGTCTTTATATCACAAGTGTACGTGAAGCTGACTCGTGGAAGGGGCGGTTTGTATTGCAGAGTCATACCGGATCCTGTCCTGTATGAAAATGACTTAGCCTGATATCACTGCACACTGTGAGCTTCTTGCAATGTGCATTAGAAGCTGCAGCAAGTCAGATAGAACCCACCTCATGTGCTGGCTGGAGGTCGCCCAGCATCGTCTAGCTAATTCCTGTCTAGCCCTACTGCCCCTGGCCCCTTTCATTGTTGTGTATTAGTTCCTTTAATCGTGCAGGCTGGAGGGCGTCCAGCATCATCTAGCCCTTTTTTCTCTTGCCTGACTGTACCAAACACAATACAGGTAGAAATGTTAGGGGAGCACGCTTGTAAGACACACTCATAGAAACTCAAAGCTAGGGGTTGGTTTAAGGTTAGGTTCAAATGTGCGCATTATTTATGCATTTTTTAATGCGTTTCACATAAAAATAATAAAAAAATAAAAAATCCATAAATATATCCCATAGTTTGTAGACACGATAACTTGTGCGCAAACCAATCAATATACACTCATTGGGACTTTGTTTTTGTTTTTTTACCAAAAACATGTAGCAGGAGACATATTGGCGTAAATTGATCAAAAAAATAAATTTTTAAAATTTTCTTTTTGGGAATGTTTTATAGCAGAAAGTAAAAAATATTGTTTTTTTTTTTTTTTTGTCATAGTGCAAAAAATAAAAACTGTGAAGGTGATCAAATACCACCAACAGAAAGCTCTATTTGTGGGGAAATAAATACATCAATTTTATTTGGGTACAGCGTCGCACCACAGTGCAATTGTCAGTTAAAGTAACGCAGTGCCGTATCACAAAAAATGGCCTGGTTATTAAGGGGGTAAAACCTTCTGAACCTGAAGTGGTTAATTGACATAAGAAACTGCTGTAGTTTAACTTTTCTTTCTAAATTTTGCCTACTGCATTTTCTCAGCACACATGAATAGGTTTCAGCACCACGGACAGCGCAGCCATAAAACTGAACCATCACTGCAATCAGATTGGAGTTTTCAACATTTTTGGCCTAAATGATAATTTGAGTCAAAATACTAACAGGATATTATGGAGAATGAGAGTTATTTATTATACACATGGACAAACATGGCATCCAGTTACTGTTTTTGGTCTATATAAATAGTAACTTTACCACTTGCAGTTAAAGTGTTACTTAAACCTTCAACAGTAAGTCTGATTATGTAGTAAAGCATGCTTGCTATATTCACCGTGGAACCTAAGGGGTTAATCCTCTGCATTGTGTAAAAAAAAAAAGGCTGTTTGATCCTGTCTTCTCTGTTCCTCCCCTACTTTCACTGTCCCCAATGCATCTGCTGATAGAACCGAGCCTTGCAGACACTCTGCACATGCTCGGTTTGGTTTGTATTGCTAGAGAATTTTTTTTTTTTCTTGGGAGAGTGCATGTGATCAGCACAGGGCCAATCAGCACTGTCCACACAGAGGGTCAGGAGTCCTGCAGCCCTATAGAGCAGTCAGGGGAGAAAGAAAACTCCTCCTACAAGCTTTAACCAGACACTGATAGAAGTCACAAGACTGCTATATACTGCTGATGAGAAAAGGTATTTAGCAGTTTAAATTTACTAAAGTAATTGCATTTCCATGTTCTGTGTACTGTGGGAGACGAGCTGCCATGGAGGGCATGGAGTATGTACTGCAGCCCTCACTTGCCTGCTCACATTTTGTGAGTGGAAAATGATTGAGGGCGAGTGTGGGGCTGCCTCAGGAGCAGTTCTCCCAGTGATCGCCCAGGGGAAGAGAGGAAGAGGAAAGCCGGCCGGATCATCACAGAGCGGGGATCACCTCGCTGTAATAGCTTTCATTTGAATTGCTAGGAGCCCTCGCCATCACACACAGCACCGCCTCCTGGCCTGGCTTATTTGATAGACAGAACAATGGTCCAAAGCCGGGACGTGTGACTTCTATCATATAAGCCGATCCAAGAGGCGGTACTCTGTGTGATGGCGAGCGCTCGGCAATTCAAATGAAAGCTGTTACAGAGGGGCGATCCCCTCTCTGTGGTTATCCGGCTGGCTTTCCTCTTCCTCTCCTCTCTTTTCCCCTGCACTGGTCTGGCTGCATTGACAGGCACAGGTGAGGCTGCATTAATGGGCACAGGTGAGGCTGCATTGACGGGCACAGGTGAGGCTACATTGACGGGCACAGATGAGGCTGAACTGAGGGGCACGCCTTAGGCTGCATTAATGGGCACAGGTGAGGCGGCATTGATTGGCACAGGTGAGGGGGCATTGATGGACACTGGTGAGGCTGCATTGAAGGGCACTGGTGAGGCTGCATTCATGGGAACTGATGAGGCTGCACTGATGGGCACAGGTGAGGTTGCATTGATGGACACAGGTGAGGTTGCATTGATGGGTGTAGGTGAGGTTGTATTAATGGGCACAGGTGAGGTTGCATTTATGAGCACTAGTGAGGCTGCATTAAAGGGCACTGGTGAGGCTGCATTGAAGGGCACTGGCGAGGCTGCATTCATGGGCACTGATCAGGCTGCACTGATGGGCACTGGTGAGGCTGCACTGATGGGCACTGTTGAGGTTTAATTGATGGGCACTGTTGAGGCGGCACTGGCAAGCTTCACTGATGATGCTGCACTGATGGGCACTGATAAAGTTGTTATTAATATAAATTTTTGTAAATGCTGCATTCATGCAAAAACATTTAATGGTGTAATTTTATGAGATAATATATGAGGGCGTGTTTAGGGGTGGAATTAGGGGTAGGGCAGGGTAGGGGTTGGGTGGGGCAACTGGTGGCCTAACCCTTAGGGCCTGGTTAGTAGCTCAGGACTTGAAATTTTGAGCCCTGGTGTACTGCACATGCATGGCCAATTGATTGCTTTCTGGCAGCTAAAGGGAAGTTGCACATGCATTGTTTCGGGTGAAAAGTAGGGGGCACACTGAAGCGCAGGGTGACAGCAGGAGCTGTCACAACAGACATGAAGCTGGCACCCGCTGGTTGTCAGCCACTGATCTGGAGCTTGTGTGCAGTAAGGAGGCACCCCCCTACTGCTACACTCTGGGCAGCTGCCCCTCCTGCCCAGTGTCGGGACAAGGTTATCTAGAGCCCAGGCTGAACATGCCAAACTATGTCCACCCTAAGATGTATGAGCATCACGTGTCAGAAACCCCCCCCCCCCCCCCCATCCCAAAAAAAAAAATTGAGCACTAATCTGCATGCTTACCCACTAATAATAAATACCCCCTCCTCCTGGTAAAGATCCACCCTCCTGCTAAAATCCCCCCTCCCAGCACAAATCTTTGCCCCCCATTCCCCAAATCCTCCTAGCACAAATGCCCCCTCCCCCCCCAAAAAAAAAATAACCTCTCCTAGCACAAATCCTCTACACCTCAAATTTTACATCTGAACTCCCCCCCACTCCAAAACCCCCCTCCCAGTTCAAATCCTCCCCCCGAAACATTTCCCCTCCTAGCACAAATCCCCTCTACCATATCACCTCTTCTAGGACAAACCCCCCACATCACCCCTCCTACTTAAATCACCACTCCTAGCACAACCCAAACCCACCCCCCCCCTCATGTATTTTCCTAGAGCAATTCTTACCCTCTGCTACCCCCATATTTCGCATCCCAACACAAATCCCCTCCCCCAATCTCCTTGCAGTGCCCCCCCCACCTCACATGATATCACAGCAGCTTCCCCTCTTGCCCACACCTTTTCCCAGCCCTGCCCCTGCCCACCCCTTGTCCCAACCATATAGATAATTATTATGAAGGCATATAACCTTAAAAAGTATATCACCGTAACAGACAGTAGAGAGCCAAACCACTGTGCCGCATCCCTGTGCACTGTAAGTGGTTGCAGGGTGGTTTGCGATGCAGCCCTGTTCACTTGAATTGGTCACATTGCTGGTGCTGGTACTGCTTGCCAAATGTGACTTACCAATTAACTTTTGCCGCAGCCTGGGTACAGCCCTGAGCGGCTGCATTGCTTTATTTAAGTGGTTGGACTGGGGTAGTAAAATTTCAGCTTAGCTACCTGCTTTTACTGCCCACTTGACCCCTACGTGAATTAGCCATAAGGACTCAGTGGCCCATGGAGCTTGAATGAAGCTTGCGTGCACTGAAGGGCAGTGCCATCCCAATAGCATCTTGGGCCCCTGGGCACAAGGGATCCTACCAGCCTGCATTGGGTGTCCCCCTCGCAATGCCCCCATACTTCAGGTTCCCCCGTCACAGTGTCCCCATAAATAATTTGTCCCCATCACAGTACCCTCATACTTCAGGTTCCCCCCTCACCCTGTCCCCATACATCAGAGTTGTGTATTGTCGTCCCCCCTGTACCCCTTGTTCTCACAGATCACAAATGCTGTCCCCACCTGCAGTAAAGGCAGCTTCTTCTTCCTCTCCCACGCTGAGACTGAGGTGAGTTCTCAGTCTCAGTGCCTGCTCTCTTCCACCCCCTGCAGGAGGGAGGAAAAAGCAGAATCCTCTCTCCAGCAGAAGCCAACTGCTGCTCCTTCTGACAGGCGTGACATTGCAGTTACTCCTGTCAAAGAAGAGCGGCACTAGCAACCAAATCTCCAGTGCACCCCCAACACAGCCTCTACCCCCCTTTTCCTGGCCCTAATCATAGGCTCCCTATGCACCTGGGGCCCCTGGGCAGTGCCCAGGTGTGCCCATTCATTAAGATGGCCCTGTTGAAGGGGGCACTCTCTTACCACTGCACCCTGGGCGGCTGTCCCTCCTGCCCACCCCTTGTCCTGGCCAAAAAGATAACTATTAAACTAACAATAGTAGTATAGACAGTTAACAATAGTAACAGACAATAGAGAGGGCTTGCAAGTTCACCATGTTTGCGCTATAATCTTCCCGACAATAATTCCTTTATCAGAAGATTTCAGGCAAGTGCTAAGGATCGTTGAGATAAACATACAATTGGTCTGAAAATCTCATTCAATGCGAAAGGCAGAACGTGGAAAAAATCTTTATCTGTACTTTCATACAGTGCTGCATCCCCAACAAAGATTTGCTGCTTTAATGCAAGTGCTGGAACAAGGATTATACATTTCTACTTGCTGAATAAGAGAATGGAGATTAGATTTATCCTATTTAGCATCCGTCAACATGCAGAGATCAGCACTCTGTCGATAGCATTGTTACCGGGGGAAAAAAAAGCGAAACGCTGGTTTAACTGTTGAAGCTTTATTCTTGGTTGTCAGCTGGGGAGAAGCTGTAAATGTAATAAAGTTATTATCGCTATAATACAAAAAACATCTATTATATGTAATATAGTATTGTGCTTCCAGCATCATATGCAGAGATTCAGTTTTACGAATAAAAAGACAGTTAAAGCTTAAAGTGTTATTGAACCCACAACAGTAAATTCAGTCTGTATATGCAGTAAAGCATGCTTGTTATACTCACTGTGGAACCTAAGGGGTTAATCCCCTTCATTGTATATAAAGGCTGTTTGATCCTGTCTCTCTGATCCTTCTTTTCTTTAACTGACTCTAATCCATCTTGTGATACAACAGAGCCAGGGGACGGGTTGCACATGCTCAGTTTGGTGTGTATTGCTAGAGAGTTTATCTTTTTTCTTGGGAGAGTACATATGATCAGCACAGGACCAATCAGCACTGGCCAGACAGAGGGTCATAGGAGAATGAAAACTCCTCCTACAAGCTTTACTAGAAACTGATAGAAGTCACAAGACTGCTATATACTGCTGATGAGAAAAAGTATTTAGCAGTTTATATTTACTAAAACTGTTGCATTTCCATGTTCTGTGTATTGTGGGAAACAGTGGAGGCTGGTGCTCAATTTTCTTGGGGGGGTGGCCTGTGGCCCCCCCAGCCAGCCAACCACATAACCCCTCCCAATCACTCAATCGATCGCTCGTCAGGCCCCCCGCCAGCCCCTGCACTTACCCCATGCAAGTGGTGGCTTTTCCTCCTGCGTCTCCTCCCAAGTTTTGGTGGTCGCTTCTCCTCCCGGCCAATCAGGAATTAGGACTCCCAGCCAATCAGGACTCAGGACCTGCTTTCTGATTTGCCGTGAGGAGAAACAGAAAGACATTATCGAATATTAATTTGCTAATGTCACACAACTGGGTGGGCTTTGAGCGCAGTGTGCCCCAAGCCCAACCTTTTTCTTGGGAGAGTACATATGATCAGCACAGGACCAATCAGCACTGGCCAGACAGAGGGTCATAGTAGAATGAAAACTCCTCCCTACAAGCTTTACTAGAAACTGATAGAAGTCACAAGACTGCTATATACTGCTGATGAGAAAAAGTATTTAGCAGTTTATATTTACTAAAACTGTTGCATTTCCATGTTCTGTGTACTGTGGGAAACAATGGAGGCTGGTGCTCAATTTTCTTGGGGGGGGGGGCCTGTGCCCCCCCCCCCCCCGGCCA
The DNA here is from genome assembly GCF_965119305.1 of Pelophylax lessonae. Lineage (NCBI taxonomy): Eukaryota > Metazoa > Chordata > Amphibia > Anura > Ranidae > Pelophylax > Pelophylax lessonae. The sequence goes on from NC_138772.1 coordinate 41,200,781, forward strand.
GCCAACCACATAACCCCCACCCCCCAATCACTCAATTGATCGCCCGTCAGGCCCCCTGCCAGCCCCTGCACTTACCCCATGCAGGTGGCGGCTTTTCCACCTGCATCTCCTCCCGAGTTTTGGTGGTCGCTTCTCCTCCCGGCCAATCAGGAATTAGGACTCCCAGCCAATCAGGACTCAGGACCTGCTTTCTGATTTGCCATGAGGAGAAAAAGAAAGACATTATCGAATATTAATTCACTAATGTCACATAACTGGGTGGGCTTTGGGCTCAGTGTGCCCCAAGCCCACCCTTTTTAGAGCCAATTAGAGCCTCCGGCTCTAATCATGTGCTTCTTTAAAAAAAAAAAAAAAACACATTGGAATCCATGCATCCAATACTCTGCATGTAGATTAGAGGCCGGGCGCATGGATTAGGAAGGCAGTGTCCCCGCGCCCCTAATGGACAGGCCACCACTGGTGGGACAGCAGATTTAGTGAATGCAGACTCCTGGGTTTAGTAACACGGCATATTTGATTCAGATGTTGTCAAGCGTGTGTGGTGGCAACCAGGTGAGGAGTACAAAGACAAGTGTGTCTTGCCTACAGTCAAGCATGGTGGTGGGAGTGTCATGGTCTGAGGCTGCATGAAGGCTGCCGGCACTGGGGAGCTACAGTTCATTGAGGGAACCATGAATGTCAACATGTACTGTGACATACTGAAGCAGAGCATGATCCCCTCCCTTCGGGGACTGGGCCACAGGGCAGTATTCCAACATGATAACAACCCCAAACACACCTCCAAGATGACCACTGCCTTGCTAAAGAAGCTGAGGGTAAAGGTGATGGACTGGCCAGGCATGTCTCCAGACCTAAACCCTATTGAGCGTCTGTGGGGCATCCTCAAATGGAAGGTGGAGGAGCGAAAGGTCTCTAACATCCACCAGCTCTATGATGTCACCATGGAGGAGTGGAAGTGGACACCAGTGGCAACCTGGGAAGCTCTGGTGAACTCCATGCCAAGAGGGTTAAGGCAGTGCTGGAAAATAATGGTGGCCACACAAAATATTGACACTTTGGCCCAATTTGGACATTTTCACTTAGGGGTGTACTCACTTTTGTTGCCAGCGGTTTAGACATTAATGGCTGTGTGTTGAGTTATTTTGAGGGGACAGCAAATTTACACTGTTTGTCCCCGTTCACACTGGGCCGTAGGTCGCCTTCCATAGGGAAGCTGTGGACCCGTTCTAATAGGAGTGACACAAGTCCGGAGGTCCGGAGCTTCTATGGGGCGACCCGGAGCGACTGTCATAGACTTCAATGTTATGAAGTCCGTGCCGGCCGCTCCGAGGTCGCCCCTGGAAGTCGGATCGCCCCAGTGTGAACGGGGCCTTATACAAGCTGTACACTCACTACTTTACATTGTAGCAAAGTGTCATTTCTTCAGTGTTTTCACATGAAAAGATATAATAAAATATTTACAAAAATGTGCACTTTTGTGAGATACTGTAAATGAACACAGTAGGTGAGTGTGTTCATTTAGAAAAGGAAGTGGTCGGTAAATGACATGTTCATTAGCCCCCTCCTCTGCTCTCTATCCTGAAACATCCCTCGCAGTAGCTGGGAGGAGAGAAAGGAAGCCAGCAGCACTGCGGACAAGGTGGGGGCAAAACAGGGGGAAGCCAAGGATGTAGAGGGGAATCTGCATCGCACGTAGTGATTAGGGTGTGCTCAGGCACACCTGGCACACTCCCTGACAATGCCTACGGGAGCCTCTTATAATGGGAACAGCAGGGGTGCAGACCAGGAAGCCCAGAGCTGAGATTTCACCAAGAGACCTCAAGAGACAATAGAAAAATGTTGATTGTTTTTGGGACTTTAAAATTATTCAACTCCAAAAACCTTCTATTTTTACACTTCTGACATCACAGCTCCTGACATATAAGCCATAACATCATTCACCTCCATGAGATACGGGATTGCAGGCTTACATTTTAAGCTTGATTTCCTGTCTGTGACCAGAAACATTTGTTCAGGCCATGTGCATGTGAGCTGACCCCTTTTCCTTATAATGAATGAATGATTCACTTATTCAGAAGATGACGGTCAAGGCATGCCTAGAGGCTTAATTTACCCAGGAAGCAAGAGATTCAGTCATGGGATAACTAGTTACTCATTAATTCCTGGAGATCACAGGATTTACCCAGCATGCTTGTTATCTGCAGCGTTCTTTAAGAAGAAACAATGGTTTCCAGCTTATACCATTCTCAGCATTATTCCCTATAAATTGTATAAACCGTGAAACCAAAGCCGCTATTTATAATTGAATACCTGCAGAATAATGTATTTATGGAAGGAGGTCTTATTTAAACTGGAAATATCACTTTAGGTATATCCTCTATATATATATATATATATATATATATATATATGTATATATATATATATTACTAACCTGAAAATGTTTAAAGCCCAATTGAAATAATTGATTATTTAATAATAATAATTATTATTGATATTAGTTATTAGACATGTGCAGAACGATTTATTTTGATTAGTTTCGGAATGCGTTCAGTGCGGTTTCTGAATTAGTTACAATTAATTTTGTTAAATTTAGTTTCTTTTATTAATTTTCTAAAGAATTCCAAATTTTCAGAATGATTCGAATTTGGATTGGTCGAAAAATAATCATCCAATTCCAATCCTATGTCAAGAATAGCTGGTTGTTAAGCAGCAGGCAGGGAAGGTGGCTGCTGTGTCCTTGACAACCGGCGAGTCATCAGCTGTCAGTGGGCATCAGCTGTCAGTGGGCTTCTCCACTGACAGCTGAAATGTAAACGAAACAATTCTGGCTAAAGAAAATTCCGAAAAAAAAACAGGGCCCTCCTCCCAATCCATACCAGGCCCCAAGCCTAAATTAAAAAAAAAAAAAAAAAGTTGTGGCCCCCCCCCCAAATCTATACCAGACCCTTATCTGAGCACGCAGCCCATCAGGCCAGTAAAGGGGGGGATACGAGCGAGCACCCCCTCCCCTGAGTCATACCAGGCCACATGCCCTCAACATGGGGGGTGCTTTGGGGCAGGGAGGGACTCTTCCCCAAAACCCTGGACTTTGGTTAAGGGGGTCTGTGGGCAGGGGGCTTATCAGAATGTGGAAGCCTACTTTAACAAGGGGGCCCCCAGATCCTGTCCCTCCCCCATGTGAATGAGTATGGGAGTCATAGTACCCCTATTAATTTATCAAAAATGTGTAAAAAGTGAATAAAGACAGGGCCTGGTATGGATTGGGAAGGGGGGAACCCTGCACTGTTTTTGTCCCATTATTATCCATTGTTTTGTTTACATTTCAGCTGTCAGTGGGGAAGCCAGTTCATCAGTTGTTGAGAATGCGGCGGATGGCTTCCCAGCTATTCTTCACGCAGAATTTGAATCGGTCGAACATTTTTCCACATTTTAATCGTTCTAAAAATCTGGAAATCATTTGAAAACGAATAAATGAAACTCATTTTAACTAATTTCAATGATTGTCAGCACTAGGAACGTCTGGCCGCTGCTCTCAGAAAAGTAACAACCCGGCTCTCAGATGTTTTTCCTGAACACTGCTCTAATCAAAAGTTCTCTGATAATTGTTAGAACAGTGTCAGACCACAGGAAAGCCCCATGTCTGAGATTATCGGTCTGACTTTCCTTAGGTGATTAAAAAAAGTAAAAAGACTATTTTTATTGTATATACAGCCTGAATTATGGTAATAAATATTTAATTGCCAGTGAGAATAAAGCCGTGTACACACGTACTGATTGTGGGCCGTAAATATTATATCGGCCGATTGTAGGCTTGTTAGTATGATGTTTCCGACAGCCAACAGCACATTTTCGGCCGAACAGAATCTGTCGTGCAGACTTTAAAATTTTTGTTGGCCGACACAAGAACAGCCGATTGTTCGCCAGTCAGTACAGAATTCGGCCGACAAACAGCCGATTAGCAAGACTAGGCATGCTCAGAAAAGAAAAAACACACGGAAAGTTAACCATTACATGACATCACTTCTGCAGTCGGCTGTTGTTGGCCGACAAAATTCATGTGCAGTCTTTTGCAGTTTTCAGCTGACAGGACAGCACCGGACAAAAGACGACCGATCGTTCGGCCGACATTCGGGACGTGTGTATGGGGCTTAAGGCAAGGTTCACGCCACACGGGTGCAACCAAGCACAAGTGCAGCAATGCCCGTCATGTGTAGGGCATCTATTTGCCCTACACACAAGAAATGTAAAAAATAAGTTCTCAACCCATTTATAAAAATGAACAGTACCTAACTTCAAGGTGCTGCAGCACCATGGGGATTTGCGCGCTCATTGGCAAATGTATGGGGGTGCCATTAACAATTAATGGCACCATTGTGTGTCTGCTAAAGGATAGAGCATTTCTGTCCATGTCGGGAAGTTCTCAATGCACATAGTGTGTGAACCTAGCCTATAGTATGAGAAAAACAAATATCCCCCACTGCTAAAGAAGGTGTGACTATAGAGTAGAAACTATACCTTTAGGCCCCTTTGGCTTTATTATGCCTATCAATGGATATATGGAAATGTATCCCTCCCAACCTCCAAACAAGTCCATGCCTTACTTCCAGAAATTAATACAAAAATTGTGGTCAATTAAATTTCTCTTGAAGATGCATAAACGAGAGTAAAGTACCCTTCTGATGAATGTTTGAAAAAGTGGTTATTCCAAATGATTTTGGAATTCCAAGCTGATGTCAAGTTGTTTCTCCAATCTTTCTGTTTTCTCATCCACATTTTATCCAGTGTTGATCCCTGGTTAAGGGGCATTGGTGTTCCACTCAAAACATGTTGGATATTTTTTTATGGCTTTTTAGCTAAAAATAAAAAATGATCTTGAATGTTATCATCCGGCTTTGGACTGTCAATCCTTTCTATATTTCTATGGTTCCAAACTGATGTGTCTGCTGGGATAGTTGCTCTTAAAATGGATTGTCCCATATGGACAGGTTCTGGAAGACTCATGAAGAAGGACCTCACTTCAGCCCACACAGATTTAGCTAGTTATAGGATTGGTTAGTAAACCCTGGGGTGGGGGATCATCTAGGGGCCTCCAATTATTATATCATCAACTGTCTCGAATTAAGAATATATTCACCACTGCCTCTGCAGAGAACGGACCATCAGGATGTGTCCAGGTTGTTAAAGTGAAATTATGGCTTTTATTTTTACATAACCAGGGCTTTTTTTTAGCAGGAACGCAGGGGAACACAGTTCCGGCACCTCCAATGAGTGCTGGAGGGTCTACTGATGTTGGCTGCTGGGAGATCTATTGTTGCTGGAGGGGATCTATTTTTGCATGGCAATCTATTGTTACCGGTGGAGAATCTTTTGACACTGAGGGTTAATTGTTGCTAGAAGGGATCTACTGTTTAGGGAGGGGTCTACTGTTGCTGGCTTCTAGAGAGTCTATTGATGCTGGCTGCTGGGAGATCTTTTTCTGCTGCTGAGGGTCTATTGCTGCTGGGGGGGGGGGGTCTAATGCTTCTGGCTGTGGGGGATCTATTTTATTGCTTTTCTTGTTATCATAACCTAATTCCATACATTCCAATACAAAATTATACTTGGCTCTATATTCTCTAAAAGAGGCTGTACTGGAAGCTGGGTAGGAGGTGGAACCATGGTTCAGTGCTCGGAGGTTGGTAGGGTTGGAACCAAGGGTTAGTGCTCGGAGGTGGGCAGGGGGCGGAGACACAAAGTAACTTAGAAGGGGGAGTTCCTACACCTATTCTACGAGAAAAAAAGCCCTGTACATAACAAACATGTTATAATGACCTGCTCTGTGGAATGGTTTTGCACAGACCAGCCCTCATCCTGCTCTTCTGGGGTCCCTCACCGGAACTCCTGGCCCCTCCCTGCTGTCAAAAGCAGGCAACTTGCAATGGAGGCACCCAAGCAGGTTCGTTCCCAAGCCACTACTCTGTGTGTCCATTGACACACAGAGTCACCGCTTGCCCCCCCCCTTATTGGCTCACTGGCTGTGATTGACAACAGTGGTAGCCAATGGCTCCTGCTGCTGTCTCAGCCAATAAGGAGGGAGAGAACAGGGAAAGCCGATGCTCTTGTGCACATCGCTGGATCGAGATGGGGCTCAGGTAAGTGTCAGGGGGGCTGGGGGGTCTTCTGCACAGAGAAGTTTGTTTACCTTCATGCATTGAATGCATGAAGGTAAATACCTTGAGACTTTACAACCACTTTAAGTGTTTAAGTTGGCCTACCAGATAATACAGACAAGGCCATGACAAGGCCATGCCCAACTTAGCTTTTGGTCTCTGTAAAATGAAAAATTTACAGCAATCGTTCTCAAATTTTTTAACACGGAGGAACCATTGAAATATCTTTCCATTCCCAAGGAATCACTGCTAATAATTATATAATCTATAGCTCACAGTACATTAGTCTGATGGTCATTGGAAAGGAAGCTTCTTACATTTGTGATCAGTGTAAAGAATCCCCTTCTGTTACAGATGGCTAAATAGATCAATGGTGTCAGAGGGAACTTATCTGAGAGGCACAAATTGCTCTTTGCTCAAGGAACATTTAGCAACCTCTGTAGGAATCTAAGGCCCCTTTAACACGGGTTTTCCGATTAGGTCCCTGTCAGTTTTTCAGGCGGACCGGATCGGATGCTCCATGCAGTGGTGACATGTCCTCTGACACCCCCCACTATCCGATTCGATCCTGTCCGTGAAATCCAGACGGATGGAAACCCTATTTTCCATCCGTCTGGAGGATCAAAAAGGATAGGATCGGATGAAAACAGACAGATGGTCCGTTATCATCCGATCTCCCATAGAGGAGAGCGGGGCTCTGACAGCAAAGTAAGTGGAGACGGACCTGTCATCCGCCTGCTCAGTGGATCGATCCCTGCTGAGCAAAGCGGAGTCCGTCGGGCGCACCGCTCGTGTGAATGGACCCTTAGGTTTCTGTGGGACCCTGGTTGAGAATCGCTTGGTCATAGTAATAAATTAATAGGATTCAATTGGGATTCCATAACAAAAAAAACCTTTGAAAAAAAAAAATGTATCCAAACCAAAAATGTATATAAAACACATCAGCCAGCATGTAATTGTTCATTTGAAGCCTGGAGGACCTTCTGATGACCTCATGCTAATTAATTAGCAAATCACAGGAACACAGACTGTAACGCACAAACACTTGCAGAACATTTTTTGCCTATAGTGACCAGATTTTTCTTTGATAATTGCGGGGTTAATCCAATTGCTTTGGGCAATGAAAATTTTTCTTCCTGCAAAGAGTGTGACCATGAGGTGCAGGGGGGTTGCAGTTTGTGATCCCATTGATGAAGCAACCATTGGGACTCATTTATGAAGATGGGTTCTATTTTGTTGTAATTGGACTATTTTATTACAAAAATTTGGATTTTTCTTTTAAATTTATAAAAAAGTTAAAATCAAAAGCCTGAGGTCCATTGCCAAATGAAAGCTAAACTATAGGCAAATGGCAATTGAGTTACACATGTGAAAACTGTTTTAGACTCGATTCACACTAGAGCGACTTGTCAGGCGACTTGGTCAGCCTGACAAGTCACTGTCCCTCACAGTCCATTGACTGCTACAGGACCCGCTCTAATAGGAGCGACACAAGTCACTCCGACTTAGAAAAAGGGTCCTGTACTACTTCAGGGGCGACCTGGAGCGACTTGCATAGACTTCCATTATGTGACGTCCGTGCAAGTCGCGCCGAAGTCGCGGTGCATGGTAATGCACAAGTCGCCCCCGAAGTAGTACAGAGTCGTGCCGCCCCAGTGTGAACCGACTCTTACTGGCCCTAGGATAAGTCTGTTCAGTCAGTCTTGTGATCCAGTCTCTACAAGAAAGTACAGCCAGGTTAGCCAGTGGGGTCACCAGCTCACCCCCTACTGCTGATGAATACTAACAGAACATCTCATATCTAGGCTCTCTCCCCTCCTGTAAGTATGATAAGCAGCACTCTGCAATGCTGTAGGGCAGGGGTGTCATCATGGGCCACATCAGCATTATGGTTGCCAAAAAAGGGCCGGCTGGATCTGTAAGACAATTTAAAGGTGCCTACGCTTTATCACGTTAAATAATTTCCTCTGCATTTGATTATTTCTGGTTTTAGTAATACCTCAAGTCCCGGTCCACATATATGCGATGCGGGAACCCTGCAAATCCACTGCGGGTTCCCACATCACATTCAACTCGCAGGCAGTTCACACTGCCATGTGTGAATCACTGGGGTTGTCAATACAAAGTTAACGACACCCCCAGATTAGTTTGCATATCGCAGTGCGAGCTGTCAGTTTGGACATGAATCGGATCGCATAGGTGTGAACCACCATGCAATCCAATTGCTGCTGGGCACCCGCGATCGCTCCCCGCTGAGAGAGAAGGACGGTCGGCTGTTGTAAACACAGCTGACCATTGTTCTCTCTGAAATGATCACAGAGCTCCTGTGATCCTTCTATATAGGAACACAGGTCTCTATGGTCATTTCACAAGTCCCTCCCCCCACAGTTAGAAAACACTCCCCTAGGCTCCCATTTAACCCTTTGATCACCCCTAGGTTAACCCCTTCCCTCATTATTACAGTAACAGTGCATATTTATAGCACTGATTACTGTAGTAATGTCACTGGTACCCCCAAAAGTGTCAAAAATGTCAGTTAGGTGTCCGATCTGTCCGCCACAAAGTGCCACTAAAAATCGCAGATCGCCGCCATTACTAATAAAAAATAAATAAACAAATAAAAATGACTTAAATCTTTCCCGTAGTTTGTAGATGCGATAACTTTTGCGCAAACCAATCAAAATACGCTTATTGGAATTTTTTTTTTTTTTTTAACCAAAAATATGTAGAAGAATACAAATGGGCCTAACGAGATGAAAAATATTGATTTTTTTTTTGGGGAATGTTATATAGCAGAATGTGAAAAATATTGTTTTTTTTTCCTGGATTGTCGCTATTTTTTTTGGTTATAGCGTAAAAAATAAAAATTGCAGAGGTGACCACCATAAAAAAGTCCATAAATATATCCCATAGTTTGTAGACATGATAACTTTTGCGCAAACCAATCAATATACATTTATTGGGACTTTTCTTTACCAAAAACATGTAGCAGATAACGTATTGGCGTAAATTGATCAAAAAATGTGATTTTTAAAAAATTTTTATCGGGATTTTTTTATAGCAGAAAGTAAAAAATATTGTTTTTTTTTTTTCAAAATTGTGTTTTTTTTTTTGTTTATAACGCAAAAAAATAAAACCCGCAAAGTCCATAAATATATCCCCTAGTTTGTAGACATGATAACTTTTGTGCAAACCAATCAATATGCACTCATTGGGACTTTTCTTTACCAAAAACATGTAGCAGATAACATATTGGTGTAAATTGATCAAAAAATTAGATTTTCTAAATTTTTTTATTGGCAATGTTTTATAGCAGAAAGTTAAAAATATTGTTTTTTTTTTTAAATTGTGTTTTTTTTTTTTTTTGTTTATAGCGCAAAAAAATAAAACCCTCAAAGTCCATAAATATATCCCCTAGTTTGTAGACATGATAACTTTTGCCCAAACCAATCAATATATACTCATTGGGACTTTTTTTTTACAAAAACATGTAGCAGATAACATATTGGCGTAAATTGATCAAAAAATGTGATTTTTAAAAAAAATTTTATTGGGAATTTTTTATAGCAGAAAGTAAAAAATATTGTTTTTTTTTTTTCAAAATTGTGTTTTTTTTTTTTGTTATAGCGCAAAAAAAAAAAACAAACCTGCACAGGTGATCAAATACCACCAAAAGAAATCTCTGTTTGTGAGCAAAAAAATATATCAATTTTATTTGGGTACAGCGTCCCATGACCGCGCAATTTTCCATTAAAATAACGCAGTACCGAATTGTAAAAAAATGGCCTGGTCATTAAGGGGGCAAATCCTTCTGGTCCAAAACTGGTTAACATCCATAACTTGTTACTACTGGTTTAATTCAAACCAAAGTTGCAAATTTGGAATTAATTACATATAAAATTGTATTTGTTGGATTTTGGCCCCTACACACTCACCGGGGAAAAGCTGCATCACGGCTGACAGCAAAAGCAAAACTTGTCTCTAAGCATTTTAAAAAGGAGGAATGAAATCTATTGACCTCATTGAAGGATCTCAGCTTGAAATGTTGCATGCTATTGTTTTATTGCTGCAATAATCTCATCACCGCTCATCACATCTTCCCAGCAGTCACCAGGAGGGGATCTTCTTCCCTCTTATTGCACACTAAAACTTCCCTTCCCTTTCTGTTTCTTGGGAACTCTATCCCTGCCAAGTGTCGGAAGATATTGATGAAGTATTTTTATGCATGCATTAGTAATTGATAGCTTTGATCAGATGACCAATACCAGGACACACGAATGTGTTTTTACAATTGATTATAATATAAGCCACATGTGAGTTATTTGCAAATAAAGACATAGGGGTTGATTTACTAAAGGCAAATAGACTGTACACTGTGCAAGTGCAGATGCACTCTAAAAAGTGCAGTTGACCCAGAGCTTAGTAAATGTGGTAAAGCTCTGCTGTATTCCATCATCCAATCATGTGCAAGCAAAAATGCAGTTTTTTTTTTTTTTTTAATTATCCTTGCACTTGATTGGGTATTCTTTGCAAAGTGAAGCTTCATCTCATTTACTAATCTCTGGAGCAACTGTACTTGCAAAGTCCACAGTCTGCTCGCCTTTAGCGAATCGACCCCATCGTTTCTTCCAATTTAACCTCCCCCCGTCCGCGCTACAGCCTATATACGCCTGCAGCGCGGACTCGAATTTTCGGGAGGCCGTTTTTAAACGGCCTCCCAGTGACACGCCCCCAGCGCGCTCCCGCGAGCGCGCTGCGGGGAAAATCTGTGTCGGCCGTGTCCCTTGGACACAGCCGATCACAGATCGTGGTGAATGGCCAATCACAGCGGCCATTCACCACGTGATCTGGCCGTCCAATGAGCGATGATCTCATATGTAAACATATGAGATCATCTCTCATCGCCGGCGCTCCTTCCTCACACGGAGCCTGCAGTGTGAGGAAGGAGGGGGAGCCGACAGCCGCTGGGGACACACAGCAATGTAATCAGGGCACCGATCACCAGTGCCCTGATTACTAAAAGGTAAAAACACACACACAGTGCCCCCACATCAGTGCCCACAGTGCCCGCCATCAGTGCCCCCCATCAATGCCCACAATCAGTGCCCATAGTGCTGCTAGTCAGTGCCCATCAGTGCCTGCTCATCTAGGCACTGATGAGCACTGACTGGCAGCACTATGGGCACTGAGTGTGGGCACTGATGGTGCTGCCCATCAGTGCCGCTCATCAGTGCCACCCGTCAGTGTCCAGTGCCATCCGCCAGTGCCCATCAGTGCCGCCTATCAGTGCCCATCAGTGCCGCCTCTCAGTGCCCAGCAGTGCCACCTCTCAGTGCCCAGCAGTGCCGCCTCTCAGTGCCCAGCAGTGCCGCCTCTCAGTGCCCAGCAGTGCCGCCTATCAGTGCCCAGCAGTGCCGCCTATCAGTGCTCATCAGTGCCGCCTCTCAGTGCTGCCTCTCAGTGCCGCCTCTCAGTGCTCATCAGTGCGGCATATTAGTACCTCCTCATCAGTGCCCATAAGTGCCACCTCATCAGTGCCCATAAGTGCCACCTCATCAGTGCCCATCAGTGCAGCCTATCAGTGCCCATCAGTGCCGCCTCATCAGCGCACATCAGTGAAGGAGAAAAATTTATTTTCAAAATTTACTCGCAAAAAATAAGAAAAACTTTTTTTTTTTTTCAAAATTTTTTGTCTTTATTCTTTTTTTTTGTAAAAAATAAAAAACCCAGAGATGATTAAATACCACCAAAAGAAAGCTCTATTTGTGTGAAAAAAATGATAAAAATTTCATATGGGTACAGTGTAGCATGACCGCGCAATTGTCATTCAAAGTGTGACAGCGCTGAAAGCTGAAAATTGGCCTGGATGGGAAGGGTGTTTAAGTGCACAGAAGGCAAGTGGTTAAAGAGGAAGTAAACCCTCCTCTGACAGTTTTACCTATAGGTAAGTCTATGATAAGGATTACCTATAGGTACTGTAAATATCTCCTAAACATGTACCGTTTAGGAGATATTTACATTACATGCAGCCAGTGACGTCACTGCGCATGCGCTCTGAAGGAACGGCCGCTGGTGCCGTTCCTTCAGAGCCCCGCGCCGTGACCGTCGGCTCTCGCGCGCGTGCGCGGCAGTGACGTCACCGTGGCTCCGGCCAATCAGATGGCCGGATGCCGCGATCCCGGAAGACGGGCGACTGGACATGCCGCCCGGCATAGAGGTAAGCGGGCGGCACGGCGGGGGCTCGTTCTAAGGTAAGTATTTCATAATGAGCTAGTATGTGATGTATACTAGCTCATTATGTGTTTCTCTTTCAGAGTGAAAAAAAAATTTTGGTTTACAATCTGTTTAAGGCAAACTATAGGGGTTGATTTGCTAAAGGCAAAAAAAGCTGTTCACTTTGCAAGTGTAGTTGCTCCAGAGCGCAGTAAAATGTGGTAAAGCTTCACTTTGCAAAAAATACCCAATCACGTGCAAGGAAAATGTAAAAAAAAAAAAAAAAAAAAAAAAAACAGCATCTTTGCTTGCACATGATTGGATGATGGAAGTCGGCAGAGCTCCTCCTTATTTTGTAAGCTCTGGAGCAACTACACTTGCAAAATTTACAATTTATTTGCCTTTAGGAAATCAACTCGTAAAGTTTCCCTTTCATTGGCAAAAATGAAGCTATGGTTTAATAAGCTATAGGGGTTGTTTTAGTAAAGGCAAATGGACAGTGCACTTTGCAAGTGCAGTTTCTCTGGAGCTTAGTAAATGAGCAGAATTCCATCATCCAATCATGTGCAAGAAAAAAATGCAATTTGTTTTTTTTCTTCTTCCTTGCACCTGATTGGATATTCTTTGCAAAGTATATATAATATGTTTCTTTTTGGACAGATAGAGCTTTATTTTGGTGGTATTTAATCATGACTGTTTTTTTATTGTTTGCAAAACAAGCCAAAATATGACTGAAATTTTTGGGGGAAAAAACGTTTTCTTAATTTCTGGTATAATGTTATTTAAATAAGTAATTTTTGTCCTTCATTTATGTGCGCTGAGGAGGCTGCACTGATGGGCACTGATTAGCAGCACTGATGGGCACTGATTAGCAGCACTGATGGGCACTGATTAGCAGCACTGATGGGCACTGATTAGCAGCACGATGGGCACTGAGGCAGAGCTGTTGGGCAATGATAAGCTGCACTGATGGGCACTGATATGTGGCACTGATAGGCCGTACTGATGGGCACTGATAGGCAGTACTGATAGGTGTCACTGATGGGCACTGATGGTGATGGCTATTGATGTCCTTCCAGAACCCTGCCTCCTTCCATGGCACACATCAGCAGCGCTTTGTGATCAGCTGTGTCCGAAGGACACAGCTGATCATAGATCAGGGTAAAGGGACAATCACAGTGGCCCTTTACCATGTGATCAGTGCCACCTATCAGTGCCACCTATCAGTACTGCCTATCAGTGCCCATCAGTACGACCCATCAGTGCCACATATCAGTGCCCATCAGTGCTGCTAATCGGTGCCCATCAGTTCTGCCTCGGTGCCCATCAGTGCTGCTAATCAGTGCCCATCAGTTCTGCCTCAGTGCCCATCAGTGCTGCTAATCAGTGCTCATCAGTTCTGCCTCAGTGCCCATCAGTGCTGCCTCAGTGCCCATCAGTGCTGCTAAACAGTGCCCATCCGTTCAGCCTCAGTGCCCAACAATTCTGCATCAGTGCCCATCAGTGCTGCTATCCAGTGCCCATCAGTGCTGCCTCAGTGCCCATCAGTGCTGCTAATCAGTGCCCATCAGTGCAGCCTCATCAGCGCACATAAGAGAAGGACAAAAATTACCTATTTAAAAAAAAATATACTAGAAACTAAGGAAAAAATATTTTTCCCAAACATTTTCAGTCTTTTTTTGGCTTATTTAGTAAAAAATAAAAAAAAACCCACCTAAAGAAAGCTCTATCTGTCCAAAAAGAAAAATATAAAAACGTAATTTGGGTACATCGTTGTATGACCGCGCAATTGTCATTCAAAGTGTGAGAGCGCTGAAAGCTGAAAACTGGCCTGGGCAGGAAGGGGGTGAAATTTCCCGGTAGGCAAATGGTTAAGCGTGTTTCAATGCGTTTAGGTGTGTTTAGGCGCGCTGTCCATTTTTTAGCTGCAAAACGCTCCTCTCCTGAATCTGGGTCATGGGGGGGGTTCTGCCTCTAAACGCCCCTGCTTCTAAGCACCTGTATATGCCTATGTGTTGCATGGGCACATAGGTTAATATAGATGGGTGTTAAGAGTCCGTAAAAAACAAAAAACAAAAAAAACCTTAAAGCAATGTTTTTGATGTCTGGTGTACATAAGGCCTTATAGCGGTTTTCTTGCAGGGAATTTTAGGTACGATTCTTTTTTATTAGAGATTGACAGGTTCTCTTTAACTGCAGTAGAGAAATCAGGTCACCTACCATGCAGGCTGTCTGTGTGAGTCTCAGTTCTGGGTGAAGAGAATGACACATCTTTAACGTCAAAGTCAACCTTGTGAAAAACATGTAATAAATGTCCCAGCAATGATTAACCCCTTGCTGACTGCAATACGTATATACAGCTGCAAGAAAAAGTATGTGAACCCTTTGGAATGATATGGATTTCTGCACAAATTGGTCATTATTGTTGTGACTTACATGATGATCAGATCACATTTTATTTGACCAATTTGTGCAGAAATCCATATCATTCCAAAGGGTTCACATACTTTTTCTTGCAGCTATATACACAGGGACGCTGATAGGGGGGGGGGGGCACCAGTCCTCTTGTAGGGGGCTCGAGCACACAGAGGGGCCCCAACAGCTTGGGAAATTAGTGCGGTCGGGCAGGGGGGCAAGTATAGAAGGAAGCCCTGTGTGGCTCTATGCAGCGGCTCCCCCTTCTGCTGGCTTTCACCTGCTGCGGGGAGAGACACAGACACAGGGCATCCTTCCTGTAATAGCTTCTCCGACACCGATCCCCCTCCCTGTTCTCCCCCCTCTCCCCATGTACCCCCCCATAGTGCTGCAAGCTTCCCTGCCCTGTAAAAAAATAACAAAAAAAAATAATAATAATTTAAACATTGTAATAAATAATTAAAAAAAATCATAAAATAAAATAATTGTAAACATTTTCAACATTTAAAAAAAAATACCTTGTGCTCCTGTAATTTTCTTAATTTTCTTCGTTTTTCTAACTGTTGTTACATGTACCAAGCAATGAGTCAGAAGTAACAAACAATTGTAAATGTTATTGTTGAAATTGTTAAATTAAAATTCTAATAAAAATTTAAAAGTAAAAAAAAAAAAAAAAATGTAAAAAAGAATTAAGCCCCGGTTCACATATGTGCGATGACAGACAGCACTTCTGCAAATCACATGCGATGTCTGTGCGATGCAAATCGAGCCATACAGATTGTATGGCTGAATTCACATCGGATTCGGACACAACAGGCACAGGACCCTTTTTTTGGGCCTGCACCAGAATCGGATCTCAAGGGTGTTCACACCTATGCGATCCGATTCATGTCCGAACTGACAGTTGACACTGTGCGATATGCGAACTGATCTGGGGGTGTCGTTAACTTTGTATTGACACCCCCAAGCGATTTGCATATGGCAGTGTGAACTGCCTGCGATTTGATTGCGTTGCGGGAACCCGCAGTGGATTCGCAGGGTTCCCACATCGCATATATGTAAACCGCCACTAAAAGGGGTAATTCACACAGGTTCTCTGTTATGTTTGTGTCTGCTAATAATGATTTTAGTGTATTTTTATTGAAAATATTGTCTTAAAATATTGGGGGGGGGGCCCTGCCAGGTAGTCTGTATAGGGCCCCATGATTTCTAACAGCAGCCCTGTATATACATTGCAGTTTGCAAGTGGTTTACCGGAATTAGCAGGGATTTTTTTTCTTAGCAGAGACCCTAGGGAATAAAATTGCATTACAATTTTTTATGTCACACAGTATTTGTGCAGCGGTTTTTCAAAGGCAATTTTTTGGGGAAAAAAAAAAAACATTTTAATGAATTAAAAATAAAAAAAAAAAACACAATATAAATATATACCCCAATTTTTTTGTATAGTATGAAAGACAATGTTATGCTGAGTAAATAGATACTTAATATCAGGCATAACCCCCGGTATTGTTTTGCAACTGGCTTTCTCTTGAAAAGCGTTCCCAATGGTTTATGAGCCGCTGGAACGCTTTCAGAAATGGCTGGAGGGGACGCCCCTCCCTTCTGCTGCTCGCCTGTGTTTTCCAGGCTTACAATTTCCACCGGCTCGCCCGAGAAACAGTCTAGATAAAAAAAAAAACTAGATTGTTTAGAAACTGGATCGTCTTTGAACGCCTCTATGGTCTTGGAGGACAGGAGCGACACCATGACGTCACTTCTGTTCCAGGGTGTAAGCAAACATTTTTTTTTTTTTTAAGCAAAAGATCATAAAGGTAAAGGAGAGATTTGGGATCTTTTTAACCCCAGGTCTCTCCATGAAGAGGACCTGTCATCCTTATTTCTATTATAAGGGATATTTGCATTTCTTGTAAAATAAATAAAAGTGATAACAAACAAAAAAAAAGAAAATATATATATGTTTTGGGGGTTATAGGTAATTTCCTAGCAAAATGTTGATTTTAAAAAAATGGACAGAAAAGGCCACGCCTTCAAGTGGTTAAATAAAAATAAATAAATAAATAAATAAATAAATAAAAAATTGAATTTATTAAAGCCCAGCTCCAGGCAACAAAAAAAAGTCATCCCATGCAGTAGGGTTGTGCCCACACTGCACGGGACAACTGTTCGTTTTGTCCAAGGGAGAGGAGAATGCTGTATACTCACCCGAGCCTTCTCTCCACCGGTAAATGGCTTTCCCCCATGATCCAGCGGTGGACTGTTCCTGATGTCCTCACATCCAGAGCAGTCTATGGGAGTGATGACATCAGGAACAATCCACCACACAAGACTTCTAAACTTCAGGGAGAGGGGACCGGGATAGCTCCTGTGCGGGAGAGGATCGGGGGATAAGGAACGTATAGCTCTGTAATTCATTCCCCTAGACAAATACAAGCAGTTGACCAATGCAGTGCATGAACAACTCCACTGCATGGGAATTTTTTATTTTTTTGGCCTGGAATTGGGCTATAAATACGGTATTTGCATTTAGGGTTGCAGAGCATTCCAACCATGATCAGTACATCACGGGTGCAACGCGCAGCCTCTTGCATTACTTTCTTCATCCCCAGGTCTGTACAGGAGTAAGAACCTTCTGTTATGAAGCTGAAGGAAGTAGTTATTGGACTACAATTGCTGTCAATGCGTTTTGCTTAGTCCCTCCACCATGATGGCAGATGGGTCTTGTAGTATAACATTTTTCATTCACTGATCCCTATAGATGAATGACGTGGCTGTGCAGTAGACATGTGCTGTTCCAAATTTCTGAATTTCAATAGTAAAGAATTTAAACTTATCCGAAATAACATAACAAAATGTTAGACAAAATTCAAATTTGAATATTTTTCACATCAAATTAGAATAATTTTAAAATCAAATTTGAATTTGAATCATTTTGGAATCGAATTTGAATTCCCAAACAAAGAGAATAAAATAGAAGAGAAAATGAAGGAATAGAATATAAAATAATATATTAGGCTAGAAAATAAAGGAATATATTAGAAAATAATGGAATAGAATAGAAAATGAAAGCAAAGAATATAATAGAGTAAAACAGAACAGAATAGAAAACTAAAGAATATTAAAAAATAGAATAATAAGTGATAGAATAGAAAATAAAAGAATAGAGTAAAACAGAACAAAACAGAATAGAAAATAAAAGAACAGAATAAAATAGAATAGAAAATAAAGAAATAGAATAGAATAAAAAAAATTGAAAGAATATAACTATCTTCTGAAATTGTAATTTCAAATAGAATGCATTTGAATTTGAATACAATAGAAAATAATAGAATAGAATAGAAAAAAAATAGAATAGAAGTAAAATAAGAATAGACTAGAATATAAAATATATAACCATTTCCCAAAATTTAAATACGATACATTTGAATTTGAATAGAATAGAAAAGAAAAGAATAGATTAGAATCAAACAATAGAATAAAAAAGAATAGAGTAGAAAAGAAAATAAAATAATATAATTGACTAGATTAGAAAAGAACAGAATATAATCAAACAATAGAATAAAAAAGAATAAAGTAGAATAGAAAGAATATAACTATCTTCTGAAATTCATATTTTGAATAAAATAAGTTAATATTAAAATAGAAAAGAATAGAATAGAAAATATTAGAATAGAAAAGAATAGAATAGAATAAACATGAGAAAGAATAGAAGAGAACAGCATAGAAATAATATAATTGAATAGAATATAAAATAATATAATAGAATAGAAAGAATATCTGAATATAACTGTTTTCCACAGATCAAATTTCGAATAGATCCAATTTGAATTTAAATAGAATAGAAAAGAATAGAATATATTAGAAAAGAAAAAAAATTGAATAGAAAATGAAATAAAAGAATAGAATAGAAAAAAACAATCTAATAGAATGAAATAGAAAGAATATAACCATCTTCCAAAATTCAAATTTTGTATAGAACAAATTTGATTTGAATGCAATTCAAATGGAATTCGAATGGATTCGAATTTTCCAAATTCGGTCGAATTGAGCTCAATTCAAATTCTAATAACTAAAACGAATTCCGAAAACGAATTCAATACATTTAACTAAATAAATTTATTTAAATAGAGAATTGAAACCAAACAAAACCCCTCTCATTCGTCTTGCACATGTATAGGCTCTGCAATTGAAAAAAAATGAACCTACAGGAAGAAGCACCCTGCGATTCAGGCAAGAAGGGGGCAGTTTGGGTTTAGAGGTGCCGGCGTATGTGACCCTGCTTCATGTTATACCCCCATTATGGGTCTAAAAAGTTGGGCTATTCCTTTAAGCAGGTAAAACGATCGCTATATTTGTATTCTAATGATATATTTAACACTTTGATAAAAAGGATTGCTTTAAATGAAGTTGAGAAACGCCCCGACACGTCCAAAATTTCACAATAGCTCAAAGCTTAATGTATGCTGAGACATGAAAAGAGCGGTGGGCATGAAACAGAAAAAGTGGCGAGTTTCCGTTAATTAGCGCTGTGCAGAGATCCAAGTCTCGGGTACGGTGTGTGACATAATAAGACTGGCCTACAGCCAGAACGTGGCAGATCTGTGACATCGCTGACATCTCCAGATGCTGAGATCAGCGCCGAGCATGTGAATAAGTAATTTGGTGTTAATAATTTGATCCCCTGCTAATTTACATACAGTATGTCACAGTCAACTTATGCGCGAACCTACTGAAAGGCTTTGCTATAACAAACGTCTGGTGGAAAGGATGCGAACGCTTCCATATAACCTCCATTTTTTTTAGTAAATATGTTTTCAATATTTTAAAGCTCCACTTTTGTTGAGGAAAAAAAAAAAAAAAACATTCCCCTCTGGGTGATCTCTGTACATTGCAAGGATTTTACCAACCTTTGTTGCAGATTTCTACCTTTTGTTATTCTGAAGAAATAGCTGTTTGTTTGTCTGTGTCCATGTCCAGAGTGAATCTAACGGGAGTGATTTTATAATTATTAACCAGCTGCTGCATCTGAAGGGCTATACTGAGGAAAGTGGCAGGGTCTGCATCCAGTTAGACCTGATTTCCCTTTGGGAGTATCTCACCAAAAACGACAATTTTGCTGCAGGGGATGCCCAAAAGCTACATGTACAATGTTGAGATGTGACCCTGTGTGTTGTGGCACCACATCCAATTAATGCAAGTATAGAGAAAAAAACATATAGGTAATGAGACTTTAGAGGTAGCCACCATTAATCCCATAAGGAAGAAATCCGATGTCCTGAGTGGACATCTCCACTATCTCCAGGGGCTGACTGGCAACTTTTGGCGCAGGGGGCAAGTACAAACCAGAGGCCCATGGTGCAGTGACTCGACCTTCTTCCCACTCTCACTCTTCCCGGCCTCCTCCTGACCCCCATTCCAGGCTAAAGCTCTGCTCCAGCTACTCTCTACCCAGTAGGTCAGCAGGTAGCCACCATTAATCCCATAAAGGAGAGATCAGATGTCCCAAGTGGACATCACCACTATCCCCAGGGGTTGACTTGCAACTTTTGGCCCAGGGGGCAAGTACAAACCAGAGGCCCATGGTGCAGCGACTCTGCCCCTTCCCACTCTCCCTCTTCCCAGCCTCCTCCTGACCCCCATTTCAGGCTGAAGCTCTGCTCCAGGTAATCTCTACCCAGTAGGCCACAGGTAGCCACCATTTATCCCATAAGGAAGATTAGCAACTTTTGGCCCAGAGGGCAAGTACAAACCAGAGGCCCATGGTGTAGCGACTCTGCCCCCTTCCCACTCTCCCTCTTCCTTGCCTTCTCCTGACACCCATTACAGGCTGAAGCTCTGCTCCAGGTAATCTCTACCCAGTAGGCCACAGGTAGCCACTATTAATCCCATAAGGAAGGAATCAAATGTCTCTAGTGGACATCTCCACTAACTCCAGGGGCTGACTGGCAACTTTTGGCCCAGGGGGCAAGTACAAACCTGAGGCCCATGGTGCATCGACTAGG
This sequence comes from Pelophylax lessonae, assembly GCF_965119305.1. NCBI lineage: Eukaryota > Metazoa > Chordata > Amphibia > Anura > Ranidae > Pelophylax > Pelophylax lessonae. The sequence continues at coordinate 41,221,563 of NC_138772.1, forward strand.
CCCCCTTCCCACTCTCCCTCTTCCCGGCCTCCTCCTCACCCCCATTCCAGGCTGAAGCTCCACTCTAGGTACTCTCTACCCAGTAGGTCAGCAGGTAGCCACCATTATTCCCATAAGGAAGAAATCAGATGTCCTGAGTGGACATCTCCATTATCTCCTGAGGCTGACTGGCAACCTTTGGCCCAGGGGGCAAGTACAAACCAGAGGCCCATGGTGCAGTGACTCGGCCCCTTTCCCACTCTCCCTCTTTCTGCCCTCCTCCTGAACCCCATTCCAGGCTGAAGCTCCATTCCGGGTACTCTCTACCCACCGGCCGAATCCGTGTTCCCAACCTGGTCAGCAAGGGGCAGTTGGGGCGAGCTTGGACAGCTCCGTCGCGGCTGCCTGGGGGAGGAGAGTCTCCAGTGGGGCATGGAACCGGCCTCTGCTCAGACACAGTTTACACCATCCATGCTGGGGGGGGGGGGGGGTCTGCGCTCTGTCCCTGTCTTCATCCTACACTCAGTGGTTAGCAGTGGGGACTTATTACTTCTCTTCACCAGGAATCCTTTAGGCATATCTGTGGCAAAAGCGGTGCAGCCTTTTTACGGAGCATCAGAGTGGCCCAGGGGGCAGTTGCCCCTCTGCCCCCAGGCCCAGTCCTCCCCTGACTATCTCCCTGTTGGAGGGGCTATTCCCACAGGTCGGATCGGCATGTAGAGGAGCCGTGACTCCTGAACAGGAAGAAGGAAATTGATGTATGGTGGACACCTCTGATACAGGGATAACTCTGTTACCATCATCACATTTCACACTGAAAGTGAGAAGATATTTGTTGCTCCATGGCTATCATCTAAAGATTTGAAAGGAAAAAATAACTGTGCTTGCAGTAAAAAAAAAAAAAAAAGCAAAAATAAGTAAACAATAAAAATAAAGGAAAGTTGCGTTAAATCAATAAATCATAACAATGTAAAATTCAATAAATATATAGTGAACAAATGTCCATAATTCATCAATGTGAAACACCAGTGAAGTGAAGAGTGTCTTCAAAAGTATTCCTCCCACAGATATGTGATTATCATCACAAAGTGAAGATCCTCCACCAAGTTAAGATGGCCTCTTACCATAACAAGGAGACCTGTAAAGGCCAACAACACCTGTGGTAAAACCCCACCAGGGCTTTATTATGTTGAAGCAACACAGATAAGTAATCCTGAAGATGATACCACGCGTCCACCTCCGCAAGCAGATATGGAAAAATGTGCATATATTGTAGTAGATGCCGGCCGGCTTCTCACACACACACATGTCCTTCCGGGACACTGTACGCGGTGATGTCAGCATGTTGCAACCCAACACGTTTCGTCACAGATGACGTCGTCCTAGGTGCCCGGGTGGCTGGTCTGAAACAATCTTGGAGGTGAAGATGCTGGATGTGGAGGTCCTGGGCTGGTGTGGTTACACGTGGTCTTTGGGGACGGCTTATGGTAGAGAAATTAACATTCAATTCACGAGCAACAGCTCTGGTGGACATTCCTGCAGTCAGCATGCCAATTGCACGCTCCCTCAAAACTTGTGATATCTGTGGCATTGTGCTGTGTGATAAAACTGCACATTTTAGAGAGGCCTTTTATTGTGGCCAGCCTAAGGCACACCTGTGCAATATTCATGCTGTCCAATCAGCATCTTAATATGCCACACCTGTGAGGTGGACGGATTATCTCGGCAAAGGAGAAGTGATCACTAACACAGATTTAGACAGATTTGTGATCAATATTTGAGAGAAATCGGCCCTTTGTGTACATAGAAAAAGTCTTAGATCTTTGAGTTCAGCTCATGAAAAATGGGGGTAAAAACAAAACTGTCGCGTTTATAATTTTGTTCAGCGTAATTACGCTACTTCTATGCAACTGTTATAGTTAGGGGTTCTATTTATAAAACATTTAGTGCATGAATACAGAAGCATTCACGCAGGCTGCACACATGTTCCCCCTATTTTCTGAATTTGATTAATTCCTACGATTGTGTGCTCCATCTAGTGGCCAGATTGCCGTATATACAGTATCTCACAAAAGTGAGTACACCCCTCACATTTTTGTAAATATTTTATGATAACTTTTCATGTGACAACACTGAAGAAATTACACTTTGCTACAATGTAAAGTAGTGAGTGTACGACTTGTATAACAGTGTAAATTTTCTGTCCCCTCAAAATAACTCAACACACAGCCATTAATGTCTAAACCGCTGGCAACAAAAGTGAGTACACCCCTAAGTGAAAATGTCCAAATTGGGCCCAAAGTGTCAATATTTTGTGTGGCCACCATTATTTTCCAGCACTGCCTTAATCCTCTTGGGCATGGAGTTCACCAGAGCTTCACAGGTTGCCACTGGAGTCCTCTTCCACTCCTCCATGATGACATCACAGAGCTGGTGGATGTTAGAGACCTTGCGCTCCTCCACCTTCTGTTTGAGGATGCCCCACAGATGCACAATAGGGTTTAGGTCTGGAGACATGCTTGGCCAGTCCATCACCTTTACCCTCAGCTTCTTTAGCAAGGCTGTGGTTATCTTGGAAGTGTGTTTGGGGTCATTATCATGTTGGAATATTGCCCTGCAGCCCAGTCTCCAAAGGAAGGGGATCATGCTCTGCTTCAGTATGTCACAGTACATGTTGGCATTCATGATTCCCTCAATGAACTGTAGCTCCCCAGTGCCGGCAGCACTCATGCAGCCCCAGACCATGACACTCCCACCACCATGCTTGACTGTAGGCAAGATACACTTGTCTTTGTACTCCTCACCTATCTCTCATTGAGATACTTCAGAAAACTATACTGCTTTCGGCCACTAGATGGTGCTGACGATCATAGGAATTTGCCTGTAGTTAACTTTTTTGTAAGTCCTAATAAAGAGAACCCGTCATTTCCAAAAAAATACAGGCTATGTCATGCTGAGGAGGAGAGGGGGCAGCAAATTTCCGCACATGCCGCTGGTAATCTGCCCCAAATAAAAGGCTGTACTTTTCAGAGACATAACGGTTTGTGTTGTACGGTCACTTGAGATACAGAGAGTGTTTACTGCTACTCTTCCAAGCGTATAGGCTCCAAGCTCTTGATGTTTAGTGTCTTTGAAGTGCTGGAAACACAAACACGACTAATATTGGCAGTTTTCACAATAGAAATGTTGGAAGTGAAATAGGAAATGAAGCTTCTCGTTGTTGCTGTCTGGCGAGCAATTTAGAGGAGACAGCGGGCTATTAATCCTCGAGCTGCAACAGATCGCATTTGTCATGAATTACACACTTGGCATGGCTGGAGCATAAGCAACATGAAAACTCTCATTAATGTTTTTTGTTAGTCAAAAATAATAGCGTGTGAAAGTCGCAGGGGATTTTAGTTAGATGCACAGTGTTCTAGAGATGTTATACTGTAAGTGAGCGTATGTGACCTGCCTAGTGGAGGAGTTTAAAATGATTGGAGAGAGGTTCTGTGTCACTATATGCCCACCAGGGCCGGGGCAAGGGGTGGGCAAGAGGAACAGTTGCCTTGGGCGCAATGGTTTACTGTAGGGATCTGGGCTCCTTCTTTCTGTTACAAGGCTGACAGGAGTATTTAAAAAGGCAGTGTTTTTGACAAGCGAGGTGATTGCTGGGTGTAGGATCCCCTAAGCTTGCACATCATGAATGGGGGGGGCACGGTTTGGCATCTTTGCCCTGGTGGGCACTGGATGATCTTGTCCCCGCACTGATGCCCACATCCTATTTGCCATACACAAACCATCAATTCTTTGTAGCAGACTTTAACCACTTTCCTCCTGTATAACTCACATATACGGTGGCTAGGTGGCACTGCTGTGCCAGATCACGTACCTAGTATGTGATCCGGCGCTTCCAGGTCTGGGGTGCGCACGCGTGCCCCCCGGTGACCCGCTCCCCCTGTGGTTATACACAGCAGGAGCTGACCTGCAGGTACAGTGGACTCGATATCCACCGGGACCCTCCGATCATTCAGCACAGAGGTAGATCACCGTTCTGTCAGTAGGGAAGGCATGGATCCTGTGTTCCTGCAAAGCAGGGATAAGAATCCATGTCTTTCCCTAGTAAAAGCACCTCCCACATAGTACACAAACACTGGCTAGGCACACTGTTAACCCTTTGATCACTCCTGATGTTTAACCACTTCCCAGCCAGTGTTTTTAGTACAGTGACAGTGCATATTTTTTTAGCACTGGTCCACAAAAAGTGTCAAAAGTGTCAATTAATGTCTGACTGTCCGTTGCAATATTGCAGTATAAGACGCTAATCACCGCCATTACTAGTAAAAAAAAAAAAAAAAAAATTTTTAAAAATTAATAAATAAAAATATCCTATAGTTGGTAGACCCAATAAATTTTGCTCAAACTGTCAGTCGTAATATTGCAGTCCCACTATAAGTCGCTAATCGCCACCATTACTAGTAAAAAAAAAAAAATATTAATAAATAAAAATATCCCAAAGTTTGTAGACGCAATAATTTTTGCACAAGCTGTCAGTCGCAATATTGCAGTCCCGCTATAAGTCACTAAGCCCCGGTTCACACTTGTGCGTGTGCGGGGTTCGCATGTAATGTCGGAGCGCACTGCTCCGACATTACATGCGATCAGCTGTGCGGTGCGAGTTTAGCCATACAAACTGTATGGCTAAATTCGCATCGCTCCCGCAGCAAACACGCACAGGAAGCATTTTTGCAGCCGCATCAGGATCGCACAGCGGTTCACACTTGTGCGATCCGATCCTGTGCGAACTGCACGATCGCACTGCGATATGCGATCAAACTGGGGGTGTCGTTAAGATTACATTGACACCCCCAGCGTATCGCATATGGCAGTGTGAACTGCCGGGGGTGCGTGTGCGATGCGGGAACAGGCTGCGAATTTGCAGCCTTCCCGCATCGCATATATGTGAACCGAGCCTAATCGCCGGCATTACTAGTAAAAAAAAAAAAATAATAAATAAAAGTATCCCATAATTTGTAGACGCAATAATTTTTGCACAAGCTGTCAGTCGCAATATTGCAGTCCCGCTATAAGTTGCTAATCGCCGCCATTACTAGTAAAAAAAAAAAAAATTAATAAATAAAAATATCTCATAGTTGGTAGACGCAATAACTTTTGCACAAACTGTCAGTCACAATATTGCAGTCCCGCTATAAGTCGCGAATCGCCGCCATTACTAGTAAAATAAATTTTAAATAAATAAAAATATCCCATAGTTTGTAGACGCAGTAACTTTTGCACAAACTGTCAGTCGCAATATTGCTGTCCCGCTATAAGTCGCTAATAGCCGCCATTACTAGTAAAAAAATAAAAAATAAAAAAAAAGGAATAAATAAAAATATCCCTTAGTTTGTAGACGCAATAACTTTTGCGCAAACCAATTACTATACAGGTATTGGGATTTCTTTTACCAAAAATATGTAGCAGAATACATATTGGCCTAAATTGATGAAGAAATTTTATTTTTTAAGTTTTTTTATTAAATATGTTTTATAGTAGAAAGTAAAAAAATATTGATTTTTTTTTTTAATTGTCTTTTTTTTATTTTTTTTGTTTATGGCGCAAAAAATAAAAACTGCAGAGATGATCAAATACCACCAAAAGAAAGCTCTATTTGTGGGGAAAAAAAAGGTACATGTTATTTAGGTACAGTGTTGCACAGCCACGCATTTTTAAGTTAAAGTAACACAGTGCCGTATTGCAAAAAATGGTCTGTTAATGAAGGGGGTACAGCACCGCAGGACCGTGCAAATGTCAGTTAAAGTAACGCAGTGCCGTATCGCAAAAAACAGCCTGGTCATGAAGGTGGGCAAATCTTCTGGAGTTGAAGTGGTTAAAGGGCATATAAATGTTGGCATCACATAAAAACCTATAAATGCATAACATTTATTTAGCAAATATTACAAAACCCATGTAGCACCATATCCAATACTTTAGAACAGGGCTCACATATAATTTTCATGTTCCCCCTGAAGACGTGTGTTTACACGAAACGCATTTGTGCGGAGTTACCTATGACGTCATCGTGCATGCTCAATGTCGGGCAGCAGTGCCATGTTCTGAGTTATACGTGTGTCTTATGCTGTTCCATTGCCAGTAATATTGTATAATAAAACCTATACCAATTTTCAATATTGGGCCATTGAGTATTTTTCATTTCTTTGAGCATTTCTTTGGTAGTCCCAGAGGTGATCTGTTGGAGTCTTGAGAGGAGGGTTGGTTGGAGCCCTATGATGTGATTGGTCCAGGGCTGCTGGCAGTTATTTTGTAAAGCATCCATGCTAGAGCGACCTCCTATAATCTAGAGGTCTGATCAATCTGGTAAGGAGCATAAATATTGGTGGTTGGATTCTCCACTGGTTTTTCGTTTGAATTTGTCATCATTTCAATTGTGGAAGATTGCATACTAGGGATTTTTTGCCTATTTTTGCAATCACACTTTGATGTTTTCCCTTTGCATGTTGCACTTTATTCAATATTTACACTTTATCTCTCTGCACTGAATTCATATGAATTTTTGATTATGAATTTAATTGTGTTCCATTTATATATTTAATGAATTCTATATTTGTTTTTTTTTTATTTTTTTGTATGATTTTCTTGATCACACTGCAAGGACTATTTGAGTGTAGACGGTTCGTTTCATTCCGAATAAATATTCAGACACGTTTTTTGGAGATTCGGATATATTCGAATACCCTAATTGCGATATAAATCAAGTTTACCAAATGTTCCGAATAACAAAACGAAATGTGTCCGAATTTTGGAAATTGTAATTGAAATTTGAATCAAATTTTACATCGAATTCCAGCCGTATTCAAACTGTAAACATATTTCTGAAATCAAAAGCTGTATATGTTATTAGAGTACACTTTCGAAATAATGCTGTTTTTGTTAAGCCAAAGATGATTTAAAGAGTCATTGTAGCCATTTGATAAAGATTTTTCTTTTGTTTGTTCACTTTGCTACATTCGAATCCAAAAAAAAAGAATGTTTTTGATACGAATGATTTAAAATCGATTAGAACGTTAGGAATCAAAATTGAAAAATCGGTATATTAGAAGAAAATTTGAAATCAAACGAATTCTGAATGCGAATTCCGAATTTGAATCCCAGATACAAATTCAATAAATGGAATTTAAAGCGTAACTCCACTTTTGTTGAGAAAAAACATTCCCCTCTGGGTGATCTCTGTACATTACAAGGATTTCAACAACATTTGTTGCAGATTCCTACCTTTTGTTATTCTAAAGAAATCATTGTTTGTTCCTCTGTGCTGAGTGGGTCTAATGGGAGTGGTTTCATAATTATCTATCAGCTGTGGCAGCTGCAGGGCTCTAATGAGGAAAGCTGCTGGACCTGCATCCCTTTAGACGTGTTCCTATTGGGAGTATCTCACCAAAAATAACATTTTTGTTGCAGGGGATGCCATAAATCTGACTTGTATCTTAGGCAGACTTCTGGGAAAATTGGTGAGCCAATCACACAAGCAGAAAATGATGTTTCGGGGGTGTGTATATTGCAGGGATTTCAACAAACTTTGTTGCAGATTCCTACCTTTTGTTAATCTGAAGAAATACTTGTTTGTTCCTCTGTGCCGCTGTGCTGAGTGGGTAAAATGGGAGTGGTTTCATAATTATATATCCGATGTGGCAGCTGCAGAGCGCTAATGAAGAAATCTGCTGGGCCTGCATACCTTTAGACGTGTTCCTATTGGGAGTATCTCACCAAAAATGACATTTTTGTTGCAGGGGATGCCAGAAATCTGACTTGTATCTTAGTGCAGACTTCTGGGAAAATTAGTGAGCCAATCACACAACCAGGAAATTATGTTTCTGGGGTGTGGTCAGTATACATTCTGTGTACAGAACAGCTCTAGGCAGCCATATTGCATTACATTTTCAGAAAATTGCAGTGGCTGCAGATTGAAAAGGAAAGGTACTTTTTAATAACATTCAATTACAAGATGATTTGTGTCGCAATTGTATACGCTATATTGTTTTTTCTTTATTTACTATTTTTTTTTCCCCACGAAAGTGGAGTTACCCTTTAAGCCAAAGATGATTTAAAGAGTCATTGTAATCATTTGATAAAGATTTTTGTTTTGTTTGTTCACTTTGCCACATTCCAATAAAAAAAAAAACCTAAAGTTTTCGAATCGAACAATTCAAAATGTATCGATTCGAACGTTACGAATCGAAATCGAAAAATCGGTAAATTTGAAGAAAATTTAAAAAAATAAATAAAACCAATTCCGAATGCGAATTCCAAATATGAATCCTGGGTACAAATTAAACAAATTAATGGAGTTTAAGGAAACAAAATAACTAGATTTGCGAATTTAAACAAAACAAACCACATTTTTTCGTCATGCACATGCCTATTTGAGAGCTATAAGCACTTTACCCAGTAGACACTGAGTGAATGGTGTTTTTTGGTATGTTTTCATAATTTCCACATGATTTCATAGGGGACAACATTCCACATGTCAGTTCAACACGTTTTCGAATGGTCATTACATCTTCATCAGGAGCACATGTGAATGAGATCCATGTGGGTGAACCCAGTCATTTAAGAGCAAAAGATGTATGTATCTAGTGAAGAGCAATGGGTATGGAACATCATTTCCAAAAGGAGATACAGGAGAGTGACAAATGTGGAAATGATATGGGATCCCTGTACTAAAGTATTGGATTTGGTGTTACGTGTGCTTGCATAATAAACTTTATGGTTTTATAGAAGTTTGCATGTGGTGCCAACATCTATATGTCCTTTAAAGTCCTCTGCTACAAAGAATTGATGTGGAGGAGTTTGCCGGAGAAGATAGTTAAAGCCCAACTTTTTTTGATACGTCACCCTGTACACATACTGTACCTTAAGATGTACAACCTTAGGGGACGTGTCTTTGACAGCCTAGGCTCACAGGAAATGGGTTGAATGACAATGGGACGTGATTCAACCCAAATGAGGAGTGACATCTAGTGGACGTGCTGAGTCAGCGCCAGATTAATGGTATATCTAGTAGATATTCACATTTAACTGGACTTTTTCTGCAATGTTTCCTAGCTTATCCATGCCACTTTTTCAGTTCGAGTGTCAGGAAGATACCCAAACACCTTGATCTAATCATCCTGGAAAGGCAAATATTGATTGTCCAAGAACTGGATGGAAAGTGTGAAAATTATGGAATCACCCTGTCCTAGTTACATAATCCCATCCTTATCCCACCAAGGTTAGGTCTATATAACTAGACTAGGTTGCTTCATAGGTGTTAATACTTCCATTTATGTGGCTGTAGGTGTGAATTATTGCCAAAATCCCGGTGTAAAGATGTTAATATTGGCACCATACCGTACGTGAAAAAAGTATCAATTGTTTCTGGGATTTTCTAGAACAAGGGACTCCAAACTTTCTAAGCAAAAGAGCAAGTTTACTGTCCTTCAGACAAGGGCTAAACTGTGCTCAGTGGGAATAGAAAATGCCCCGGCATCAATGGCAGTAAGCAAACCACAGTATTGGTGCTCATCGAGAGTATAAATTTACATATGCCTTTGGTCAGTGGTCAGTAGGAGGAGGAATAGCGCCCCATCATTGATGTCAGTGGGAGGAATCGTGCCTCGTCATTAGTATCAGTTTGGATGAGTATTGCCTCATGATTGGTATCAGTGGGAGGAATAGAGCCCCATGGTTAGTGTCAGTGGGAGGATTAGTGTCCTATCATTGGTGTCTGTGGGAGAAATAGTGTCCCATCATTGGTATTAGTGGGAGGAATAATGCCCCATCATTGGAATTATTAGGAGGAACAATGTCCCATCATTGGTATTAGTTGGAGGAATAGTGCCTCATGGTTTATGTCAGTTGCAAGAATAGTGTCCCATCATTGGTGTTAGTGGGTGAAATAGTGTCCCATTATTGGTATAAGTGGGAGGAATGGTGCCCCAACATTGGTACCAGTGGGAGGAATAACGCCCCATCTTTGGTACCAGTGGGAGGAATAACGCCCCATCTTTGGTATCAGTGGGAGGAATAATGCCCTATCATTGGTATTATTGGGAGCAATAGTGTCCCATCATTAGTATCAGTTGAAGAAATGGTGCCCATGGTTGGTGTCAGTTGCAGGAATAGTGTCCCAGCATTGGTGTCAATAGGAGAAATAGTGTCCCATTATATTGGTATTAGTGGGAGGAATATTGCCCCATCATTGGTGTCAGTGGGAGGAATTCTGCCCCATCTTAGGTTTCAATGGAATGAATATTGCCCCATCTTTGGTATCAGTGGGATGAATATTGCCCCATCATTGGTGTTAGTGGGAGGAATATTGTCCCCTCTTTGGTATCAGTGGAAGGAATATTGTCCCATCTTTGGTATCAGTGGGAGGAATATTGCCCCATCTTTGGTATCAGTGGGAGGAATATTGCCCCATCTTTGGTATCAGTGGGAGGAATATTTCCCCATCTTTGGTATCAGTGGGAGGAATATTTCCCCATCTTTGGTATCAGTGGGAGGAATATTTCCCTATCTTTGGTATCAGTGGGAGGAATATTTCCCCATCTTTGGTATCAGTAGGATGAATATTGCCCCATCTATGGTATCATTTGGAGGAATAGTGCCCCATCATTGGTGTTAGTGGAAGGAATAGTGTTCCATCATATATATCAGTGGGACAAATGACGCCCCATTGTTGGTTTCAGCGAAAGGACACTGCTAGTGTCAGTGTAATGTATGGTGCCTTGTTCTTGTTGTTAGTGGGAGGAATAGTGGCCCAAGGGTTGGATAAAGTCAAGAAAATGGTCGCAGTTTGGAGACCACTGTTCTAGAGCCTAAAGCCTCGTACACACGCAACGATTGTTGGCCGACTGATCGGCCATCTTTTGTCCAGTGTTGTTGTGTTGGTTGAAATGTGCTCTAGACTGCGCGTCATGTGCTGGTTAACTTTCCGTGTGTTTTTTCTTCTCTGAGCATGCCCAGTCTTGCTCATCTGATTTTTGTCTGCCGAAATCTGTACTGACTGACGGAAAATCGGCCGTTCTGTTGACGGCCAACAAAAATTTTATAGCATGCACACCAGATTTTGTTTGGCCGAAAAGTCGCAGTCGGTTGTCGGAAGCATTATACTAACAAGCCGAAAATCGGCCGATCGGACGTTGGCCGAAAATTCACGTGTGTACGAGGCATAAGAGTACGGAAAGGAAATCCATTCCAGGCGAGGGTTGGAGGGTTTCTCCATAGGTCTCAAAATGAATGTCAAAAATTTGTGACCAAAACTTGCATATTAATGGACAACCCCACCATAGGTGCCACAGATTTCATTAAACCAGTGATAGTATGGTGGATGGAGCCAAGCTCTGGGTGCATAGAAAACAGAATCTTCATAAACCTATTTGCACACTCTTCTGGCTTCTTTTATATATTAAAATAGGTTACACGTCCTTCAGTGTAAACTGTGTTCTATCCCAGATTAGTAAACCCCGCTCAGATAGAAAAGGACAAATTTCCCACAAGTGATGTTTGTTAGATAGGCAAATCGTTTGAAAATGTCATTCATTATACATGTTAGGAAATTTCCATTTACTTATATATTGCTGGAAAATGAAAAAGAATAAAAATAGGCCATTGTCTTCCCACATCAAAGGCGGCCCAAAATGAATATTTAAACCTTTTTTCTGGGACATGCTGTCAGATGTGGTATTGTTTGTTTGGTTTTGACTTTCATGAATGTGATCCTGCGAGAAACCGCGCTGCAAAATATAAATTAAAATTAACATCAAGCTAAGAAAAGGAAATAATTAATTAAGCTCCATCATAGAAAACGGAAGCAAGGTTTCAGCATCAGCTTAAAGGCTTTGATGATGCGTAGAAGCCGTCAGATTACTGCTAGGAAGGGATATACTCTTCAGGAAAACTACACAGCGCTGTTGGGGTTGGCTCGGTGGTTCTTCCGTCGTAATTGAAAAAAATATTTTATTGATAAATTATTTCAATTGCAAAATCATATTTACAATGTGCTCAGTTTCCAATTATCGCTTCAATCCTTCGTGCCGACTACCTCCTGGCTCTTTAGGAGTTCAAAAAACCGGGAGGTGCTGTGATTGGCTGTCACAGCAGTCACATGATCAGAAAGTTCCCAATCGCAAGTACGCACAGGAAGTCTACCGATTCCCTCAGGCTGTCATGCTGGAAGCACGCAGGGACCGCGCTCTCAGCAGATAAGTTGTTTTAACAGTGCCACGTATATGCGTACGCCCGATGTCAAGGGGTTAAGAAAAGGGGCTAATATACCATAGTGGCATAGTTAGTCAGGTTCAGAGGCGTAACTGGAATCTTCAGGGCCCCGGTGCAAGAAACCATAAAGGGACCCCTGGACTCCTGGCCGGGGCCATTCCCTTAAAGCCTGGGGCTCTTCCCACTGATCCTGGGGCCCTTTAGTCTCATTGGGGGACCCTTTCACAAGTTCTGCAGTGGGCCCCTTCCTGCCATATATTCAAAGGAAAAGGTTTGACCACACTCAGGAGTAGATAAACTTGAAGTGTTTATTCCCATAAACTAGAAACACAAGTGCATCACACAGACATGGGACAGGTTGACGCGTTTCACAACTCTATTGGTCGCTTACTCATAACCCATAACTCATAATCATTGCGGGACCCTTTCACAAGTTCTGCAGTGGGCCCCTTCCTGCCATCTTGGGGACTCCCCACGGTGGTAGAATGCCAGGGCCCAGTCCAGAAGCGTAACTAGAACCTTCAGGGCCCCGGTGCAAGAAACCATGAAGGGCCCTCCGGACCCTTGGCCGAGGCCCTTCTCTTCAAGCCTGGGGCTCTTCCCACTTATTCTGGGGCCCTTTACTCTCATTGCAGGACCCTTTCACAAGTTCTGCAGTGGGCCCCCTTCCCACCATCTTGGGGCCTCCCCACGGTGGTGGAATGCCAGGGCCCAGTCGCAAGTGTGACCTTTGCGATCCTGGAAGTTCACCCACTGGTGTCAGTAGTTTTTATTTTTTGGTATTTTAATTGTATTATTTTTTATCATTTTATTTTATTTATTTACAATGTCACGGACTATGACTCTGTCCATTCAGAAAAGGAAGGAGCTGGTAAATTACAGATTTACCAACCCCTTCCTGGTTCTCTATTGTGACACATCCCCTGCAGCAGCTGGCAGGAGAGGGGAGGGAGGAAGCCGGCAGCACAGCGGGGGGGGGAGGGGCAACAGGGTAGCACAGAGGGGCCCAGAGACAGCAGCACACAGGTTAACTGGATAGGAGGAGTGGCGGGGGCAGCATACAGAGGAACCAATCTCCTCCATTTTCCTCCTGCAGCTACAGGATGAAAAAGGAGGACAGTGATTTCTCTACATGCTGACCCCCCCCCCCTCCTATCCAGGTGTACAGGGGAGCCGCACAGACCTCCTGGAGCATGGGGCCCGGTTGCAATTGCAACCCCTGCGACCCCTGTAGTTACACCCCTGGTCAGGTTGAAAAAAGACACAAGTCCATCTGGCTCCACGAATAAAAAACAAAAAACAGTAAAGAAAACCCAACCATACAATCCCATATATACACAATCCTATACCGGCAGTTGATCCAGAGGAAGGCAAAAAAACCCCAGCAAAGCATGATCCATCAATGTGCCATCCTGGAGGAGTTGGGCTGTCTGTGCAGCCTCTATAGGGTCCAGGTATCTCCTCATGCTACCAGTAGTGACACTGACCCTAGCCAAATGCAAAACTAGTGAAAAACAGTCAGAAAAGATGAGTAGGGAAAATATGTCAGTGGCCTTCACCTGTAAAACCATTCCTGTTTTGGGGGTCGTCTCATTGTTTCCCATCTAGTGCCCCTGTTGGTAATTTCATTAACATCAAAGCAGCTGAAACTGATTAACAACCCCCTCTGCTACTTAACTGACCAGATCAATATCCCAGGAGTTTAATTGACTTGATGCTGTACTCTGATTAAAAAGCGTTCCTTTATTTTTTTGGAACAGTGTATTTACCAAGGACAGTTTTCCTGACACTACTAAGGGCATTAGACAGTGCCATCTTAAGAGCATTAAATGGCCCCAGCCAATGCAGTGCACTGGGGCCCCGCCTACACAATTATCCACAAGAAAAAAAGATGCGAATTATTGATAAGGCAATATTTATTGGTACAGCAGTGCCAGGCTAATGACAGCTTCCAAATTCGGTGGCTGGGTCCGGTGAACACACACACGGACGGGAGTCAGACTCGCCTGTGCTGGGTGTGCCTGTTCCCATGAAGGCGGGCAGACATTCCTGCAGTTGTGAGCTCCCAATCCATGGCCCAAGTGGCCTGACAGCAGCGCAGGGTCAACAGGCGCTTGCCACCTGTTAAGTTCGGCGGCGGGATGCACAGGGGAATCGGGACTAATGCTTTGCTGGGGCTGAGTCGCTGGGCAGGTGGGGCCCCCTGGGCGACTGCCCATCGTGCCCATTCGGTAAGATGGCCCTGGCATTAGGTGCAACAACACACACTCTCATATTTTTATTCACATTGTGGGAACACAATTAGGTTGTATGCAGCCACCTATCACAAGACAAGGCATATATCATTACCTAAAAGGTAGCGCGGGATTTTATCCCACACTTTGTGTCATACTTTTTTTGCGCATTTGCAGTGCATTTTTCTAAATGTTTTTGTGCTTTGAGGTCACTTTCTTTTTCCTTCACCTTCGGGATTTTAGGTGCACTGCTTTGCCTATTCACGTATTTGTGTCGCTTTTGCTCCAATCTGCACTGGTGTGAACTGACTGTCTATGCAGTGGGAATGCGTTCTGATACTTTGTTGCAGAAAATGCCCATCATTCTGAACATCCAGCAGGTACAAGCACTGCGCTGGTTTTTCTGTGTCGCCGTCTTCGGTTTTGTTGCGCGTCCCTCTGGGGATCCGAGCTGAAAACTTACTTATTGTTAAACAAGACATGGGTGGCCTGATTCTACAAAGCAATTCACAATCCCTCCCCCGCCGGGAGCCAGAAAAGACGACCCACATACTCTTTACAATTTAATGTGTAATCTCCCGATGGTGGGGATGGTTTTCCTTTTGTTCAGGTTTCATTTTTGTCTCTTTGTCGGCGGGTAGAAATGTCTTTCCTGCTGCTTCTTGTAATGAGAGTTCACTGAACTATTCCGCAATCTCCTCATTCGCTGTGGCCGCCGTGTCCTGCCTGGAATAACGATCGCCAAGGTTATTATGTTTGCAGCTTTTCTACCGACTTCTCCCATTGAAGGCTATTCTGAATGTGTTCCACATATTGCGATTAAAGGATAACTTCGCAGAGCACTGTTTGGCTTTTTACCAGCCAGAAAAAAATAAATAAAATAGAGTGTATCTAAACCCCAAACATGTAAAATATTGCAGTTTTCCAGTCCTGGTCCTTAGATGGGGCGGCTGTATTAGGCTGGTATTTTTTATTTTTTTTTTAGAATTTGTTTTACTTTAGTTTCTCCTGGTAATCCAGCCAGTTATACACTTCGTGGCTTAGGGTGGCTATGCTCACTTCTTCACTATATCTACGGAGGAACAGCATAGCCACCCTTGGACATCAGTATTGTCTGGAAAGTCCTTAGATGGGGTGGTTGCATTAGCTTTTTTTTTTAGGATTTTTCCCCTTTATTTTCACCTGGTAATCCAGCCAGTTACATACTTCTTGGTTTACAGTGGCTACACTCACTTCTTCACTGTATCTATGGAGGAGCAGCATAGACCCTTTTGGACTTCAGCATTGTCTAGAGTAGGGATCTTCAAACTATGGCCTTCCAGCTGTTGCAGAACTACACGTCCCCTGAGGCATTGTAAAACTCTGACATTCACAGACATGACTAGGCATAATGGGAATTGTAGTTCCTGAACAACTGGAGGGCCATAGTTTGAAGACCCCTGGTCTAGAGAATCCTTAGATGTGGTGGCTGCATTAGCCTTTCTTTTTTTATTTTAGAATTATTTTTCCTTTAGTTTTTCCTGGAAATCCAGAAGTTATACACTTCGTGGCTTAGGGTGGCTACACTCACTTCTTTACTATATCCATCGAGGAGCAGCATAGCCCCACTTGGACATCAGTATCGTCTGGAAAGTCCTTATATGGGTTGGTCGCGTTAGACTTTTTTAGGATTTTTTCCCCTTTATTTTACAACCAGTTACATACTTCTTGGTTTACGGTGGCTACACTCTCTTCTTCACTGTATCTATGGAGGAGCAGCATAGACCCCCTTGGACTTCAGACGTCTAGAGAGTCCTTAGATGTGGTGGCTGCATTAGCCTTTCTTTTTTTTTTTTATAAATATTTTTCCTTTAGTTTCTCCTGGAAATCCAGAAGTTACATGCTTTGTGGTTTAGGGTGGCTACACTCACTTCTTTACTATATCCATCGAGGAGCAGCATAGCCCCACTTGGACATCAGTATCGTCTGGAAAGTCCTTATATGGGTTGGTCGCGTTAGACTTTTTTAGGATTTTTTTTCCCTTTATTTTCACCTGGTACTCCAGTCAGACACTTCTTGGCCTAGGGTGGCTACCCTCACTTCTCCACTGTATCTATGGAGCAGCATAGCCCCCTTTGGACATCAGCATTGTCTAGAGCAGTGATGGTGAACCTTGGCACCCCAGATGTTTTGAAACTACATTCCCCATGATGCTCATGCACACTGCAGTGTAGTTGAGCATCATAGAAAATGTAGTTCCAAAACATCTGGGGTGCCAAGGTTCCCCATTACTGGTCTAGAGAGCCCTTAGATGGGGTGGCTGCATTAGCCTTTTTTTTCTTTTTTTTTTTTCTTAGAATTTTTTTTTCTTTAGTTTCTCCTGGTAGTCCAGCAGTTACATGCTTCTTGGCTTAGGGTGGCTACGCTCACTTTTTCACTATATCTATGGAGGAGCAGTATAGCCACCCTTGGACATCAGTCTGGAAAGTCCTTAGATGGGGTGCATTAGCTTTTAGGATTTTGTTTTTCCTTTATTTTCACCTGGTAATCCAGCCAGTTACACACTTCATGCTTAGGGTGGCTACACTCCCTTCTCCACTGTATCTAAACCCAAAAACAAAAATGTAATATATTGCAGTTTACCAGTCCAGTCCTTAGATGTAGTGACTGCATAAGCTTTTTTTTTTCCTTTAGTTTCTCCTGGTAATCCAGCCAGTTACGTGCTTCTTGGCTTAGGATGGCTACGCTCACATCTCCACTGTATCTATGGAGGAGCAGCATAGCGACCCTTCGACATCAGCATTGTCTAGATTCTAGAGAATCCTTAGATGTGGTGGCTGCATTAGCCTTTTTTTCTTTTTAGAATTTTTTTTCCTTTAGTTTCTCTTGGTAATCCAGCCAGTTACATGCTTTGTGGCTTAAGATGGCAATGCTCACATCCTCACTGCATCTATGGAGGAGAGGCATAGCCACCCTTGGACATCAGTATTGTCTGGAGAGTCCTTAGATGGGGCAGTTGCATTAACTTTTTTTTTTTTTTTTTTTAATTTTTATCTTTTATGTTTACCTGATACTCCAGCCAGTTACACGCTTCTTGCTTAGGGTGGCTACACTCACTTCTTCTCTGTCTCTAAACCCAAAAACAAAAATGTAATATATTGCAGTTTACCAGTCCAGTCCCTAGATAGGGTGGCTGCATTAGCCTTGTTTTTTTTTTTTCTTGAACATATTTTATTAACAACTTTAAGACTGGAGGATTTTCCTGCATAACGTCCAGGCCACTTTTTTCAACTTGGCACTGCACGACTTTAACTGACAATTGCACGGTCATGCAATGCCGTACCCAAACGAAATTTTCGTCCTTTTTTTCCCACAAACAGAGATTTCTTTTGATGGTATTTGATCACCTCTGTGCTTTTCATTTTTTGCGATATTAATAAAAAAAGAGCGAACATTTTGCGAAAAAATTTACATTTTCTACTTTGATAGTTAAAAAATATCCAATATAGTCAATTTTTGTCATATATTTAGGCCAAAATGTATTTAGCTCCATGTCTTTGACAAAAAAATTCTCAATGAGCGTATTTTTTACCACTTTAAGACTGGAAGATTTTACCCCATTCCTGACCAGACCATATTTTGCAATTCGGCACTGTGTTAATTTAATGGACCATTGCGTGGTCGTGCAACGCTGTACCCAAATTATATTTATGTCCTTTTTTCTCCCACAAATAGAGCTTTCTTTTGGTGGTATTTGATCACCTGTGCGATTTTTAATTTTTGAAAAAAAGAGCGACAATTTTGAAAAAAAAAAAAAAAAAAACAATATTTTTCACATTCTGATATATAACATTCCCCAAAAAAATGTAAAAATCTAAATTTTTTTAACATTTTAGGCCAATTTGTTTTCTGCTACATATTTTTGGTAAAAAAAAAAATCACAATAAGTGTATTTTGATTGGTTTGCGCAAAAGTTATCGCGTTTACTAACTACGGGAAAGATTTGTAATTTTTATTGTTTATTTTTATTTTACTAGTAATGGCGGCGATCTGCAATTTTTTTTGCGGGACTGCGACATTGCGGCGGACAGATCAGACCCCTAACTGGCATTTTTGACACTTTTGGTGGGACCAGTGACATTACTACGGTAATCAGTGCTATTAATATGCACTGTTACTGTAATGACACTGGCAGGGAAGGGGTTAACACTGTTGGTGATCAAGGGGTTAAATGTGTGCCTCATGCTTACTGACGTGTGTGGAGGGAGGGGATTGTATGACACAGACACAGATCGCAGGTTCGGCTATGCTGAATCCTGTGATCTGTCCCTGTCTGTCACAGAGAAGATCCGCTCACTTTGTTTACACAAGCAGGCGTATTTTCTCACTCTTTCCCTGACGATCGGGGAAGAGCGGCGGTGATCACCGCCTCTCCTCCCCTGGCCCGACTCCCGCTGTGTCTAAACACAGCAGAAGCGAGCATCTGGCGACGCACGCGCGCCGCAGAGAGAGGGAGGAACCCAGAGACGTAGGTCTACGTCGCTGGGCCCAGTCGAGCTGCTCTGCTGCAGTAGCAGAAACGTGAGCGGTCGGCAAGTGGTTAAGGTTTTAGTGAGCATACAATCTATATCAAAGTTGAACAATAATGCTTAACAATAAGAAAGTTACATAGTATGAACAGATTTAACGAGTATAAATCTTTTATGGTACAATGACAAAGGTTAGCGAGCCATCCTTTAGGAGGTCGTAAGTTGACCATAGGACAATGCAAGACATCATATTAACATTTGAGTTGGGATGTATCATGGTGTACACTATCATCCCTCAGTTACTTGTGCTGTGCTGAAAGGTATGAAGGGAGAAAATTGTCGCACACCACTACGGAATCCAATGAAGAAAAGTTCCTTTATTAACATAAGTGGTACAAGGTACAGCAGGGTAGGACAGTAGACGCGTTTTACTTTTCGTTTACTTTACGTTCTACTCGGGCACTTAGTGCTTCCTGGGCTTTTCGCCTTGCAGGCATCTGTACTTCAGGTTGCAAGTCGGCTACCTGGTCGTCTGTTCACACCTTTACCAAATTTTATGAGGTGGATGGGCTGGCATCTGCAGATGCCTCTTTTGGCCGCAAAGTTTTTAGCTGGCTGCTGTTTGGAGGGCTTTTGGCCTTCCTTGAGGGTGTTTACTGTTTGATGGGACTCATCTTTTGTTCTGCTGAGTCCTATGTTGCCTGGTTGGCTGTGTTTGGCGTTGGGGACTTGTTCTTTTCTGCTGTTCCCACCTCTCATTTTATGGCACTGCTTTGGGACGTTCCTACTGATATGGATCAGGAACTGCGTCTGTCAATGAACGACAGAGAAAGCTGGATTTTTGACTTACCGTAAAATCCTTTTCTCTTAAGTTCATTGACGGGCGCAGTACCCGCCCCTCTATTTTGAGTTGAATTGGTGTTATGACACTGCTTTGATACAAAACTGACATCCTATGCAGGAAGAGAGAGGGTGTACCCTCTGGGACTGCCCATAGGCGTAGCCAGAACTTTCTTCTACCTACTCCTGTAGGGGGCAGTATTACCCTACTGATATGGATCAGGAACTGCGTCCATCAATGAACGATAAAGAAAACTGGATTTTTGACTTACTGTAAAATCCTTTTCTCTTAAGTTCATTGACGGACGCAGTATCCACCCCTCTATCTTGAGTTGGGTTGGTGTTATGACTGCCCATAGGGGTAGCCAGAACTTTCTTCTGCCCACTGTCCTACTCCTTTAGGGGGCAGTATAACCCTACTGATATGGATCAGAGAGAACTGCGTCTGTCAATTAACCATAGAGAAAACTGGATTTTTGACTTACCGTAAAATCCTTTTCTCTTAAGTTCATTGACGGACGCAGTACCCGCCCCTCTATTTTGAGCTGGGTTGGTGTTACTTTCTGACATTGCTTTGATACAAAACTGACATCCTATGCAGGAATAAAGAGGGTGTACCCTCCGGGACTGCCCATAGGCGTAGCCAGAACTTTCTTCTGCCTACTCCTGTAGGGGGCAGTATTACCCTACTGATATGGATCAGAGAGAACTGCGTCAGTCAATGAACGATAGAGAAACATTAACTGTATTTTTTTCTTCATAGTGCAAAAAAATAAATACAAATGCAGTGGTATTCAAATACCATGTAAAGAAAGCTCTATTTGTGGGAAAAAAATGATATCAGTTTTATTTGGGCACAGCGTCGCACAATTGTCAGTTAAAGTAACGCAGTACAGTTTCGTAAAAAAGGCCTGGTTATAAAAGGGGGGGGGGTTAAATCTTCCAGAGGTCAAGTGTTTAAAGCCTAAAGTATCAGCCAATGTTTTCCATAAAATCCCCCCAGCCCAGCTCCCTTGTCCTCTTCAATACATTTACCTGCAGAGATTACTGAAGTCAAGAGGAGCCAGGCAACTAGTATTTTCAGAAGGAAGCTACTTATGTCAACCTTTATGACTCCTCTGGTAAAGGAAGTGTTTCTAGGGAAGTATTGGACGTCCTTTTATGTTATGTATGCGGAATTAGCGGACACTTGAGCTAAATGCTGAATATTCTTGTTTTACTGAAGTGTACTCCTAATTAGAACCCATTACAGATAAAATGAGGATCGTTAATGATTTTCAGCACTGCAGGAAACTCCAACCCTGCAGTCTCTGATTTGAAAAATGATATCCCTGAAAGCCCCTCGGCTTTGAAGATATTGCTGTTAATAACACCCCACACTGTCAGATCTTCCATCAAATGTGAAGATATTCCCAACCTACGACTCTTCTCACTTCTCACTTCCATCACATGAGCAAGATCAATTAGCCAAAACCATCACACCAATTGGTATACCGTCCAACACTGGGATGCCTTATGCCTCGCACACACGCATCGATAGTTGGCCGTGAATTTTCGGCCAACGTCCGATCGGCCGATTTTCGGCTTGTTAGTATGATGCTTTCGACAACCGACTCCGACTCTTCGGCCGAACAAAATCTGGTGTGCATGCTATAAAATTTTTATTGGCCGTCAACAGAACGGCCGATTTTCGTGCAGTCAGTACAGATTTCGGCAGACAAAAATCTGATGAGCAAGACTGGGCATGCTCAGAGAAGAAAAAACACACGGAAAGTAAACCAGCACATGACATCACTTCTGAAGTAGATTTTTGTTGGCCGAGAAAATTTGTGTGCAGTCTAGGCACATTCCAACCAACACAACAACACTGGACAAAAGACGGCCGATCGGTCGGCCGATAATCGTTGCGTGTGTACGAGGCATTAAGCCCCGTACACACGCAACGAATTTCCGCCGACCGGTCGTCCGTCTTTTGTCCAGAGTGTTTTTTTGTTGGTTGGAATGTGCCTAGACTGCACACAAATTTTCCCGCACAACAAAAATCTGCTTCAGAAGTGATGTCATGTGCTGGTTTGCTTTCCGTGTGTTTTTTCTTCTCTGAGCATGCCCAGTCTTGCTCATCAGATTTTTCCCTGTCGAAATCTGTACTGACTGCACGAAAATCGGCCGTGTTTTGACGGATGACAAAAATTTTATAGTCTGCACACCAGAATTTTTTCGGCCGAAAAGTTGGAGTCGGTTGTCGGAAGCATCATACTAACAAGCCGAAAATCGGCAGATCGGTCGTTGGACGAAAATTCCCGGCCGAATTTCGACGCGTGTGTACGAGGCTTTAAAGTGATTGTAACGTCTCGTGTTTATTTTTTTTTTAACCACTTCTGGACCGGAAGGTTTCCCCCTCCAATGACCAGGCCATTTTTTGCGATTCGGCACTGCGTTATTTTAAATGACAATGTCGCAGTCGTGTGACGCTGCACCCAAATAAAATTTGTGTCCTTTTTTTCCCACAAACAGAGCTTTCTTTTGGTGGTATTTGATCACCTGTGTGATTTTTATTTTTTGTGCTATAAACAAAAAAAAAATACAGACAATTCTGAATAAAAAATAAAAATATATTTTTCACTTTCTGCTAAATAACATTCCCAATAAAAAAAATTAAAAATCTAATTTTTTCATCATTTTAGGCCAATTTGTATTCTCTACATATTTTTGGTAAAAAAAAAAAAAACTCAATAAGCGTATATTGATTGGTTTGCACAAAAGTTATCGAATCTACAAACTAGGGGAAAGATTTATTAATTTTTATTTATTTATTTTTTTACTAGTAATGGCAGCGATCTGCAATTTTTAGCGGGACTGCGACATTGTGGCGGACAGATCAGACAACTGACATTTTTGACACTTTTCGGGGGACCAGTGACATTACTACCGTAATCAGTGCTAAAAATATGCACTGTTACTGTATTAATGACACTGGCAGGGAAGGGGTTAACCCAGGGGCAATCAAACTGTTAAATAAGTCCCTTGGGAGTGATTTCTAACTGTGTGGGGGAGGGAGCTGTGTTCATTGCTGACAGAACAACGGTCTGCCATGTCTCCACGGGGAGCGATCACGGGTGCAATCGTGGCCGCTGGACCCGCTGATCAGCTTCATCTGTGGCGAATGGGCACACGGCGGCCCCCAACTCGCAGTCCCGCAAAGCGACGTACAGTTACGTTGTTTGGCGGGACAGAGCTGACCTGCCACAGTATATGTACTGCTGGTGGTCGGCAATGGTTAAATAACAAACATGTTATACTTACCTGCTCTGTGCAATTGGCTTTGCACAGAGCAGCCCGGATCCTCCTCTTCTCAGGTCCCTCTTCGCTGCTCCTGGCCCCTCCCTCCTATTGAAAGCCCCCACAGTAAGCAGCTTTCTATGGGGGCACTCGAGCCGAGCCGCAGCTCCCTGGATCCATTAAGACACGGAGCTGCAGCCTGGCCCCTTTGATTGGCAGCAGTAGGAGCCAATGGCGCCGCTGCTGTGTCTCACCCAATTAGGAGGGAGAGTCCCGGACAGCCGAGGGACCCATGGACATCACTGGATAGAGATGGGGCTCAGGTAAGTAATAGGGGGGCTGAGGGGACTGCTACACACAGAAGGCTTCCTAATAGGTGTCCCTCATTCTCATCTCAAAAAGTTGGGATGTATTCACTCCTATGTTCTAAAAGTTGGGAGGTGTGGGTATAGGAGAGGGTCAACTCTGAGTAGTGACTGTCAGTCACCGCTCTCTGCTTTGCCCTTCCAATGCTCACTGGAGCACTGGGTCTTGAAGGGGGCTGGAGTGGCTGACTGTCAGTGGCATGCGGAGAGGCTGAACCAGCTGCTGGTTAGGCATTTGGGTGGATCCTGACATTATTGTCGGGATCCCCACAGAGCCTGGAGTGGCTCGGTAATGTCAGCTGACAGCGGGCTTTATCCTGCTGTCAGCTGAATCTGGGTCACAGGAGTGCAGAACTAGGTGCATTCCTATGACTCACAGAGGAAATATAGCCAAAAGAAGTTTGACTATACCTCTCCTTTAAGGATATTACAGGTAATTAAATGATTTTAGCGTGTTTTACTTTCCCCTGTAATATCAGTTTTGGACGGCCTGACCCTTTAATTATTGCCTCCTTCCATATTTTATTATTTCGTGTCACATATGGGGGTGTCCAGTCTCTTTGTTTTTGGAGGCCCTTTGATTGCTGTCCTCATACTTAGCCGGTGCAATAATTTGAACTGTGAAAAACAACAAAAAGGTGCGGAGCGAGTGGAGCGGGGAGAGAGGTTATTATATAAAAGTGGTACGGTATGACGGCAGACGAAGACGCGGCCATGAAACGCAGACTTTGATGTTAACTTCAGTGAATGCCGGGCCTTTGATGTCGGCTTCAAACTGTGCCCGTTTCCCCAGTGAGCAATTTGAAAAGCAGGATCATTGACTTATTGGCAAGTTACCGAAGCTCTTTTCAGACCAATCAGCGGTGACTGTGGATGACAATAATTTCTGAGTTTTTTAGCTTTTGTTTCAAACAAAACATAGCAATTGCTATGAGTATAGTATGTGTATTATAACTAAATGGGGACAAATGATCAATATGCCTCCTGGTGATGAGCTTTAAAGCTGAGAAGTGCAGTGGTTTAGTGGTTATCAATACATGGCACCAAAGAGTTACCCTGCTAGAACCTAAGGACATGAGAACTTTTGGTGAGGGAACTCTCCACAAATCACTTAAATGCAAAAGAAAGCCAATACACAAAGGATGTGGGCTCTACCTGTCACCATACTCACTAAATTGTCAATTATGACTATTGCATGAAACATACCACTTATACCTCTCTAAATACACTATTTTCCTAAAAGTATTGGGACTCCTGCCTTTACATGCACATGAACTTTAATGGCATCCCAGTCTTAGTCTGTAGGGTTCAATATTGAGTTTGCCCACTTTTTGCAGCTATAACAGCTTCAACTGTTCTGGGAGGGCTGTCCACAAGGTTTAGGAGTGTGTCTATGGGAAGGCCTGGCTCGCAGTCTCTCCTTTAATTCATCCCAAAGGTGTTCTATCGGGTTGAGGTCAGGACTGCAAGTTCCTCCACCCCAAACTCGCTCATCCATGTCTTTATAGACCTTGCTTTTGTAATGTTCTGGTACCTTTGGTACCCTAATTCCACTTTTCCTAAGTGTATGCGCCCCACCATTCTCTTTTGGTAAGGTGCGCATACACCTTTAAGACCGATGCTGTCATCACTGAGCGCCGCTGGAGCGGCTATTTCAACCTCCGGCGGTCTCACTCACATGTTCGTTCAACGCCGCATAATCTGCCTTGAAGCTCTCATGCTTGCAAGCATACCTCGCTATCGGAACCACGCTGCTGATCCCTGTATCCCGCTACCGGATCATCCGCTCTTGCCGAACCTCTCCTCTACTACATTGCTACTAGTGATAAGTACCCCACAGGGGAAACCTCTATAACCTTCATACTAAAGCTTACACTATCTAGCTCTGCATACTAAGGACTATTACTACATCTGCATTAACTAAGATTGCTAGGTCTTGAGCCTAATACCATCTGCTCTTGCACTGGGTTGGTCTATCCTGTATGTTCACCTGCTACTCTATCATCTGCTACCATACATGATTGCTAAACTTATCTGCATCCCATCTGCTACTATCTTACTTTCAAGAACATTCCTTTCAAGTGTCTGTCATCTACCATCTCTACCCAACCTGTCTCTTCATCCTATCATCACTATATTACTATACATATAAGTCACTCTAGGAACATCTTATTGAGTGTGTGTATCTACTTGCTGAATTGAGACTATCCACACATGATGAGTCTTGGGAGTTGGGATTGGTGTCTCAGCGTTTCTCTACATGACTACTGAAGTGGAATATTTCTGCAGCTATAAATCCACATTATACATAAAACGCAGGATCGTTACAGCTTTGTGCACTGGTCCAAATATTTGGTGGACGGGGATTATGGTGTGGGGTTGTTTTTCAGGGGTTGGGCTTGGCCCCTTAGTTCCAGTGAAGGGAACTCTTAAGGCATCAGCATACCAAGACATTTCGGACAACTTCATGCTCCCAACTTTGTGGGAACAGTTTTGGGATGGACCCTTCCTTTTCCAACTTGACTGCACACCAGTGCACAAAGCAAGGTCCATAAAGACATGGATGAGCGAGTTTGAGGTGGAGGAACTTGACTAGGCTGCACAGAGTCCTGACCTCAACCTGATAGGATACCTTTTGGATGAATTAGAGCGCAGACTGGCCTTCTTGTCCATTTCAGTGCCTGACCTCACAAATGGGCTTCTGGAAGAATGGTCAAACATTTCCAACAAACCTTGTGGACAGCCTTCCCATAAGAGTTGAAGCTTTTGTAGCTACAGAGGGTGGGCCAACTCAATATTGAACTCTATGGACTAAGACAGGGATGCCATTACAGTTCATGTGAGTATAAAGGCAGGTGTCCCAATACTTTTGGTAATATAGTGTATATAACTCAGCTCCCAATTGTTGAAAAATAAACAAAATCTTTAATCCATATCAATTAAAAAGTATTCCACAGACAACATATAAACATATATGGTTGAAAACAGCCTGCTGCCCCAACTCCACTCATCCAACCTATAACATTAAGGAATAGATGCACACATAAAGTCTTCAAAAGACATATAATAGCAACATTTCTTGAGGTAGCCACCATAGGAAATAATAAAAAAAAAAATAAAGGGAAAGAAGTATAATGAAAAAGAAAAACTTTGCAGAAGACAAATAAATGTGATCGTGAAAGCCCACTGTAGCTGTATCGGTCTGGCTCTGCTTTAAAGATGAAAATTATGAACACTTTGTTGAATCATGGTGCTGAAGATTCCATAGATAAGTGGATATAATTCAAATTTTGGAACAAAATGTACATCCTTTCAACATAGTTGACAGAAAACCGATGGATTCACCAAACCGTGGTCTAGAGGAGGTGACACAAGGGGATGGGGACACACAGTCCTCTGATACTTAAGGATTGTTCACACTGCTCAACCCCAGCAAACTCCCTCACACTGATGAATTAATTGGTACTCGGTGTGCGGACAGACAGATGGTTCAGTGGTTAGCACTTCTGCCTTACCGCAATGGGGGCCTTGCTTCATTATCCTGATCAGAGCACTATCTGCATGGAGTTTGCATATTCCCCCTGTGATTGCTTGGGTTTTCTCTCATTCTCCAAAAAGACATGCTGGTAATTTAATTGGTTCCTTCCTAAATTGGCCCTAGTATGTGAGATAGGGGTTTAGATTGTCAGCGCCTTGAGGGCAGAGACTAAAGCCTCGAACACACTTCGTTTTTTTTCATTTAACCCAGGTGGGCTGAACAAAAAAAAAAACAAAAAAAAAAAACGCAGAGCTCTGGTTGAGCCCCTGTACTTACTATCTTACTAAATGTTAGTATAGCAATCTCCCCCCCGAGCTATTGTGTTCTTAGAGAAGGTCACCCCCGCCAGAACAGGCCGATCAGCCCTCTCAGCCATTTGTCTGAGGGCACTGATCGGATTTGGATCAGCAGACCTTTGTTGGTCATGCCCCTACTGCCAGCTTCTGTCGGGCCGGCACCAGTACACATGGACCGAATGGCAGCCGGTTTCTGTTGAACTAGCTTATGTCGCCTGAAATTTGGTCCATGTGTGCGGCCCCTAAATCTAAGGGCTCATTTACACTTGCTTCAAAATGTGGCATTTTATATGCTTTTTCAAAGCACTCTGAATGTCAATCCAAGATGAGAGATGGGGGACCAGAGCAGGAGAAAATAGCAGACGTCACATGTGGTGCGCAGCATGGAAGCAATGCAGCAACAGGTGAGTGGGGACTGGAGAGAGAGGTGGATCAGAAAACCAGAGGATCGGCAGAGCTGGTGGTTACTACTGAGCAGGGGATCAGCAGAGTTGGGGGTTACTACTGAGCATAGGGATAAGAAAAGCTGGGTGTACTACTGAGTGGGGCATCAGCAGAGCTGGGGATACTACTGAGCAGGAGATCTGTTGAATGAGGTTACTAATAAGCTGGGGATCTGCTGATCAAGGGTACTAATAAGATGGGGATCTGCTGATCAAGAGTACTAATAAGTTATGGATCTGCTAAACGAGGGTACTAATAAGCTGGGGATCTACTGAACGAGGGTACTAATAAGCTGGGAATCTGTTGAACAAGGGTACTTATAGGCTGGGGATCTTCTGAATGAGGGTACTAATAAGCTGGAGATCTGCTGAACAAGGTTTCTAATAAGCTGGGGATCTGCTGAACAAGGGTACTAATAGGCTGGGGATCTTCTGAATGAGGGTACTAATAATCTTGGGATCTGCTGAATGAATGTACTAATAAGCTAGGGATCTGCTGAACGAGGGTACTAATAGGCTAGGTATCTGCTGAATGGAGATACAAATAAGCTGGAAATCTGCTAAACAGGGGTACTAATGAGCTGGGCAACTGCTAAATGGGGGTACCAGTGCGCTGAGGTTCTACTGGGCCCCTTTAAAACAAATTCAAAATCAACACACACAGGGCATTTGCCAAGCTTCATTAAAGCATCACCGAAGCATCAAAAACACATAAAAAAAAAGCATGCTAAAGCGATAGGCTCTTTAATGTCTGTTAAAGTCCAAGCAAGTGTAAATGAGCCCTAAGTGACACAAATAATGCAGCTCTGTGGTCACAATAAATTATAAAATATATTCCTTTTAAAAAATGATCAGTGAAAGTTGACTTGATATCAGCCTCATGCAATCCCCACATTTGATGCCTTTTTGACTTACCGTGCATGAGCAGTGATTTAATAAAGGTTGATTAATGCTGTGATCCCAGGACACGGCCCAGGACACAGCATCAGCAGCACAGAGAGACAAAATACGGGGCTGTCCTGGCAAACCTGGGACAGTCGGCATCTGTGCCTTTATTATGTTTGGTGCATTGTACAGCTGAAAAAAGTACAATCATACACATATAGCAGACCTTCGCATGACATGGAAAAATACACCTCTGCCCTTGATAACCTGATTAACTCTCCTTCATGTACTAAATGTGTGCATGTACTAAATGCGATCATGCAAGCAAGACACTACATTAAAACAAAATGCCTATAGTAATTTTTTTTTTTAGTGGTTACATGTTTTTTCTAATTCCCTCTAATGTTCTCTAGAATTGCAACATTGTATCTCTTGTTACAAAGACATATGTATTTTCTATGCTCCTCAGCTCCATCTAGTGGCCATAATGCAGTATTTTACCACTGTCCATAATAAAACATCAATTGTTGTGTAGAGATAATAGCCTAAAGAATAAAGCTGCACAAATAATCCTTAAAACATCTTGATCTGTGGTGGCTGGGTGGCAGTGTGGTACCTCTGGCAGCTGGGTGGCACCTCTGGTGGCTGACTGGCACCTTTGGATGGCTGGCAGCCTGGCACCCGTGGGTGGCTGGCTGTGCTTCTGTGGGTGGCTGGCACCTGTCTGTGGGTGGCTGGCTCCTGTAGGTGACTAGCCTACTGCCTGGCTGGTTTGCTGGCTGCTTCAATTGTGGGCATTGGGCTTTTGGCAGGCTAGGCTGAGCCTGGGCTGGCTCTTTTGCTTTGCCACAGAAGCAAAGCTGACCCTCTCTGTTTTGGGTCCGTGTAGGTGGCACATGCATGCACGCGACGTCAGTATGTGCTGTGATGTTACGCGCCATGCCTCTGCGCACGGGTCCACAAATCTCCACACCTTCCTTGCCCCAGGCTCCCCCTATACTGGAATGATAGCCCCGGGGCTGAGGACAGTGGTCCGCGCGGCTGCTGACGTCAGTCACTGCGTGAGCCTTGACTCGCAAGTATTTATTTTTAAAGGAGAAATGGCAGAATATATTTTTAAAGCTTTTGTTAACCTAAAAATAAAAATGTATCCTGTTCCCTTTAAGCATGTTATACAGCACAGTGCTGTGTAAATTGTCCCGCCGTATCGCTTAAAATACCTGGCTGATCCTGCCTGGCTATGTCCTCCCCCCTGTAAACTGACCACGGTATACCATGGCTGCTGAGCCCTGACACCGTGGTCAGTCTACGTGTCTTCCATCATCCACAGCTCACCTGTCCTCCTCTGTCCTCTCTCCCCCCTCCCTCCCTGCCTGTCTGCTCCTGTGTCAGTGCCCCTCCCCCTCCCCTCCTGCTGCTATAGTTTAATTTAAAGTTTAATATCCTGTCTACAGTTTGTTTAATAATCCTGTGTGCCCCTGTGTCTGTGTTAAAAATAAGCCGTTCCTACCTCTTTATAAGTTTTCAGAGCGCCCCGATCGCCGCTCACGTGACCTGCCTCCTCCTCTCCTCCTCCTCCTCCTCCCCTCCCGACTTACGTCAGCGGGGGAATCCTCGGCCCCACCCACGGCAGCTGTCAGACGGGCAGTAGAGAGAGCCGGCGGGACACTTGAGCGGAGATCGGCACTCTGAAAACTTGTAAAGAACTGCCTATTTTTTTTAAAACACAGACACAGGGACACGGGCACAGGATTATTAAACAGACAGGATGGTATAAAGTGGCTTAACAACCACTTTACAGGGGAAGTTGAGATTCCGGGGGGGGGGGGGTGGCACTTGCCCCCACTTGCCGATGCCCATGGCTGCTGCACACAGAAGGTTTTTTATCTTAATGCACAGAATGGTTTAAAATAAAAAAAAAAACCTTCTGACTTTACAACCCCTTTAACCACTTAAGCCCCGGAAGATTTTACCCCCTTCCTGACCAGCGCCTATTTTTTGATCATGCGCTATAAACAAAAAAAGAGCTTCAATTTTTCAAAAATAACAATATTTTTCACATTTTTTTATCTGAAATTCCCCCAAAAAACATGTAAAAATCAAAAATTTTTAACATTTTAGGCCAATTTGTTTTATGCTACATATGTTTGGTAAAAAAAAAATTGCAAAAAGCGTATTTTGATCGGTTTGCGCAAAAGTTATTGCGTTTACTAACTAAGGGAAAGATTTTTGTCATTTTTGTTTGTTTGTAATGGCGGCCAACTGCGATTTTTTTTGCGGCGGACAGATTGGTCCCTTGACTGACATTTTTGACACTTTTGGGGTTACCAGTGACATTACTGCAGTAATCAGTGCTATAAATATGAACTGTTACTGTAAAAATGACACTGGCAGGGAAGGAGTTAACTTTATTGGAGAGGGAGGGGTTATGTGTGTCCCTAGGGGCGTGTTTCTAACTGTGATTGGATGTGGCTTGAGGTGTAAGAACAGAGATCAACGGTCCTACATAGCAGAACCGTATGATCTCCATTCTTACACAGGGTAGACTGACAGGCGGCTGTGTTTACATTAGCCGTCTGCCTTTCTCCCGCTGTAACGGACGATCGCGAGTGCCCGGCGGGAGCGCGCCTTCAGCGGCGCGCGCTCGCTCCCTAGAGCCTCACAGGCTAGCGACGTAGACCTACGTCGCTTTGCCTGTGAGGGGCTGACTTCCCATGTAGTGCTCGGAGGGAGGGAATTGTGCTAGGGTTTTTTTCTTTTTTGCTTGGGGGGGGGGGGGATTTGGAGCGAGAGAGAGGATTTGAGTTTGGAAGGCGATGGGGGTGGGCAAAGATTTGTGCTGGCAGAGGGGATTTTAGTGGGGGGGGCAGATTTGTATTGGGAGGAGGGGGATTTTATGCTTAGGGGGTAAGCATGCAGCTCAGTGCTCGATTTTTCTTTTTTTTTGGAGGGAGGGGGATTTTTGCTCGTACTTCTTGGGGGGCGCAGTTTGGTATGTTTGCCCTGGGCTCGAGGTGACCTTGTCCCGGTACTGGCCATGTGCTTACCCAGAATAATTGTAGTAATATTGTCATTTATAACATCCAATTGGATTCCATGGATAACTTTGTTTCCCTTTGCCCCAGATTTTATCCCTTTATTCTTTTATTTCTTTTTTTTCCTCTTTGTATGCTTTTTTACGCTTTCAGATTCTTGTATATTCCCTTGTCCATCCTCCTCCGACTGTCAGGATTGTTTGTGTTCAAATTCATCAATTTAATTTAATTGGCTTCACTCTGCGTTTGAAAATGCAATTAGAGCAGTGGTACCTTTCTTTCATTATTTTCAGGGACACGCGAGAATTCGCTCTTTCATGCGGGGTACCGCGGCCAGGATCTACTTTAAGCGCAAGAAAATAATGTTAATTAAACGCACACTGTCTTGTCCAAGGTGCTGTCTGACGATAAGCGATGGCTGCAATATGGATTCCGCCGCTTTTGTTTGTAGAATTGTGATTAAATTGTTGGTTATGTAGTTTATGTATATCGCTTTTTTTTTTTGCATTTTTTTATTTATTTTTTTCCCATTTTGGCTCTGTCGGTGTCCTCATATTAGACTTCTAAAAAAAAAAAAGCGTACAGCCTACTAGCGTGCGTCCCTGCTTGCTTAGAGTGACGTTAATACAGCTGTGATCTTGTTATTTGCGAAAGGTCGATGAGAGATAAACCAAGGTGTAATCATGCCGGAATGGAAAGGGAATTGCATTTGTATGTGGCGTATATTTATTTAGTAAGTGTGCTGGAAATCTTTGAAGCTACGATTTAAATGTAATCAGCGCGGAACACCAAAGGAGTTTTTTTATGGGCTTAATCTATCTTTCCCAGCTGGCTACATGGAATATAGAAGCGTAAAACAAAATAACTTACTAGCATTGTCCTATAAAATGATATGTTTTTAGACGGCTCTATAATAAAATAATTTATATGTGGCTTATTAAAATGATAAAA
Source organism: Pelophylax lessonae (assembly GCF_965119305.1). Classification (NCBI taxonomy): domain Eukaryota; kingdom Metazoa; phylum Chordata; class Amphibia; order Anura; family Ranidae; genus Pelophylax; species Pelophylax lessonae. Next base: position 41,254,174 of record NC_138772.1, read on the forward strand.
GACCCCGTGTCATCAAGCTGCGGTAGTGCTTAAGGGCCCATGCACACTAAGGCCATAGGCGTGCGCAGGGGGTGTGCCAGGTGTGCCTGGGCACACCCTAATCTCCGTGTGCGGCACAGATTCCCCCTGCTGATATTTCACCAAAGCCCTAAAAAAAAAAGTTGTAAAAAATAATAAAGAATGAAATAATAAAAATAAAAAATACTGACACCGTCCACTGCCCTACTGACACCAACCTCCGCCCTACTGAGAACCCCACAGCTCTACTGACTGGGGATGATCGAACTTTTCAAAAGTTTGCTTCGACCAGAACACCTGAACTTCCCGAAAGTTCGGCCCGGATTTCAGAACCCCATTGAAATCAATGGGACCCGAACTTCGGTAATCAAAAAACACCATTTTGAAGCCCTAAAACCCAATAAATGCCCCTAAAAAGTGCCTAGGGTTCTGAGTCATGCCCCAGGGACTATTAATCACACAAAAAAAGTTCTTAAAAATTGTCATTTTTGATAGAGAGCCAATTATTAAAAAATTATTGAAAAAAAAAAAAGAGATTTCTTTGTATTTAGTGTCTGGGGATCTAAAAAGTGTACCTGTGAAGTTTCAGCTCTGTAGCATGTCCAGAACCAGAAAAAAAGGTTGTTTGTATTAGCATTAATATAGAACAGGGATATGGCTCCGCTATTTTCACACCTTGCCGGTTTTGTAGCAGGCGTTTTTTTGGGCATTTTTTGGGGGACTTTGGAGGCAGGCATAACATCAGAACTTCTGTGTAGGGGTATATATACATACACCCATGTATGTATATATACACATACACATATATAGGTGTGAAAGTAGCAGAAACCTATGCTTGCGCTAATGAAATAATTAACACCAATATGGCTTCTCTCCTATCACGCCTATATGTGTGTATGTGTATAAATACATATAAGTGTGTGTGTATATATACCCCTATACAGAAGTTCAGATGTTTTGCCTGCCTCCAAAGACCCACAAAAAATGCCCAAAAAAAACGCCTGCAACAACACACCTGGGCATTTTTTTTTTGGCGCAGGCATTTTTTTGGGCATTTTTTGTGGGTCTTTGGAGGCAGGCAAAACATCTGAAATTCTGTATAGGGGTATATATACACACACACTTATATGTATTTATACACATACACATATATAGGTGTGAAAGTAGCAGAAACCTATGCTTGCGCTAATGAAATAATAAATAGGGATGATCGAACGGTTCGGGTCCACCATCGGTTCGGCCCGAACATTGGGTGTTCGAGGTTCGGCCGAATTTAGAACTTTTTGCCCAAAAAGTTCGGAATTCGGCAACCAGAACCGCCCAAAATGCAATGCTTCAGGAAATGGGCTTTAAAAGCCCGTGATTGGACCAGAACCATTAGCAAAAGCCAATTGAGGGGGCAGGAGAATGCTAGGAATGTGATTGGAGTGACTAGGGGGTCCCTAGACCAATCATTAGTGAATACGCCCCCCAGTATATAAGATCGCCCCCGCCATATTCCCAGCATTGTTATACTGGACATGGAAGAGAGTGGAAGCAGTTCTGTTAATTTTACTTTAAAAGTGTCATTTAGCTATTTTTAGTGTGAGGAAAGGGATATCTAGTGTAGTTAGAGTGCTCCTTTACACTTAAGTTAGCTTCAAAAATTTAGTTTCTGTAGGGAAAGTGTTAAGTGTCAGGGGACCGTAGTGTAGTGTAGGGTTAACTGACAGTGACTGCTATGGCAGGGTGACAAAACCCTTCCATAGCAGGGTGACCGCTATAGAGAAATGATCATTTCTCTGTGTTGCTTCGGCACAGGCATGTGGCTTCTCACCAGCAAGCATTTTTTAATGCTGCAGGGGCTGCCACTGCCAGTGCTTTTTTGAGGACATGTTTGATGTCAGACATGACATCTGAATATGTGTATAGGGGGAATATATAGACATATATGTCTGAATATATACCCCTAGACATATATAGGTGTGATAGTAGCAGAAATAAATGCTTGCGCTAATGAAATCATTTACAGTAATATATTTCTGCTACTATCACACCTATATATGTCTAGGGGTATATATTCAGACATATATGCCTATATATACCCCCTATACACATGTTCAGATGTTTTGCCTGCCTCAAAAGAACCCCAAAAAATGCCAAAAAAACGCTAGCGTCAAAAAAGAAAATGCCCAGGTGTGTTTTTGCTGGCATTTTTTGGAGGGTTTTGGAGGCAGGCAAAACATCAGAACTTGTGCACAGTACCACTATACACAAGTTCAGATGTTTTTCCTGACTGCAAAGAACCCAAAAAAATGCCTGCTATTAAACTGGCAAGGTGTTACAGCAGAGAAGCCATATTCCTGTGCTTAAAGTTTTCTAATACAAACAATCTTTTTTTTTCTGGTTCTGGACATGCTACAGACCTGAAACTTCACGTGTACACTTTTTAGACCCCCCAGATACTAAATCCAAAGTAAAAATCAAAAAATCTCTTTTTTTTTTTTTTTTTTTAATTTTTCAATAATTGGCTTTTTTATCAAAAATGACAATTTTTAAGAACTTTTTTTTGTGTGATTTTGTGTCTGGGGGGTCTAAAAGGTGTACCTGTGAAGTTTCAGCTCTGTAGCATGTCCAGAACCAGAAAAAAAGATCATATAGGTGTTAAAGTTAAAGGAGGCTCCCGAACCACATCCCTGTTCTACTGAAAAATTATCCTTTTTTTTTCATGGTTCTGGACATTCTACAGAGCTGAAACTTCACATGCACACCTTTTAGACCCCCCCAGATACTAAATCCAAAGTAAAAATCAAAAAAATCTCTCTTTTTTTTTTTTTTAATTTTTCAATAATTGGCTTTTTTATCAAAAATGACAATTTTTAAGAACTTTTTTTTGTGTGATTAATAGTTAATGGGGCATGACCCAGAACCCTAGGCACTTTTTAGGGGCATTTATTGGGTTTTAGGGCTTAAAAATGGTGTTTTTTGATTACAGAAGTTCGGGTCCCATTGATTTCAATGGGGTTCTGAAATCCGGGCCGAACTTTCGTGAAGTTCGGGTGTTCTGGTCGAACCGAACTTTTCAAAAGTTCGATCATCCCTAATAATAAACAGGCATATGTCTCTGCTCCTATCACACCTATAAATGTGTATGTGTATAAATACATATAAGTGTGTGTGTGTATATATACCCCTATTATTTTTATACACATACACATATGTGTATTTATACACATACACACATATAGGTGTGATAGGCGAGAAGCCATATTGGTGTTAATTATTTCATTAGCGCAAGCATAGATTTCTGCTATTTTCACACCTATATATGTGTATGTGTATATATACATACATGGGTGTATGTATATATACCCCTACACAGAAGTTCTGATGTTATGCCTGCCTCCAAAGACGCCCAAAAAATGCCCAAAAAAACGCCAGCTACAAAAACGCCCAGGTGTGTTTTTGCAGCTGGCGTTTTTTTTTTGGGCATTTTTTTGGGGTCTTTGGAGGCAGGCAAAACATCTGAACTTCTGTATAGGGGTATATATACACACACACTTATATGTATTTATACACATACACACATATAGGTGTGATAGGAGCGGAGACATATGCCTGTTAATTATTTCATTAGCGCAAGCATAGTGTTCTGCTACTTTCACACCTATATATGTGCATGTGTATATATACAGACATGGGTGTATGTATATATACCCCTACACAGAAGTTCAGATGTCATGCCTGACTCCAAACATGTCCTCAAAAAAGCCCTATAAACGCCTGCAGCAAAAAGCTGGGAGACAGGCGAGAAGCCATATCGCTGTTCTGTAAGTGTTCTAAGAGAAACGATCTTTTCTCTATAGCGGTCACCCTGACATGGAAGGGTTTTGTCACCCTGCCATAGCAGTTAGAGTCAGTTAACCCTACGCTACACTACAGTCCCCTTACACTTAACACTTTCCCTACAGCAACTAGATTATTAAATCTAACTATAGTGGAAAATAGTACCCTAACTACACTAGATATCCCTTTCCTCACACTGAAAATTGCTAAATGACACTTTGTAGCAGGAGTAACAGAACTGCTTCCACTCTCTTCCACGTCCCTGTATTACAATGCTAGGAATTTGGCAGGGGCTATCTTATATATTGGGGGGCGTATTCACTAATGATTGGCCTCTGGACCCCCTAGTCACTCCAATCACATTCCTAGCATTCTCCTGCCCCCTCAATTGGCTTTTACTGATGGTTCTGGTCCAATCACGGGCTTTTAAAGCCCATTTCCTGTACCATTGCGTTTTGGTCAGTTCTGGTTGCAGAATTCCGAACTTTTTCAGCAAAAAGTTCGGAATTCGTTCCGAACCTCGAACAGCCAATGTTCGGGTCGAACCGATGGTCGACCCAAACCATTCGATCATCCCTACTACTTACACCATTTAATGTTTTAAAACATTTGGGTGCACACCCTAATGCCATAGGCTGCGCACACTTATGACTAAGGCATTCTGTTGCAGTGTAAATGTGCATGCGTTAACCCCTTCCCAGCCATCTCGGTGTCCATTTAACCCCTTATTGACAGAGGGTTCACATAGTTACATAGTTGTTAAAGCTGAAAAAAGACACCAGTCCATCCAGTTCAACCTGTGGTGTGTGAGTGTGCTTGTGTTTATGTCACTAGTAAATTGTATATCCCTGTATGTTGTGATCATTAAGGTGCCCATCTAAAAGTTTTTTAACCACTTAAGGACCAGGCCTATTTCTGACATTTGTTGTTTACAAGTTAAAATCAGTATTTTTTTTTTTTAATTCCAAACTTGTTAAAATCAGTATTTTTTGCTAGAAAATTATTAAGAACCCCCAAACATTACATACAGTATCTCACAAAAGTTAGTGCACCCCTCACATTTTTGTAAATATTTTATTATATCTTTTCATGTGACAACACTTAGGCCCCTTTCACGCAGGCAGACCGTTCAGATCCGCCTGAAAATGGACAGCCCCATGCATCTCTATGGGGCATCGGATGTCAGCGGAGACATGTCCGCTGACATCCGATCCATCAAATCCATCCGTCCAGCGGATCGTATCGGATGGGATTGGATGAGAATGGACAGGCGGTCTGTTCTCATCCGATTCCCCATAGAGAACACTGGGGACCTGACAGCTCTGTCTCCGCACACAGCGTGGAGACAAAGCAGCCATTCGCCTGCTCAGCAGGGGATTGGTGGATCGATCCCCCGCTGAGAAAAGCGGAGTCCGCCGACGGACTCCCCTGTGTGAAAGGGGCCTAAAGAAATGACGCTTTGCTACAATGTACAGTAGTGAGTGTACAGCTTGTATATATATATTAATTGAGAGAAAGAGAGAGAAATAAAAAAATTGTATAATAAAATGTAATTAAAAAAAAAACTAACAAGTAATTCCATCGCTCTATGCAGACTCAAAATGCAAATGCTTGCCCGGGGTGCGCACATGTATTTAAACCGCGATTGCACCACATATGTAAATGACGAAGTGAGAGCAGTACTTCTAGGGCCCTCATTTATGCCTTATCCTATGCTGATGCCTTTAATGCGTTGCCCTTTTGATCATTTTGGGTACCCATTTTTCAGGTGTACTCTTTTTTTTTTTAAGCTTGAGACATTTCGTATCTATTTACCTTACACTACCTCGTCTTTTATTTTGTACAGAAATGGGAATTAAATTGTATTTGTGTAATGGTGAATGGTGGGGAGAGATTATATTATTTCACTAGAAAAGGATAGTTGTATGCCAAGACACTATCCCTCAGTATAAAATATTGGAAAAGGAAGACCCACCCTTCTTTAGTAGGGGTAGAGACAGAGGGATTTGAGGGTGCCAGGCATAGATTGACACATAGACAATATTAAAAAACAATTCATTTTATTGATGTCAAAATATTCAAATTGAATAGCATCTTGAATATTACATTTTTCCAAATTATGTATCTCACTAAACACAATCGGTTACAGCAGATGTGGGTAATTCTGGATCTGCGCATTTCGTCCAAACATGAGGGCTTCTTCAGGATCCGAAACAGATGAATTAACACCACTAGAGACACAAATATATTTAAGAACAGATCATATTGATCAGCATTTAAATATACATGTCCAGTGTATGGAGTGAAAAAAATAAATACAATTAATAAAGTGTCCAAAATATAAAGTCCACAACTTGTATAAAAGTTCAAATAACAGGTGCGATATATAAAATTAAAATAATAAATGAATCCAAAATCCAATAAAAAGTGCTTCTGTGCAGATATTTAAGGTGCTCTTAAGATGGTCACTGTGCAGGTGTTAAGGTGCTCTTAAGATGATCACTGGTGTCAAGTGACTTGAACCCCTTTGAATACCCCACTCACCAGAAAGGATGGACCCTTATCAAGGGTCAAAAAACGCTTGTGGGGAAAAGGATCCTCCAATCTGTAATCCTAGCTAATTGGAGATTATAGCATATCAAATCTTCTCCATGATGAGAGATAAAATGGGCTGGATAATATCCCTTTACTGTAAAGGCCCTGGGCAGCTCACGCCGCTCCACACACCACTTCCGGCGACACCGTGTCCATATCCATGTCCATATGTGTACATTACAAACAAAAAATATACATTAATAGAAAATATAACAGCATATTAGAATTCCAAAACATAAAGAGTAGAGATTCAGGATGATTACCAATAAATAAATTGTATTTGTCTGCACTAAAATTCATTTTAGTGTATTTTTTCCTAAAAATCGAGATTTGATAAATAGTTGCACCGATATTGTGTGGCATAAAAATTGCAAAAACCATCTTTTGTTCTACAGGTCCTTTGATGTCAGTAAATTTGTATTTTAAGTAATATTATAGTGATTGCTATATGTGTGATATTTTATATGTGTGAAAGAAATAAAAAAACTGCTGTAGAGGGAAATTGGTTAACAAACAGATACAACGAAACCCTTTCGTGTCTACCAGACCAAAAGGGGGCAAATAAGAAAAGTTAATTGGTGGGTTTACTAGGCCTCAGCTTTTTATATTTATATTTTTTATATATATATATATATATATATATATATATATATATATATATATATATATATATATATATATATATTTTTTATGAATAGGTTTTTAAAATGTACAAATCATGAATAGGTTATGAACTATTGTCTTATCTTCTGCTGTATTTTATGTTTCAGGTTCCTGGGGAAGATGCATGGGAGATGAATGTGGGCCTGGTGGGATCCAGACAAGGGCCGTATGGTGTGCCCATATTGAGGGATGGACAACCCTCCCCACAAACTGCAAACAGATCGACAGACCTGAAAACCAACAGAACTGTTTTAGGGTGTGTGACTGGCACAAGGAACTTTACGACTGGCAGCTGGGCAGCTGGAACCAGTGCGCGCCGGTCGCGTCAAAGTTGTCGGAAAAGCCTTCAGAGTGCACAAAGGGTGAGGAAGGAATCCAGACTCGAGAAGTCGTCTGTTTACAAAAAGCCACCGGGGCGGAGGCCGATGACAGTATATGCGAGTACTTTGAGCCGAAGCCCAGGCTGGAACAAGGGTGCCTTATTCCCTGCCCCCAGGACTGTGTGGTGTCAGAGTTCTCCCCCTGGTCGGAATGTTCCAAGACGTGCGGCAACGGCTTGCAACACCGAACGCGCCATGTGGTGGCCACTGCCCAGTTTGGTGGCTCGGCCTGCCCAAACCTCACAGAGTTCCAAGTTTGCCAGACATCACCCTGCGATGGGGAGGAGAATATGTACAGCCTCAGTGTGGGACCTTGGAGCGCCTGCTCAATGCCTTTGTCCAGGCATGTACGGCAAGCTGGGAAGAGAGGGCGGAACAGGGAACGGGCAAAGGAGAGAGAAAAGGCCGTAAAGGACCCAGAGGCCCGGGAGCTAATTAAAAAGAAGAGAAACCGCAATAGGAAAAACCGCCAAGAGAACAGATATTGGGATATACAAATTGGCTATCAAACACGAATAGTCACCTGTATGCACAAGAATGGAAAAACCGCTGCATTGAGGTAAATTTATATTTTTTTTAGCCATCAAACAAAACAATGGTTGCAAACCTCTGAAATGAAAAATAAACAAAGCATATCTTTCTATAGTGTTTAATTGCCTCAATCCAGAGCACCTAGTAATTTCTGTCTCCTCTCTTTTTCCTCTGCCATCTGCATGAGTCACTTCTGACAGTCAATGCCGACACTAGATAATCCCAGGAGATGGGCCTGTCTCCACTCCAGCATACAGCAGGTGACTGACAGCCTCAGATGTGTGGAGAGGCCATTAACAATTAAGAGCACTACCACATGTCTGCTAAAGAGCAGCACATTTCTATGCATGTTGGGAAAGCACAAAATGTTATCTTCTTTCCCGATTTGCATAAATGTGAACGGAATGAGGAGAGGAAAGATCCCTGGTTCTGCATGTCCCCATGATTAAGCTTCGGTGTACGGAGTGAAACGCGTTGGGGGCGTGGCTTGGTAGGAGCCCAGGCTGAGGTTGTCTCTCTCATACTACCATAGGACTTCGTGGATGTGCGGCACCAGGGATCTTTCCTCTCTTCCTTCCAGTGACTACAGGAGCTGGGACGACCTCCACCCCCTACTGGCACTCCTGCAGCGGTTGCAGCATCACCCACACTACTCCCCTCAAGCCTGATCAGCACACTAAACAAACCGTGGGTGACAATGCATAGATGTAAACCCAGACTAAAATTGTATCAATCAAATTGTAACATATGGGGTGAGCCTAAACCAGAGAACAACTACTGTATAGTAGGGATCGACCGACTATCGGCAAAGCCAATATATCGAGGGCTGATATGAACTTTCACTGATAAATCAGAATCGGCCCCGGAGGTTACCGATATTGCCAATATTTTGGAAAAGTGCTGTACCGGAGTGATGCCTGCAGCCAGAGGCATCACCCCGGTACCGGCGCCCATAGCCAACGGCCGCCTGTCTTGTAATGATAACCGATGCGGCTGAGAAGCCGCTCGGCTGTCATTACAATAAGCGCAAGGGGATGTCCCCCCCCCCTCCCGCCGCCTTCCGCGGCTCGCCTGGGTCTCCCATCCCACCGGGAGACCCGGTCAACCAGCCTACACGGCTGCCGAAGACCCGATCAAAGCCGCATTTGGCTCTGATTGAGTCTCCATGTAAAAACACGGAAGTGATGTCATGACATCACTTCCGGGTACTGGGGCCAGATTTTAAAAAATGACAGCATTCAAAACAGCCGAACTTGGCGTTTTGAATGCTTTTAAGTGCAGAGAAGGGGTTCCCTCCACAAGAGTGCCTGTCAAGTAAAAAAAAAAAAAAAAAAAATGTTTCTTTAAATGTACGAAAATATCCGCCCATATCGGCCGATACCGATACGCGATGACCAAAATATCGGTATCGGTATGGGCAATGAAAAAACGATATCGGTAGATCCCCAGTGTATAGCCAAGGCTCGAAATTATCTTGGAGAGAGGCAGCGATGCCGGAGCAGGTGCCTAGGTAAGAAAACACTGAGGACCTACAATACACTAATGCCATTGACCACCAATGCAGGGGGACTACATTTTATTGCCACTGACCACTAATAGAGGGAGTTCAATTTTACTGCCACTTACCATAAATAGAGGGGGGGGTTGCATTTCATAGCCACCACCAATGGAAGGGATTAAATATGACTGCCACTGATTACTGATAGCAGCATGACTGAAATAGTAATGCCACTAGAACCAATATTCATTTTTTTTTGTTGCCACTGACATTAGCTAATGCTGAAAGTTACTATTACCCCCACTGACACCAATGCTAAGGGTAATTTTTCCTACCCCTGACACCAATGATGAGGCTTATTTAACTCCCACTTTCTGGTCAGGGTAACCCCAGGCTCTGTTTTATCTAAAATATAGATAAAGCAAAGGGGGAAGGTGCAACACATACAAGTAATACACCACTTGATTGACCACCCCTACTTTTGGCTATGTCAACAAGTGTCTGGGGAGTGGGATGAGTACCTGCATGCATTTTATGACAAAAAGAAAGCCTTAAAAGGGATTTTTTTTCCCCCACAATCATATATATCTAGGTAAATGCTGCACCTGTCCCCCGCCGGCTCTAACACTGAGAATCAAGCTATCTAGAACCTGGACCGGCTCTGTGATGTCAGCAGACAGCGGACTTCAGCCTGCTGTCTGCTGAAAACGGTCAAAGGAGTGCAGAACGAACTGCACTCCTGTTATCCATTGGAGGAGTACAGCCAAATGAGCTTTGGCTGTACGTCTCTTTTAATATAATGAGTATATTATATTTACCTACTGCATTATTTTTCCAATGATAATTTATAGAGCTTTTGTTAATGTTTGATCGTGCAAAGGACTAAATCAAGCACTAACCATTACCATGTCTGCATGCTTTACATATCAATTTGCAGGCACAGGAGTTGCAGTCTGGCTCTTTGAGTTGTGCTTTGCTTTTCCTGAACAGTCTATGCAGCATTTTTCTTAGCCCAAGCAGCAGAAAACAGGTCTGTTTCAAATGAAATTTAGCATAAATCCCGGACAAGCCCCCAATTGTTTTTGCATTTTACCTTTTGGTTACTTTGCAGTAAAGCAAGAAATCAGAAAACCCTGTAGTATATTAATGTGCTTTTGCTAAACAAGAATGCTTCACATATAATCTACTTACAATTGGAGGAAAATAATACAAGACATACGGAGTATTATAAATATGCATATAACACACATGCACATGCTATCTAAACTTCCTAGCAAATGAGATTGACAATGTACAGTATGCTATGGGGATATACTAAAAAATCACTTAGCTTGGGTTATATAGCTGCTTTATGGTCTTTGTAGGCAACCAGAATTCCAGGCTAGTCAAACAATTGCAGAAACCAGTTTCTCTTAGGCCCTTTTCACACAGGCGGACCGTTCAGATCCGCCTGTCCGTTTTTTTGGCGGATCTGAACGGTCCCCCCATGCATTCCTATGGGGCATCGGATGGCAGCGGAGACATGTCCGCTGACATCCGACCCGACCCGATCCGATCCGTCAAATCTGGACGGATGGAAACCCTATTTCTCTAGCGCTCATCGACAGACGTAGTCCTCGGTGATACACCACCTTCGGGTTATGTTACCTCCGCAGGAGCAGGACTAGACAGGAAATTAGAAAAGCTCTGGCCACACCCTAGGGGCAGTCCCAGAGGGTATATCCTCTCTCTCTCTGCCTCAGCAAATCAGTTATTTTCTGTCTAGTTAGGAGTAAGGACCTAGATACCTTGCTGGGATCTTCGGTCCTGGCAAGATTTTTTTCTTAAAAAGATTTTTTAGACAGCTTTTTTCTCCAGTGTTCCTGTGAGATCTTCAAGCAAGAAAGCTGAACTGGGCGACGGGCTGGATGTTGAGATCCGGTGGTCACCCCAGTTCAGCCTACGAGCGCGTGCAGGCCATAGCTCCGCGCTGGGTCGGCCGCGACAAAGTCCCATTAAGGGACTGACCCCGCGAGTTAAACGTCTCGCTGAAACGCCAAAGACCATGAGTCACGGCGTCCGTATTGGTCGACAGCCCTCCCGCCCCGGTGGAGAGGGGTACTGTCAGGAGTTGGTGCCCGCCTGGTTCCGGTATGGTGAGTAGTATGTTCCCCCTTTTTCCCTGACGGGTTTTGTGGTGAACGCGGGCCCCTCTCTGTATGGTAAGAAAGAGTCCTTTCTATCCTATAACATGTCACAAATCCTCCTACTTTGAGTGTGATTTATGTGTGCAAAAGCCAGGAGGCTTGGCTTGGGAGCTAACAATCTATTGTATACATGTTTTAAAGATGTAATCTGTGGCATTCTGGGAATCTTATGGGTTAAGTATAAGCTACCTACCAGTCAGAAGCCACGGACATGTAGACTGCCTTCCAAATCAGATCTCCAGCTATTTAGCAGGCCTCCCGAACGGCCACGCGGTCCGCCAGGGCCGGTACCGCCAACCACGCATATCCCCATGCAGAGAGAGTGTTGTGTGCCCTGCAGCACACCGCTATTCAGTTTAGGCCGCCGCCATTTTTTTTTTTTGCTGGATCGCACGAGCCGCCATTTTGGCGTAGCCTCGTGTCTCCAGCATGGGGGCGGCCATGTTTGAGGTGATTCTACACCTCGTGGAGCTTGGGGGAGGCGCCGGAAGGCGTGCAGAGGGGCGGAGCCGCCTCCTTTCTTCCTGGGCAGCCAGCCAAAAGACTTCCTGTTTGTCAAGACAACGCTGTAAGCTGTTGCAGTTTAACTCTGAGCATCAAGTGGTGAGCCTGGGGGTCTATCTCTCTCTCTCTCTCGATCGATAGGGATCCCTAAGCAGGTAACACTAAGGGGCTTTTTGTGGCGCTGGGGGTCAGAAAAGAAAAAAAAAAAAAAAGTTTTTTTCTTTACTTTTGAATGATATTATCCAGGAAGTAACTGGAGTCATTATGGACCCTGCCACACATATTCCCCCACCTGTTTCCCTTGAGGGGGCCTCGGGACCCGCCGGTGCACAGAGTATAGAGTCATTTACAGCAATTTTGGAGTCTATGGTGGCTCGGGTGGAGGCGGCCTGTCAGGGACGGGGGTCAAGGAAGCGACCCCCGCCTACCCCTATACCATCTGACACCTCTGACTCAGATTCAGAGATGGTCACGGCAGTTGCAGGTTCCTCTGCAAGGGCTGTTATCCCAGGTAAAGCCCCCTCAGACAGTGAGGAGGACGCTTCTTCTCTTGCTATAATTCAGGAAGAAGCATTGGTGGACGCACTAGTTGTGGCAGTGCAAGAAACCTTAAAACTTGAGGCTTTACCGGCAGAGGCAACTGAAACAGAGAGGCCTTTTGGGACTAATAAGCCCATCAAGACGGCGAAGGCTTTTCCTGTACCTAAATGTTTTGGTAATCAGATTAAAGGAGAATGGGAGCATTCTAAACGTACCTTTACTATTTCCAAGCGTATTGCTAGACGCTATCCGTTTGAGGAATCCATCATTAAGAAATGGACGGTACCACCAGTCGTGGATCCGCCTATTTCCAGGCTGAATAAAGCCACGGTTATTCCAGTGGAGGACACTTCGTCCTTTAAGGACCCGGTGGATCGAAAGATAGAAGCAGAGTCCCGCACTATCTTTTCTCTGATAGGGTCAGCATTTAGACCAGTAATCGTTATTGGTCTAGTTTCCCAGACACTTACGGAATGGGCGAAAATGGTACGCCAAGATCTTAGGGGAAAAGATATTCCCCAGGAGACATCTGATTTGATGGAACAGATCATACAAGGGCTACGGTTTATCTGTGACGCAGCCTTGGACACTACTCCCCTATTAGGGCATGCATCTAAGTTAGCAGTGATCCTCAGACGTGTGCTGTGGTTAAAATGCTGGTCAGCTGACCTAGGTTCCAAAAAGACCTTGACCAATCTCCCCTTTCAGGGGAATCGTCTATTTGGAGCCAACCTAGATGAAATCATTAAGGATGCCACTGGGGGCAAGAGCACTTTTTTGCCACAGGCTGCAAAATCTAAGGGACCTCGCAACAAGCGAGGACCTTTCTTTACCGCCCATAAAGGGCGCCCGACTGGTACTAGCGGGAAAGGCAAGACTCCTCCAGGAGGGTTCAAGAAGGGGACCAACCCAGCCAAACCCGAAGCAAAGGAGTACACAGCCTGAAGGTGCGCCCCCACCCGGTTTCAGGGTGGGGGGACGTTTTCACCGGTATTCAGGACATTAGATCGAGCATCAACCACTACTACCGGTGCGATTCTTCCCTTCCAACATTTAAGTACCACAGGAAGCGGTAGTTACCGTTCCCTGAAAAGATCTTTTCCCTTACCTTTTCCTAAGATTAGTCCCGATACCTCACAGGAATCGGATCTGGTTGACCAGATAGGCCAAGTAGCCTCTAGTCGGGTGACTTCGGTCCCTGAGGTTCAACCAGAAAAGATCACCTTTCCTGATAACTATCAGGTATCTGATAAATGTGTGGGAACAGAAAACGACCAGACTTTCTTGGATGGTCGGGGCCAGATACCTCTAGGGACGCCTGGTTCAGATCCAATCAGCGCCAGTGGTCCTAGAAATTCTAGGCTGGCCTCCTCTAGCCGGCCTGGCCGACTTGGACATGTTAGTCGCAGACGTTCCGTGGGAACTTCGTCTCAGGGAGTGTCTGTGGTCTCAAGGACCAATTTACCTTCGTGCTTTACAGTCGCTGGTTTTAATGGCCTGGCCATTGAGACCCAAGTACTGAAGGACAGAGGTTTGTCTACTTCAGTCATTCCTACCCTTATTAAAGCAAGGAAAGCGACTTCCAGCAAAGTCTATTATCACACATGGAAGTCTTATATTGCGTGGTGCGAATCTTTAGGATTTCCTCCACGTACCTATTCGGTGACTCGAATATTGGCTTTTTTGCAACAAGGGGTTGAGCAGAAGCTAGCCTTGAGCACCATCAAGGGTCAAGTTTCAGCATTAGCAATCTTCTTTCAGAAGCCTTTAGCTACCAAATCCTTGGTGCGGAATTTCATCCAGGGGGTGCGGCACCTGGCTCCTCCAGTCCGCGCGCCCTTACCGCCCTGGGATTTTAATTTGGTTTTGTCGGTTCTACAGAAACCTCCCTTTGAAAACATCAGGGAGATTCCCTTGCTTACTCTATCCCAGAAGGTGGCCTTCTTGGTGGCTATTACTTCTGCTCGCAGGGTGTCAGAACTGGCTGCATTATCATGCCAGTCACCATACCTAGTGATTCATAGGGATAAGGTAGTACTTCATCCTAAGCCATCTTTTCTTCCCAAGGTGGTTTCAGATTTTCATCTGAATGAAGATATTGTACTACCTTCCTTGTGTCCTCAGCCCAAGCATCATCGGGAACATGCGTTGCATTCCTTAGATGTGGTTCGGGCAATCAGGGTATACCTGAAAGCTACGGAATCATTCCGTAAGACGGATTCACTTTTTGTGATCACGGATGGCCCCAGAAAGGGTTTGCCTGCATCTGCCGCGACCATTGCCAAATGGATTAGACAAACGGTGGTACAGGCTTATTCTATTAAGGGTCAGAGTCCTCCGTTCCCTGTTAGGGCGCACTCCACTCGAGCGCTCAGTACTTCCTGGGCCTTTCGCCATCAGGCGTCAGTGGTCCAGGTATGTAAGGCGGCCACCTGGTCGTCGGTACATACCTTTACAAAATTCTATAAAATTGATGTGACGGCATCGGCGGATGCCTCATTTGGCCGCAAGGTTTTGCAGGCCGCAATTTGAGGAGACCGGTGGTCTACCTCGAGGGTTTTTTTCTGTTTGAAAAAAAAAAAAAAAAAAAAAAAAAAATTGTTTTCTCTTTTTTTGGTTGAGTCTCATCATTAAGGATGAGCATTGTAAACTTCTAGTTGGCACCGGTTGGGCCTTCTAGATTGGGATTTGATTTCCATTTTCCCACCCCTCAGTTGTGATACTGCTCTGGGACGTCCCGAAGGTGGTGTATCACCGAGGACTACGTCTGTCGATGAGCGCTAGAGAAAAATGGATTTTTGTAAAATCTTACCGTAAAATCCTTTTCTCTTAGCTCATCGACAGACGTAGTCCCCGCCCCTCTGTTTTGGAGTTGGGTTGGGTTAAATTCTCTAAGCACTGCTTTTTCACATAACTGATTTGCTGAGGCAGAGAGAGAGAGGATATACCCTCTGGGACTGCCCCTAGGGTGTGGCCAGAGCTTTTTAATTTCCTGTCTAGTCCTGCTCCTGCGGAGGTAACATAACCCGAAGGTGGTGTATCACCGAGGACTACGTCTGTCGATGAGCTAAGAGAAAAGGATTTTACGGTAAGATTTTACAAAATCCATTTTTTCCATCCGTCCAGCGGATCGGATCGGATGGCATCGGGTGAGAACGGACTGACGGTCCGTTGACATCCAATTTCCCCCATAGAGATGCATGGGGAACTGTCAGCTGTGTCTCCGCACACAGCGCGGAGACACAGCTGTCCTCCTGCTGCTCAGCTGGGGATCGGCGGCTCGATCCCCCGCTGAGAAAAACGGACTCCGTCCAATGGACGGAGTGTGTGAAAGAGCCCTTAAGGTGTAGATTTAATGTAATCCTCAGCTGAAGTTCCCTCTGGCCAAATATTCTTTAGTCATATGGAGTCCCAGTTCAAGTCCTTTTTCTGCCATTCTTATTTTAGATCCCCCTATCCGCTATCATTGATTTATCTGTGATTGGTCCAAACTGCACACAGTTAACCACTTGCCGACCGCTTACTATATATAAACGGCGGCAGAGTGGCTCCTACAGACAAAACCACATTTGGGTGTCGGTCACCTGGTGGCAGCTAGGGGGCAATCGTGCACCGGCGTCGGCGCGCTCTCGCCCCCGATCGTCAGTGGGGAAGCCGATGCATGTGTCAGGGGCCTCCGATTGCCGCCTGACACCCACGATCGCTCCCCGCTGAGAGAGAAGGACAGTCGGCTGTTGTAAACATAGCCGACCGTCCTTCTCGCTAAAATGATCACAGAGCTCCTGTGATCCTTCAATATAGGATCACATGTCTCTATGGTCATCTCAGAAGCCACGCCCCCCAACAGTTAGAATCACTCCCCTAGGGTCACATTTAACCCCTTGATCACCTATACTGTTAACCCCTTCCCTGCCAGTGTCATTATTAGAGTGACAGTGCATATTTTTAGCACTGATTACTGTAGTAATGTCACTGGTACCCCCCCAAAACTGTCAAAAATGTCAGTTAGTCGTCCAATTTGTCCGCCGCAAAAAATCGCAGATCGCCGCCATTAAAAAAATAAATAAATAAATAAAAATGACATAAATCTTTCCTGTAGTTAGTAGGCACAATAACTTTTGTGCAAACCAATCAAAAATATGCTCATTGCGATTTTTTACCAAAAATATGTAGCAGAAAACAAATTGTTTTGATTTTTTAATTTTTCTTTTTTTTTTTTTGAGAATGTCATATAGCAGAATGTGAAAAATATTGTTTCTTTTTCAAAATTGTGGCTCTTTTTTTGTTTATAGCGCAAAAAATAAAAATCGCACAGGTGATCAAATACCACCAAAAGAAAGCTCTATTTGTGGGGAAAAAAGGACGTCAATATTATATTTATTTGGGTACAGCGTCGCACGACCGCGCAATTGTCCGTTAAAGTAACGCAGTGCCAAATCGCGAAATAAGGCCCTGGTCATTAAGGGGGCAAATCCTTCCGGTCTTAAAGTGGTTAACAAGCAGGTGTTCGTCATAAAGTAGCCATGGAGTGTATGTAAAACCATAGTAAAAAAAATAAAAATAAATTGGTGTAAGAAAACTTACATGAAGTGTAAAGTAACCAGGCACAATGCAGAGCACTGGAGGGTGAAAAGTCATGTATTGCCATGAGTCTAAGATAGAACTCATTTGATGTCTACTTGAGCGAGAAAATCTTCATTCCCAGTTAATATCTATTTGGGGAATTATTCTTTCTACTATTCTCTACATGGAAAATTGATAATGACTCAGCTAATGTGGCTGAACGTTAAAATTAAAAAAGAAACTAATTACTCTAATTGATCCCAAATCTCTTTTAATTAACCAGCAACTGATAATTGGTAAGGCAAAATCGTGGTAGATGAGCATTACTCAGGGAACAGCAATGTAAATATATATAGAAATGTCATCATTAATCAGACGTGGAACAAGCTGATGGAATAGATTTTGGAACACTGTGGCCTATGGGTTATCTGGCAAGGTAGTACAGTAACCTATCGGATCTCAGATTATATTAGTTAACAACAGTTTGAAAATTAAAAGCTGGTTTCTAGTTAGTGACAACAATTGCTACACAACTCTGTTCTTCATGTCTTCATTGGACTGAGCATCAGATATACTTTTTCATGCTATGCACAAGCCTAGGATACTTGGGAATTTTTGGAAATTGGAATTCCTGGGATTGGAGGTAGAAGTAAATTTTGGGTGTGGTCAAAAAAGAGTGTAAAAGTAAGAGGGGGTTAAAGGATAGGTCTGCAGACCATTCCAGTGACACTGTCAGTGCACTTTGTCTCTCAACTATCAACCATTCCATTGATGTGACACTTCATTGATGTGACACCATTCCATTCTATTCCAAGTGACACCATTCCATTGATGTGGCACTTCATTGATGTGACACCATTCCATTCTATTCCAAGTGACACCATTCCATTGATGTGACACTTTGTTGATGTGACACCATTCCATTCTATTCCACCTAACACCTGTAGCACCCTCCTAGTAAGGTGCTAGGTAGGGAGTATAGTTTTGGCTCTGTCTGCCTATCAGAGGAGCAGCAGGCCAAATCTATATGGCACTCTGCTTAAAGCGGAGTTCCGCCCAAAAGTGAAACTTCCGCTTTAAATAGTCCTAACCCCCTGACATGCCACATTTGGCATGTCATTTTTTTGGGGGGGGGCGGGTACCTAGTTTTGACATGTACCCGCTCCCACTTCCGCTTGGAGCACCGCGGCGCCCTGAGCGGAAGTTCTCCGCTCTCCCTCCCTGCAATCTTCTGGGACATGTCAGAGGTCCCAGAAGATTGCCGGCCAATCACGACGCATAGCGCAACTCGCGCATGCGCAGTGCGTACCCGGCTGTGAAGCCGCAAACTGTCACAGCTGGGTGCCCACATCAGTGATGCCGGCGCCGCGGAGCAGAGAGGGAGAAGACGGCGCATCGCTGGACCGTGGGACAGGTGAGTGTGCGGTTAGGCTGGAACTCCGCTTTAACAGAGAGCAGGATCTGTAGTTGGGTCTGCTCATTGTGCCCCGGAGTGTATTCATCTGGTCTCAGGGAGTGTCCCCAGCTGATCCAATGGGGAGGTACGTTGGATAATGGAGGAAACCTGACCAATGACACACAGGCTTTTGGTACTGCCCCAGGGGTTGCCACAGACAGTTAGTCTCGATGCATTATGGGGCAGGGTATAAAAAGCCACGGGCACATAAAGTAGATGTCTTTTGGCGGGAAGCTGAGTCCCAGAAGGAGGGTGGTGGCTTCCTCCTCTTCTGCAGCAGTTGGTGATGGTCACAGGCAGTCGGCCTGGTGAGCCAGTGGTGTGAGGCTGAACCCAGGGATCCAGGAGAGCTGACTGGAGGAGTTGAGGCACTAGAGAATCTGGAAAAACAGTATTGTGAGTACAGAGGATCTTGCCCAGGGGTCTGCCCAGGAAGGGGACCACTCTGGAGTGTAGAGCCAGTGGACGGGTGTCAGCTAGCACAGAGAGAAAAAGGGGTTGGGGGAGTACCCTGAAGAGAAACAATGATAGGAACACTTACCCCATCTTCATTCAAGTGGCAGGATGAAGCAGCAGCCTTGCCGCATTCTCAAGTTAGAAGTCCTCTGAATGTGAATAGTTAACAGTTGGAGTATCCCACTCATCCCTTCTCCCTTCCCAATATAAATAAAGCAACAAAAACAACAACCCCTAGACTGATCATTGACTGAGCCAAGGACATAAAGTGTTAAGTTTCGGCAAGCAGTTGCTACAAGTAACCCAGGGGAATCCAAAAGTGTCATTTACCAGCAGTCCTCTAGGGGGCAGTGCTACACACCATTCCATTGATGTGACAAGCATGCCTTTGAAACTTTTGAAAATGTGAATTGGAGATGGAGTTGATTTTAGGGGAGGGATCAAAAAAGTGGCAAAGACAACTCCCACTTATCCACCATTCCATTGATGTGACACTAAGGCTATCCTGCTGGGACCTCCTGAAGGTCTGTTTTTTTTCTTTGCCAAATGGCGATTTTAAATAGAACTTATGCAATTGCAAGCCAAGTGATGGCAGTGTGGCCCCATTGACATGATATTCATAGCTGACATGAATAAGCCCTGAATAAACATGAAATGCGTTAGCTGTTGTCTGCTGTTTCCCTATCTTGTATCTGTGGTATGTGATTTTATTGAAGACTCTTCAAAAAATGTGATTTTTAGATGTGCAAGGGATTTTCGCCTTTTTTCTTGTGAAGACAGCTACGAGCTGGGCCGGTACCTAGTAGTGTGATAGCAACATTGGATTAGCGGACCGCCCTGTTGCTTCTTTGGTTGAATACTGAAGCTGCTGGCTTTGAAAAATTCTTTCCAATGTGTATTCTTCTCACAGCTGCGGGACCCTGGCACCAGGGCTGGCCCAAGACATTGTGCTGCGTGGGTCCAAAAATTAAATGCTGCCCCCCGCCCAAAAATTTTTTTTAAAAATGGCGCCCACCAAAAGGCCCCCACATCCATTATTTTATATCATGATAATTAAAACTAAAATTAAATTTATCAGGAAGTCAGATTTACATGCAACAGCTCCTGGTCTAAATGTAAAATCATATGACATACCATTATGTTCAATTCCAAACCACAAACTTCAGTATGATTTTGTTTGTCTAAATGTTTGACGTCATTGCGCACCCCACAATCACGTGAGGGACGTTACCAGGAGGAGGCACTCCGCCTCCTCATACTTATTAGCTTGCTCTACGGGTGGCAGTATAAGATGGAGAAATGCCTCCTGTAACGAGCCAAAAACTCATGATACACAAAACTGCTGGAAAAAAAATCTTGAGCGTCAATTTGCTGCCCCTCTCAAAGTTCCACCTGGGACCAATGGACCCAGTGGGACCCATGGTAGGGCTGGCCCTGTCTGGCACTGCTATCTTGGAGCTGGCTGAGACTTGCTGATAAATCACAAGCACCATCAGAAGATCATGCACTGCAGCTAGACTTTTCTTGCAGCCTTCTGGGCAGAGCCTTCTGGGCAGGGCCAGGACAAGGGGAAGGCGAGAGGGGCGGCTGCACTGGGTGCAATGATTTATTGTAGGGATGGGGGCCCCTTCCTTCTGTTACAAGGCTGACAGGAGTAGTGATAGCAGCAGTGATTTTGACAAGCGAGTGACTGCTGGGAGGTAGAATCCTCTAAGCTTGCCCATCATAAATTGGGGTGCAGTTTGGCATTTTTTCCCCAGGCACTGGATGACCTTGTGTCAGGAACGCACTAGGCAATCCTCCATGGCATTGCAGAGGCGCACTGGAGTGTGCATGCGCGAACGCCTGTCTGCCCATTTAGCGGCGAACAGGGGTTCACCAGTGCACATGCGCGTGCACGATCGCCCGTGCCTGCGGCCACGGGCCAATGTGCGCATGTGCACGGGCACGCAATAGTTATTGCAGTTGGCGCCCAATGACCTATTTAAGGTTAGCAGGCACACTCATACTTTGCTGTCTTGTCTGCAGCTTCTCCTGTACCTCCTGATCCTGAAACCTGCTGTATTCCTGATTGACCTCCAGGCTTGTCTCTCCCCTCGCTTGTCTGCTGCCCGCCCTGACCTCGGCTTGTCCTGTGACCATTCTCCTGCCTTATCCTTGTCTGTTTATCTGCCATTGGATCTGGACTCACTCACCCCCTGGTGGGGCGACCCTGAGGACCGTGACCTGGTGCTATACACACAGCGAAGTCCATCCTTGCCATCTGAGGCTCTGGTGAAAACTGGTTGGCACTTAGATTCCGCACCTCAGGCTAGCCTGTGTCAGCCAAGGTGACTTGTCTGTGTCCCTTCATCTGGATCCTGTGAGGCCACCCTCTGCACGTCAGGCTTGCCACCAGCTCCCTAACACCTTGTCCCAGCACTGCTCCTGGGACATGTCACAGGAGGCTGCCAGTGGGGAAGGAGATAGGACAAGCCTAGGAGGAGATGTCGGAACCGGGAGCGGGTACTGAGAAAAAAAAGTACTGCCTCCCCATCAGACAACCTGCAACCCAGTTACAAGCTGGGGGAGGGGGGAGAATGAGCAGTACTTCACTTTTGGAGTAAAATTCTGGTTTTAAGCCAAGATTTTGGCTTTCCTTTCCAGTAAAAAAATTTGACTGCACTTTTCAAAAGAAAGTTTTTAACACAGAATTAAGATTTGTGTAGTAAAAGCATGTACTACTAAGTGAGTGAAAGTGATCTGACCTCTTAATGTGCTGTTCGCAAGTTAAATAATGCATGAACAGAGCATTAAAAAGCCGTTAGGTATGAATGAGCATTAAAACAGCCAGCGGTAACATCCACAAGTACAGAGTCAAAGGGTCTGATTTACTAAAGTCAAGATCACGCTGACAAACTACTCATGCCGGCTCTCAAGTAAAATTAATTCTCTCAACTCATTCATCTCTTGACCCCAGCCAAGCTTGGTTATTAGTCTCTAGCATGGAGTTTACTATAAAGCCACGCAAGCTTTGGTTTTTATAAGAGCACGGAGTATGGCACATTTTGCAAGGGGGTCCGCGATTGGAAGGGGGGGGAATGATTGTCACAATCTACCTGCACCACCAAAGGTGGACCACTCAACATCTCCTGGAGAACACAGAAAATACCCCCAAGAGGAAACAAAACGTTGATCTTTCCAATTCCAGACAGCAAAAAGAAAGGATTATTCTAACTCTATTTTGTCAACCACCCTTTGTGACCTAACCTTCCCTAAAATACTCTCCTGACAGGTTCCAGCTCCCACTCTCAATTGACAATAACATGTCCAATCAGGAAAAGGAACTACAGTAGTAAAAATGTTTCTTCCACCCACCCCCACCACTCAAAAATCCCATCACCACCAACCCACTCCACCACCACAGCCCAAAGTCCCACCACCACTACCTCACTCCACCACCACCCCCAAAATCCTACTACCACCACCCAAAATCCCACCATCACCACCCCACTCCACCACCAACACCACCACAATCCAAAGTCCCACCACCACTACCTCACTCCACAACCACCCCCCAAAATCCTACTACCACCACCCAAAATCCCACCATCACCACCCCACTCCACCACCAACACCACCACAATCCAAAGTCCCACCACCACTATCTCACTCCACCACCACCACCCAAAATCCTACTACCACCACCCAAAATCCCACCATCACCACCCCACTCCACCACCAACACCACCACAATCCAAAGTCCCACCACCACTATCTCACTCCACCACCACCACCCAAAATCCTACTACCACCACCCAAAATCCCACCATCACCACCCCACTCCACCACCAACACCACCACAATCCAAAGTCCCACCACCACTACCTCACTCAACCACCACCCAAAATCCTACTACCACCACCCCAAATCCCACCATCACCACCCCACTCCACCACCAACACCACCACAATCCAAAGTCCCACCACCACTACCTCACTCCACCACCACCCAAAATCCTACTACCACCACCCAAAATCCCACCATCACCAACCCACTCCACCACCACAGCCCAAAGTCCCACCATCACTACCTCACTCCACCACCACCACTCAAAATCTTACTACCACCACCCCAAATCCCACCATCACCACCCCACTCCACCACCAACACCACCACAATCCAAAGTCCCACCACCACTACCTCACTCCACCACCACCCAAAATCCTACTACCACCACCCAAAATCCCACCATCACCAACCCACTCCACCACCACAGCCCAAAGTCCCACCACCACTACCTCACTCCACCACCACCACCAAAATCCTACTACCACCACCCAAAATCCCACCATCACCACCCCACTCCACCACCAACACCACCACAATCCAAAGTCCCACCACCACTACCTCACTCCACAACCACCCCCCAAAATCCTACTACCACCACCCAAAATCCCACCATCACCACCCCACTCCACCACCAACACCACCACAATCCAAAGTCCCACCACCACTATCTCACTCCACCACCACCACCCAAAATCCTACTACCACCACCCAAAATCCCACCATCACCACCCCACTCCACCACCAACACCACCACAATCCAAAGTCCCACCACCACTATCTCACTCCACCACCACCACCCAAAATCCTACTACCACCACCCAAAATCCCACCATCACCACCCCACTCCACCACCAACACCACCACAATCCAAAGTCCCACCACCACTACCTCACTCAACCACCACCCAAAATCCTACTACCACCACCCCAAATCCCACCATCACCACCCCACTCCACCACCAACACCACCACAATCCAAAGTCCCACCACCACTACCTCACTCCACCACCACCCAAAATCCTACTACCACCACCCAAAATCCCACCATCACCAACCCACTCCACCACCACAGCCCAAAGTCCCACCATCACTACCTCACTCCACCACCACCACTCAAAATCTTACTACCACCACCCCAAATCCCACCATCACCACCCCACTCCACCACCAACACCACCACAATCCAAAGTCCCACCACCACTACCTCACTCCACCACCACCCAAAATCCTACTACCACCACCCAAAATCCCACCATCACCAACCCACTCCACCACCACAGCCCAAAGTCCCACCATCACTACCTCACTCCACCACCACCACCCAAAATCTTACTACCACCACCCAAAATCCCACCATCACCACCCACTCCACCACCAACACCACCACAATCCAAAGTCCCACCACCACAACCTCATTCCACCACCACCCAAAATACTACCACCACCACCCAAAATCCCACCATCACCACCCCACTCCACCACCAACACCCCCCACAATCCAAAGTCCCACCACCACTACCCCACTCCACCACCACCCAAAATCCCATCACCACCCACTCCACCACCAACAACACCACCACCCAAAATATCACCTTCACCATCCCACTCCATCGCCACCACCTAAAATCCCACCACCACCACCCACCCCAAAAAAAAGAAATAAATAAAAAGGGCCCCACAAGCTTGTGGGAGCGTACATAGTGGGCCATCAACACTACCACAGGAATCAGACCCTTTGGCTTACATTGTCACAGAAAGAAAGTGAAGGATGGTGGCAGGATCAACAGTTATTTCCGCACATTTATCCTAACAATATAAAGCAAGGGTCCCCAAACTACCGCCATTGGGTCCGGCCCACTATAGGATTTTATCCAGTCCACAGAGATGGGATGGTCTGTGACGGTGGGCAGGGGATCTGGGATGAGGGGAGTCTGTGATGGCGGGGGGGGGATCTGTGATGGGATGGTGTGTGATGAGGGGAGTCTGTGATGGCGGGGGGGGGGGGGGTCTGTGATGGGATGGTCTGTGATGGCAGGCAGGGGATCTGGGATGAGGGGAGTCTGTGATGGCGGGTGGGGGGATCTGTGATGGGATGGTCTGTGATGAGGGGAGTCTGTGATTGGGGGATCTATGATGGGATTGTCTGTGAGGAGGGGAGTCTGTGATGGCGGGAGGGGGTTTCTCTGATGTGATGGTGTGTGATGAGGGGAGTCTTTGTGATGGCGGGGGGGGGGGGATCTATGATGAGGGGAGTCTGTGATGGGGGGATCTGTGATGGGATGGCCTGTGATGAGAGGAGTCTGTGATGGGGGGGGGGGGGATCTGTGATGGGATGGCCTGTGATGAGAGGAGTCTGTTATTGGGGGGGGATCTGTGATGGGATGGCCTGTGATGAGAGGAGTCTGTGATGGGGGGGGGGGTTCTGTGTTGGGATGGTCTGTGATGAGGGGAGTCTGTGAAGGCAGGGGGGGGGGATCTGTGTTGGGATGGTCTGTGATGAGGGGAGTCTGTGATGGGGGGGGTCTCTGTGATGGGATGGTCTGTGATGAGAGGAGTCTGTGATGGGGGGGGGTTCTGTGTTGGGATGGTCTGTGATGAGGGGAGTCTGTGATGGGGGGGGTCTCTGTGATGGGATGGTCTGTGATGAGGGGAGTCTGTGATGGGGGGGGGTCTCTGTGATGGGATGGTCTGTGATGAGGGGAGTCTGTGATAGGGGGGGGGGGTCTCTGTGTTGGGATGGTCTGTGATGAGGGGAGTCTGTGATGGGGGGGGGTCTCTGTGATGGGATGGTCTGTGATGAGGGGAGTCTGTGATGGGGGGGGGGTCTCTGTGTTGGGATGGTCTGTGATGAGGGGAGTCTGTGATATGGAGTTTGTGGTTTGGAATTGAACATAATGGTATGTCATATAATTTTCCATAAGGTGCTGTTGCATGTAAATCTGACATCCTGATAAACTAAATTTTTGTTTTAATTATCATTCATGATATAAAATAATGGATGTGGGGGCCTTTCGGAGGGTGTGATTTTTTTTTTTTTTTTGGGGGGGAGAGGGCAGCATTTCATTTTTGGACCCAGGCAGCACAATCTCTTGAGCCAGCCCTGCTTAAGAATACATACTTGAATGAAATTTTCATGTTATAAACCAGAGTCTAGTGTTGCTTTATTAATGGGTCAATTTTAGAGTTTATGAATACTTTAATTGCTAAAGTATTCTGCGTTCTAAAAAATTCACAGAACGGCTTTGGATGCAAAAGACCAGAGGAGAGGGGAGAGCCTGCTGGGAAAAGCAATTGAAGTCAATGAGATAATGCTGCATGCAGCGGTTGGGTTAGTGCCGTATGAAGCAATGCCGTAGAATGTTCACTTCAAATTCACAGGAACCCAAAAAGGACTAAAAAGTACAAAATGTGTCCCCATTTTTAAGCCCTTTTGAATGTATCCTGACAGTTGGAAGGTGAAACCCAATATATTTAAAGCCCTCTGAGCTGCGTGGGACATTTATTTTATAAGTGCCAATAACTAGGATTTGGACTGCACAGCGATTTTAGAAAACATGGATTACCATTCTTCCTTTCTGGGATTTTATTTTCATGAATATCGCTCTTGTTGTAATCACGCCTGGCGAAGTAAAGTGGCACACGTCTCTGAGGCTTTCTGGAAGAACTATAGTACAATGCTGGCAGCTAATGCATTCTGTTTGTCTGTTTTGTAATGGGAAGTACAGAGCTGCTGTCTTATAACAGAATGTACTTATATGTCATCATTTCCATCAGGAGACCAAAAACAAAAGATCTATTCCCTTTATAAAGGTAGTGGAGGAGCCATACACTCACCGGCCACTTTATTAGGCACACCTTGCTAGTACCGGGTTGGACTGCCTTCATTCTTCATGGCATAGATTCAACAAGGTGTTGGAAACATTGGAGATTTTTGTCCATAGTAACATGATAACATGCAGTGACCTCATTGCCATGTTGAAGAAACCAGTGGTGAGATGATTGGAACTTTGTGACATGGTGCATTATCCTGCTGGAAGGAGCCATCAGAAGATGGGGACACTGTAGTCATAAAAGGATGGACATGGTCAGCAACAATAGGCTTGTAACCACTTACCGACCGCCCGCCGCAGTTGTACGTCGGTACTTTGATATCTGCCATAACCCCGGTATTTTTGAAAACGGCAGGCAATTGGCTTTCAGGTAAGGGTGGTTCCAGTGGTAGATTCGCCGCGGGATCACCCTTACAGTGCGGCGGAAGAGGTGCCCCCCCCCCTCCCGCCGCGCAGCGGGGAAAATGATCCGGTCCTCTCTCCACACAGACAGGAAGTCGAGTGGAGAGAGGAAGCACCAAGTGTCAAAATGGGCCTGGTGGGTAAGTGGTTAAACTATGCTCAGTTGGTACTAAGGGGCTCAAAGTGTGCCAAGAAAATATCCCCCACACCATTGCACCACCACCACCAGCCTGAACCATTGACACAAGGATGGTTGTGCATGAAAATCCCAGTAGATCAGCAGTTTTTGACATAATGTACCTAATAAAGTGGCTGGTGAGTGTGTATATTAACCCTTTATACATGTCCCCAGAACGGCTGGTTTATAGCACATGTACAGCCTAGGACAGCCTTTCTAAACCAGGGTTCCACGGGACCTCAGGGTTCCTCTGGAGGTTACTAGGAGCTGCTTGAGCACTGAAAAATGTTTGCCTCTCAGGTAAGTTACCACTGACACCAAAATTTTGTTTTTTTCCCACTATCCACCAATTAAAGCAGAACTCAAAAGGGTCAGTTCCACTCCTCCTGCCCCCCCCCCCCATAAATTTGGCACATTATTTTTTGGGGGAGTACCTGCTCCCCCACTTCCTGTAAATGTAATGCTACAGAAAGTTGTCATAGACTGCAGACATGCAACAGGAAATGAATGGTCAAAGACTACGGGCATGAAACAAGAGATGGTCAGAGACTGCAGACACAGTACAAGAGATGGTCAGAGACTGCAGACACAGTACAAGAGATGGTCAGAGACTGCAGACACAGTACAAGAGATGGTCAGAGACTGCAGACATGAAACAAGACATGGTCAGAGACTGCAGACACGGTAGAAGAGATGGTCAGAGACTGCAGACACAGTACAAGAGATGGTCAGAGACTGCAGACATGCAACAGGAGGTGGTCAGAGACTGCAGAATGGTAAAAGAGATGGTCAGAGACTGCAAATGAAAAAAAAAAACATAAAAAAAGAAGGATGGAAAACACAGCCCAAAAAGTCAAACAGTACAAAAGAAATGAACCAAACCATGTAACTACTAGACGTATATCTTTGCTTTTAGTGGCTTGGGTAACCACCAAAACACAGTCTAGTATCTGCAGGAGTTCTGAGGGCTGCAGAGTAAGTTCCAGTGGGCCACAGGTTGGGCACCAGGGTTTAAGGCTAATGATGTTCATTGTTCACCCACAAAACTGTATCGATGAAGGACCTACATTGTCACCACAGGACTCCATAGGAAGTCCATAGTCTTGCTAGTGAAGATGTGTTCCTTGCATATTGACTTTTGTTCCAAATCCACATTTTTGCTATTTCTATGATCTTCACATCGTTTTCTAGGATATTTGGGTAGAATGTTGAGATTTTATGTTATATAAATGAGCTCCTCTTCAATGGAATAAGTTGTGCCAGCTCTCAAATGGTGTCTGCCTCACCTGAAACATGTTCCACCTGGAGAACCCCACCATATGGATTCTAATGTAAGCAGTCTGTTGGCTCCCAACCATTGTTTTATTTCCCATTGATTCATGAAAATGAAAAATGTTTGAGTTACAAATTTTCAACTATATAAAAATCACAAAAGTGGAGAGCTCAGAAGAGCAGTGGGTGCTATGCATTTACGAACAACCAATCAGACTTTTTTCTTTTAATATGACTTCAGGAATCTAAAACCTGATTGGATGCTACATTGTACTCTTTCTTCCCCCTCTTTTCCCTTGAAATGAAACATTTAAGACAGGGAAATTTGGTTACATTGTAGAAGTACATACAGTAAATGGTCCATATAGTAAACTTTGTGCAAAACTGTTCATTTTAAAGTCATTGCAAATGGCAAGGGTGCACTGTTTGGATCTGGAGTAAAGAAGGTTTACCTGAAAGGCTTCTTCACAGTAAGAGCTATGAAAAGGTGGAATAGACTTCTTTTGGGAGCTAACTATAGCCAATGTACCTAAATGTAAAGAATATAACTGGTTATTAATATTTATAAATATTTACACTGTAGACTGTTGCTCCAGGAAATAGTTGATTGCCTTAGAGCAGTGGTCCGGGAGCCAGATGTGGCTCTGCCTTGGGGCACTATGCCTCCCACTGATGTGAGACACTATTCCTCCCACTGACACCAACGATGAGGCATCATTGCTTCCACTGACACCAACAGTGGAGCTTCATTCCTCCTGCTGACAACCAGTGCCGGGACACCATTCCTCCCACTGGTACCAACGATGGGGCACAATTCCTCCCAATGGCACCAATGATGGGGGACTATTCCTCCCCACTGGTACCAACGATGGGGCACAATTCCTCCCAATGGCACCAATGATGGGGGACTATTCCCCCACTGGTACCAACAGTGGAGTTTAATTCCTCCTGCTGATACCAGTGCTGGGACACCATTCCTCCCAATGATTTAAAAGATGAATCACTATTCCCCCCACTGGTACCAACGATGGGGCACAATTCCTCACACTGACACCAATGATGGGGGACTATTCCCCCACTGGTACCAACGATGGGGCACAATTCCTCCCACTGACACCAATGAATGGTAACACTATTCCTCCCACTGACACCAATGTATGGTAACACTATTCCTCCCACTGACACCAATGAATGGTAACACTATTCCTCCCACTGACACCAATGTATGGTAACACTATTCCTCCCACTGGCACCAATGATGGGTGACTATTCTCCCCACTGGTACCAACGATGGGGCACAATTCCTCCCACTGACACCAATGATGGGGGACTATTCCCCCACTGGTACCAACGATGGGGCACTATTCCTCCCACTGACACTAATGATGGGGGACTATTCCCCCACTGGTACCAACGATGGGGCACAATTCCTCCCACTGACACCAATGATGGGGGACTATTCCCCCACCGGTACCAACGATGGGGCACTATTCCTCCCACTGACACTAATGATGGGGGACTATTCCCCCACTGGTACCAACGATGGGGCACTATTCCTCCCAATGACACTAATGATGGGGGACTATTCCCCCACTGGTACCAACGATGGGGCACTATTCCTCCCAATGACACCAATGATGGGGGACTATTCCCCCCACTGGTACCAACAATGGGGCACTATTCCTCCCAATTACACCAATGATGGGGGACTATTCCCCCACTGGTACCAACGATGGGGCACTATTCCTCCCAATGACACCAATGATGGGGGACTATTCCCCCACTGGTACCAACGATGGGGCACTATTCCTCCCAATTACACCAATGAATGGGAACACTATTTCTCCCACTGGCACCAATAATGTGGTGCTACTCCATACACTGATACCAATGATGGGTCATTATTCCTTCCACTGACACCAACGATAGGGCACTATTTCTCCCACTGACACCAATGTTGGATCATTATTTCTTCCACTGACACCAACAATAGGTCATTATTCCTTCCCCTGACTTTAGTGATAGAACACTACTCCTCCCACTATTACCAATGATGGAACACTATTTTTCCTCCTACTGACCACAGGCACTGTATAGCTTTTTTACTCCTACTGACTGCCAAGCTGAGGCATTGTTTGCTCCCACTGGCCAGCAAAATCAATCCCCGCCCCCCCTAAAATCCTAAAAACAATGAACTGGTGCTTTGGAAAATTCAGAGACAAACAAATGGCAACCTCTCCAACCTATAGTTGGCCTTTGCAGCAAGGAGCACATGAAAGGGTGAAGCATGTCAAATTCCCAGCTCACCTACTAGCCAGCCAGCCTGCAACAAACTGAATTGTCCTGTCTAACAGTGCAGGTTAAAACCAGAGGTTTCGTTTGCACACATTTGCAAATATATGTGTACTGCAGTCCTAGATACTGTATACATTTTGAGAGTCTCCAAAGTTGGAGCACATATATAATAATGGATAGATTAATCCAATATATACCTGGAGGAAACCCACCTCCCCTTATAGGTACGGGGGCATACTGGACACTCAGCAATAGCACAATGGCAGCAAAGGTATCCAGTGCATCCCGTCACCAATTCACCAACAGAGACCCCTGCCTTAGAGGATCAGGAAGGATTTTTTTCCCCACTGGAGCAAATTAGATCATACCTTTTTTTAAGTGTTTTTTTGCCTTCCTCTGGATCCATTGTGGATTTTGGATTCTGAATATGCAGAGGTTTTAGATTTGTTTATTATTTAATTTTTCTATTGGTTGAACTTGATAGACTTGTGGGTTTTTTTGAGTTTTACTAACTATTCATTTAGCTTTGGAAATCTGACAGGCTGACCAGCTGCTTGATGAAGTAACTTAACTGCCACATATTCCTGTTTCTGTTTTTTTTATTTTATTTTTTATATATTGATTAAAGAGACTAACAGCACTGTATATTTCCTTTAGCTTTTGTCAGCAGGAGAAGCTGCCGATCACATTCCAATCCTGCGTGATGGACAAAGAATGTCAGGTGACTGAGTGGTCAGAATGGAGCCTGTGTATAAAGTCCTGCGAGTCAGTGCCGCCTACGGGACACCGCACCAGGGAAAGGACCATTAAACAGTTTCCGATTGGCAATGCAAATGAGAGCCCTGAACTGGAAGAGACGGAGCCATGCACACCTCCGTCTGATGGACCTCATGCCTGTGTAAAGTAAGTAAGGACTGAAGACAAATATATTATTGTTCTATGTATTTAGCAGCTATACAGTATATGACCTAGTATTGGGAGTTGGTGGTAAAGTTTGCATCAGGGTTAATATGTCAATGGAGTTTGTATGTTCTGCCCATGTTTTTCCTCTGTGTTCTTGGTTTTCTATAACAATCAAAATAACTACTAGCTTTCATCCTCATGTCTGATTTAGTGTTTGGATGGGGCAGAAATATTTGCTCATTACATTTGTGGTGTCTCCTTCCTATTTTCTGCTGATCTTTAAATCCTTCCCCTCCCTCCCTTCCTTCCTTCCCTTCTCTTCTCTTCTCTTCTCTTCTCTTCTCTTCTCTTCTCTTCTCTTCTCTTCTCTTCTCTTCTCTTCTCTTCTCTTCTCTTCTCTTCTCTTCTCTTCTCTTCTCTTCTCTTCTCTTCTTCTCTCCTCTCCTCCCCTCTCCACCCTTCCCATTCCCTTCTCTCTCCTCTCCTCTCCCCTACTAGTCTCTCCTCCCTTTTTCATCTCCCATCAACTCCCCTCTCTTGTCAAGATCTTATCCCCTTTCCTGTCATCCCTCATCTCCTCTTTCCCCTTCTCTTCCTTTCTCTTCCCTCTCCTCTCTCCTATTCTCTTCTCCTTCCTTCTTCTCTCCACACCGCCATCATCCTGTCATCTCCCGCCCTTCTTTTCTTCTCCCATTCCCTTCTCTCCCTTTTCTTCCCTTCTCTTTTTAAATCCCTCCTCTCCCTTCTGTCCTCATTGTCTCTCCTCCCCCCCCTCTCTTTTCCTCTCCTCTCTTATTCTCCCCCCTCCCCTCCCCTCCTCTCCTCTCCCTTCTGTCCTCATTGTCTCTCTTCTCCTCCCCT
Organism: Pelophylax lessonae; assembly: GCF_965119305.1. Lineage (NCBI taxonomy): Eukaryota > Metazoa > Chordata > Amphibia > Anura > Ranidae > Pelophylax > Pelophylax lessonae. The sequence continues at coordinate 41,286,960 of NC_138772.1, forward strand.
CCCCTCCCCTCTCTTTTCCTCTCCTCTCTTATTCTCTCCCCTCCCCTCCTCTCCTCTCCTCTCCTCTCTACCCCTCCCCTCTCTTTTCCTCTCTTCTCTCCTCCCCCCTCTCCACTTCTCTCCCCTCCTCTCCTCTCCACCCCTCCCCTCTCTTTTCCTCTCTTCTCTCCTCCCCCCTCTCCACTCCTCTCCCCTCCTCTCCACTCCTCTCTTCCCCTCCACTCTCTTTTCCTCTCCTCTCTTATCCTCTCCAGTCATCTCCTCCTCTCCTCTCTTCTCTTATTCCCTCCCCTCCTCTACTCTCCTCTCTTCCCCAATCTTTTCCTCTCTTCTCTCCTCCTCTCCCCTCCTCTCCCCTCTCCTCTCCTCTCCACTACACTCCTCTCCCCTCCTCTCCTCTCTTCTCCCCTCCTCCTTTTTCCTCTCCTCTCTTATCTTCTCCATTCCTCTCCCTCTCTCCTCTCTTTTACGGTGAATAAGTGTTTGTACTAAGGCAGTAATGGAATGCACCCCTTCTAGCTCCCTTTTTTCTTCTCTTCTATCTATCATTCTCTTCACCCCTACAACACCCCCTTCCTGCACCCCAGCTCATCTCACTAAATAGATGTTTGCATTTTGGCAGTTGTTGAATTTGGGCCCCAAAGCTATCCTTGCACAGGGGCCCTTTGGAGACCATATCTGTTACAGATAATCAGGCAATGAAGCAATCACAGGAATGGGCACCTTTTGTAAAAATTGCCTGCTTACTGATATTTTAACAACTAACAACCTGCTTACTTTAGTCACCGAGTATCTTTCTACCTGAAAAACTGTGTTTTGTTAGAGACACTGAAGCCTGAGGTGGGTATAAATTAAAAATAACATTACCATTTCCCGCTGTCACTGTGCTGGCTCCATAGTGGCATAAAAAATTCATAGCTTAGGATTCCTGATGAAAGTGTTCTGCATTATTCTGTTTCATATATACACGGGACATAGTTCCTGCCAGGATTTCACCATATGAAGATCATATTGACAAGAGCAAACGTGTTCTTTTTTTTATTCTTCATAACATGTAACAGATTTCTGGTAGTTCAGAATACTTTATAATTTGTGCTCTAGAGATCTTGCAGAAAGTGTATAAATGGAGATCACAAGGCATTAACAATGGACCAAGATTTAACTGTGTTTGCCAGCTAGCATGTGTCCATCTGGGTTCATGGAAGGTAGGATGAGTAGGATGAGTGAAGGCCAAGAGTTCCCTAGAGTATTTGATGCTCAATTGATCCATCCTATTATTTTACTATAATGCAATCCAGCTTCATTACCAGTAGTAAATATTAACTTATTTTTTAACACTGCTATTTGCTATGGCAGGAGCTAGAATACCTTGTACTGGAACAATGGTCCCCAAAGTGGGGCCCTCGGTAAAGATGCTGCCTTTTGCTTGTGCCTATCCAGCCCCTGGGGCCTTATTCTTCCCACTGATACAAGGCACCATTCCATCCACTGACACTAACAGTGGGGCATATTTCCTCCCACTAACATCCAATGATGGGGCACTATTTCTGCCATTGACATAAATGATGGAACACTATTCCTCCCATTGATACCAATCATGGGGCTTGATTACTTCCACTGACACCAATGATAGGGAACTATTCCTTCCACTGGCACCAACGATTCTGCATAATTTCTTCCACTTATATCAAGGATGGGGCACTATTCCTTCTGAAGAGACCAATGATGGGGCACTATTCTTCCCACCAATACCAACAATAGGACAGTATTCCATCCACTGACATCAACGATGGGGCATTATTCCTTCCACTGATACCAATGATAGGGGAACCAATCCTTCCACTGACACCAGTAATGGAGCACCATTTCTGCAACTGACACCAACAATGGGGCACTATTCCTCCCACTGACACCAACGAAAGGACACTATTCCTTTTCACCCGCTCCAATAACGGGGCAATATTCCTTCCATTTATACCAATGATGGGGAGCTATTCCTTCCACTAACACCAATGATGGGGCACTATTCCTCCCACTGATATAAATGATGGGACAGTATTCTTTCCACTGACACCAATGATGGGGACTATTTCTCCCACTGACAGCAACAATGGGGCACTATTCCTCCCAATAACACCAAAGATGGGGCAGTATTCCTCCCAATGACGGGACCCTATTTCTTGCACTAACACCAAAGATGGGACACTATTTATATTTATTATAATGGAGCACCACCTATATTTATTATTTTTTATGCAGCCTGACTGCATAACAGTTATTTATGAAGGGTCAATTGGGCTTTAAAGAGGACCATTTAGTTTCTCACTAACCAGTAGCATGCCCAGTATGCTGTGTACCCCCGCCAAACCCTTTCACTTTTATTTATTTATTATAAGTATTTATATGGCAAAAATGTAGGTCCCTATCTCACATTCATACATAAACCCAAACACATACTAGGCCAATCTAGACAGGAGAGGCAGTAGGCTAAACATATAGTATATTGCCAAAAGTACTGGGACACCTGCCTTTACACGCACTTTAACTTTAATGGCATCCCGGTTTTAGTCCGGTTCAATATTGAGTTGGCCCACCCTTTGCAGCTATAGCAGCTACTACTTTTCTGGGAAGACTGTTCATAAAGTTTAGAAGTGTGTCTATGGGAAGGTTTGACCATTTTTCTAGAAGCACATTTGTAAGGTAAGGCACTGATTTTAGACGAGAAGGCCGGGCTCGCAGTCTTCGCTCTAATTCATTGAGTTCTATCAGGTTGAGCTCAGGACTGTCAAGTTTCTCCACCCCAAACTCATTCATCCATGTCTTTATGGACCTTGCTTTGTGCACTGGTCCCAATCATGTGGTGGAGGGGGGATTATGGCGTGGGGTTGTTTTTCAGGGGTTGGGCTTGGGCCCTTAGTTCCAGTGAAGGGAACTCTTAAGACGTCACTATACTAGGACATTTTGGACAATTTCATGCTCCCAACTTTGCGGGAACAGTTTGGAGATGGCCCCTTTCTGTTCCAACATGACTGCGCACCAGTGCACAAAGCAAGGTCTATAAAGACATGGGAGAGCAAGTTTGGGGTGGAGGAACTTAACTGGCCTGCACAAAGTCCTGACTTCAACCTGATAGAACACCTTTGGAGACTGTGAGCCAGGCCTTCTAGTCCAACATCAGTGTCTGACCTCACAAATGTGCTTCTGGAAGAATGGTCAAGGAAGAATGGTCAAACATTCCCATAGACACACTCCTAAACCTTGTGGACAGCATTCCCAAAAGAGTTGAAGTTGTTATAGCTGCAAAGGGTGGGCCAACTCAATATTGAACACTACAGACTAGGACTGGGATGCCATTAAAGTTGATGTGTGTGTAAAGGCAGGCGCCCCAATACTTTTGACAAAATAGTGTATATGTCTCTGACAGCTCTTGGTCATGGGTTCTGATCAGGAGCCAACAAGACGAGTTCCCGATCATGTGACCACAGTGAGAGCCAAACACAGCAGTCACGTGAATGAGGAAGCCATTCTGCATCCCATCCTTAAGTCCCATTTAACCGCTTGCCGACTGCTCACAGTATATTTACTGCGGCAGTCAGCCCCTCACAGGCAGAGCGACGTAGGTCTACGTCGCTAGCCTGTGAGGCTCTGGGGAGCAAGCGTGCTCGCGGAGGCGCGCTCCCACACGGTCACGGACCCCTCCCCGTGCGTGTGACCGGCGGACCCGATGTCCGCCGGTCACTCTGCAATCGTCGGGGGAGAGGGAGAAAGTCAGGCGGCTTGTGTAAACAAGCCACCTGTCATTCTCCCCGGTGTAGAAACACTGATCACACGGTTCTACAATGTAGGACCGTTGATCAGTGTTCCTACAGCTCAAGCCACAGCCAATCACAGTAAGAATCACGCCCCTAGGGACACACACAGCCCCTCCCTCTCAAATAAAGTTAACCCCTTCACTACCAGTGTATTTTTACAGTAACAGTGCATATGTATAGCACTGATTACTGTAGAAATGTCACTGGTAACCCCAAAAGTGTCAAAAATGTCAGTCAAGGGTCCGATCTGTCCACCACAATGTCGCAGTCCCGCAAAAAAAATCGCAGATCGCCGCCATTACGCGTTAAAAAAAAAAACAACAAAAACGACAAAAATCTTTCCCTTTGTTAGTAAACGCGATAACTTTTGCGCGAACCAATAAAAATACGCTTTTTGCGATTTTTTTTTTACCAAACATATGTAGCATAAACAAATTGGCCGAAAATGTTAAAAAAATTTGATTTTTACATTTTTTTTAAGGAATTTCATATAAAAAAATGTGAAAAATATTGTTATTTTTGCAAAATTTACGCTCTTTTTTTGTTTATAGCGCATGATCAAAAAATCGCACAGGTGATCAAATACCACCAAAAGAAAGTTCTGTTTGTGGGAAAAAAAGGACGTGAAATTCGTTTAGGTACAGCGTCGCACGACCGCGCAATTGTCCGTTAAAGTCACCCAGTGCCGAATCGCAAAATACCCCCTGGTCTTTTAGCAGCCAAATCCTCCGGGGCTTAAGTGGTTAAATGGGCCACCAGCAGCCATCAGGAAGGGGTTATTAATGTTTTTTTGTATTATGTTTAGTGCAAAAAAAAAAAAAAATTACCTGCATATAAAATACTGCAAACTTGATCATTTAATATACAGTATATGCAACAAATTTGGCTGATCCATGCAATAAAGTCTTTATTGAATTGGAAACAAAATTATTTTGCTGTGATGTACTTGGAAAATAACACATGGTTATGAAAATAACACCAGTGTTATGCTTTGGTGCATCGACCCTCTTCTCCACGGCTCAGTGCTGCTGTTTGTTGTCAAAATAAAAGTTTCCCTGGGGCATTTGTCTCTTTGCCCCCTCTCGGGCCTTTCACAAGCAATAGATCATAGAAGCAATTTAGTTTTTGGTCCAGAGTTTGATGTCTCTGGCTATAGCGGAAAATACTTTATCCTTTACCTGTCTGAAAATAAAATATGTCTGACACTTTCCAAAAAACTAATGTGGCTCCTGCAAGGTATTCAGACTTGGGGGCTTGAAAGACGTCTTATTAAGTCTAAGTACCCAGCTTATTATTAGGAACTGACCATGTGTGCAGCACCATTGCAACTGCAGAGCCGCTCTTTCTTCAGTTGCAATGGTGCTGCACATGTGATCAGTTATGACAGCAGCCATTTAACCACTTTAAGACCGGAAGGATTTGCCCCTTCCTGACCAGGCCCTGTTTTGCGATTCGGCACTGCGTTACTTTAACGGACAATTACGCGGTAGTGCAATGCTGTACCCAAAAAAAATTGAGGTCCTCTTTTTCCCATAAATAGAGCTTTCTTTTGGTGGTATTTGACCACTTGTGCGATTTCTATTTTTTGCGCTATAAACAAAAAAATAGCGTGAATTTTGAAAAAAAAAAACAAAAACAATATTTTTATTTTATATATGACATTCTCAAAAAAAAAAAAATGTTTTTAACATTTTAAGCCAATTTGTTTTCCGCTACATATTTTTGGTAAAAGAAAATCACAATAAGCGCATTTTGTTTGCACAAAAGTTATTGCGTCTACTAACTACAGGAAAGATTTATGTAATTTTTATTGTTTTTTTTTTTTTTTTACTACTAATGGTGGCAATCTGTGATTTTTTTAGCGGGACTGCGACATTGCAGCAGACAGATCGGACCCCTGACTGAAATTTTTGATACTCTTGGGAGGACCAGTGACATTACTACAGTAATCAGTGCTAAAAATATGCACTGTTACTATAATAATGACACTGGCAGGGAAGGGGTTAACATTATGGGTGATCAAGGGGTTAAATGTGAGCCTAGGGGAGTGATTCTAACTGTGGAGGGGCGTGGCTTGTGAAATGACCATTGAGACATGTGATCCTTTATAGAAGGATCACATGAGCTCTGTGATCATTTCAGGGAGAAGGACGGTCAGCTGTGTTTACAACAGCTGACCGTTCTTCTCTCTCAGCGGGGAACGGTCGCAGGTGTCAGGAGGCATTCGGAGCCGCCTCCCCGCTGACGAGCGGGGGTGGGAGCGTGCCGCCAGCGGCGCGCGCTGGCCCCCTAGCTTCCCAAGCGCCGTACATGTACGGCGATTCGCCTGGGAGCGGCTGCATGCCATAGTACATCTGCGGCAGGCGGTCGTAAAGCGGTTAAAAGCTTGACAGTTGGGCACCAGTCCTATTCTGACACTTTTTGTTTACAAGCAAAAACAATATTTTTTTGCTAGAAAATAACTTAGAACCCCCAAACATTATATATATATTTTTTAGCAGAGGACCTAGAGAATAAAATGGCGATCATTGGGATTTTTTATGTCATTGATATTTGCACAACGGTCTTTCAAATGCAATTTTTATCAAAAAATTACACTTGAATTAATGAATTAGAAAAAGAAAAAAAGAAAAAACCCGACAATATACTGTATAATCCAATTCGTTTGTAAAATATGAAAGATGATGTTACGCCCAGTAAACAGATACCTAACAAGTAATGCTTTAAAATTGCACACGCTTGTCAAATGGGACCAAAGTACGGGGTTTCCATAGGTGACTATTTAAAAATTTCTACAGGTTACCAGTTTAGAGTTACAGAGGAGGTCTTAAGGCCCTTCATCTCTCCCCTAGAGTGGAAAGCATCAGATCAGAAAAAAAAAAACATTGATCTAATGCTTTAAATGAAAAAAACAATGACCTTGTTTACATCAGCCGTGAACAGGAAGTGACATCATGATGTCGCTCCCAGCCTCCTAGGTCATAGAGATGAGTGGAGGCCATCTTTCCTCTGTTAACGTCTAAGGCCAGTTGCCGCAACTGCTGGATCGGTCCCCGGACCTCGAGATGAGCCAGGTAGGCTTGAGAACCACTGGAAAGCGGCAGGGGGGGCGACCCCCTCCTACTGCTTCTAAAAGTGATCCAGCAACTAATCAGCTGCTTGGATCACTTTCATCAGAAAGAGCGTCAGCTGCAGGAAATTTTAATACTTGGGTTTTGGCATCTAGCTGAAGCAATAACCCCGGTATTAACCACTAGCCGACCGCCGCAAGTACATTTACTGCGGCAGTCAGCCCCGTACAGGCAAAGTGACTTAGGACCCGATGTCCGCCGGCCACTCGTGATCTCCCGCTGGAGAGGGAGAAAGGCAGGCGGCTGATGTAAACAAAGCCGCCTGTCATTCTCCCTGATGTAAGAACAGAGATCATACGATCCTGCTATGTAGGATCGTTTGTCCCTGTTGTTACATCACAAGCCACGCCCCTTTACAGTTAGAATCACACCCCTAGGGACACACTTAACCCCTTGATCACTAATAAAGTTAACCCCTTCCCTGCCAGTGTCCTTTTTATAGTAACAGTGCATATGTATAGCACTGATTACTGTAGTAATGTCACTGGTACCCCCAAAAGTGTCAAAAATTTCAGTCAAGGGTCCGATCTGTCCGCTGCAATGTCGCAGTCCCGCAAAAAAAATCGCAGATCGCCGCCATTACTCGTTAAAAAAAAAAACAACAAAAATGATAAAAATCTTTCCATTTGTTAGTAAACGCGATAACTTTTGCGCAAACCAATCCAAATACACTTATTGCAATTTTTTTTACCAAACAAATGTAGCAGAAAATTAATTGGCCTAAAATGTTAAATTTTTAAATTTTTTTGGGGAATTTCATATAAAAAAATTTGAAAAATATTGTTATTTTTTCAAAATTTACGCTCTTTTTTTGTTTATAGCGCAAAAATTAAAAATCGCACAGGTGATCAATTACCACCAAAAGACAGCTCTGTTTGTGGGGAAAAAGGGATGTCATATTAATTTGGGTACAGAGTCGCACGACTGCGCAATTGTCCGTTAAAGTCACGCAGTGCCGAATCACAAAATTGGCCCTGGTCAGGAAGGGGGTAAAATCTTCCGAGGCTTAAGTGGTTAAACTGCGAGTAATGACGTATTTTCCCAGTTAGGCGGTCAGCAAGGACTTATGAGTACAAGCAACTGTGACAGTTATAATTCACAGCATGTCTTGAATGTAACTATTTTGGGAAAAAGAAAAAGACAGGACCTCTTTAAAAATTCAGCCAAGAATCAAATATCACATTCTATGATGTGTCGCTCACAAGCACAATGCAATCTGTCTTTAAGGTATGCCTGGAGAGCCACAGAATGGACGGAGTGTCGGGTGGACCCACTGCTTAGCCAGCAGGACAAGAGGAGGGGGAACCACACAGCCCTTTGCGGAGGAGGGATCCAGACCCGGGAGGTCTACTGTGTACAAGCCGATGAAAACCTTCTATCGTACCTCAATGCTGTGAAGGACAAAGAAGGTAAATAGACTATTTAGTAAATTTCCTTGATTTGAAATGATAGCCATGATTACCAGTAGAGGTGAATGCAATTTTATAAAGCCATTTGTTTCATATAGGACCCCTGAGGGAGGGGATTGATAAAAATGAAGGTGTGCTTTATTCCAAATAAGGGTGTGGTCTCATGAATTAAAGCAGAGGTTGAGCTCCTTGGGGGCAGGACTACAAGCTACACCTTCATTTCACCAAACTGTATTTTTGCAAAACTGACCAGCAGTAATAGAAACATTTAAAAATATACACCGATCAGTCATAACGAGTGGGGAGACAGATGCAGCATCTAGGTAAGTGTGACTCTTAAAAAGAAAAAGATACATCTCTTCTACAAAGTAACTGCAGAAGAGAATAATGCAAGTCTCCTGCCCTGCCAGTCAGGGCTGTGCTGTGCGGCAGAGCTGTGTAAATTTTAGTACTGGATAGACAGAAATGCAAATCCTTTGGCAGGTAAAACAGCTCCCTTATATGTATTTCATCTGTGTATTTAGCTGTTTGCTGATGTTCACATTTGAAAAAGAAGAAGTCAGCAGAGATTTCCATATCTTTGGATTGACAGGCTTGCTGGTCACATAGCGGAGACTTTGTAACATCTCTGACCCCGCTGAATTTCTAATCCGTCGCTCAGAATCCTTGTGTACATCTGCTGTCAGCCCCGTTGAATTAAATAAGCCAAACACATCATAGGAGAGAGCGAGGGCCTTTCACAGTTTCCTGGCTCCGTGTTCCAGGCTAATCCCCATATTCATCCCTAAATATAAATGAATATCGCAGAGTGAAAAAAAAAAAAAGCGCTCTCGGCGTTCCCCAATGACAAAGCTGCAGATATCAGCTACGGAGTATCGTGTATGGTAATGTGGACAACATTATGCACACTTTCATCAAATAAGGCTTTGATCAATCATCCGGTGCCGCGCCTGCCGCTAATCAAGTCTCCTGTGCTGTGTGATGATAACACCAAATGCAGATCTCTCAGAAAGTGCCTTTTACTTTGCTGCAGAATAAATTTTCCGATAGGTGGGGGCTCATTCCTGGACGTCCGTGTGGTGCCATATGGGGCAAAAGGTGTGGTTTTACCAATTCTACTTTGTTGCCAATTAAAAGGTTGCTAAACGAAATGAGGACCTACAAACTAGGGATCGACCGATTATCGGCAAAGCCGATATATCGAGGGCTGATATGCACTTTCCCCGATATATCAGAATCGGCCCCGGAGGTTACCGATATTACCGATATTTAGGGAAAGTGCATGTCTTGGGGTGATGCCTGCAGCTAGAGGCATCACCCCAGTACCGGCGTCCATAGCTGACGGTCGGCTGTCTTGTAATGACAACCGATGCGGCTGAGAAGCCGCTCGGCTGTCATTACAAGGAGCGGGAGGGGACGCCCCTCCCTCACGATGTCATGAGTGACCCCCCTCCTGATGTCATGAGTGACCCCCCTCCTGATGTCATGAGTGACCCCCCCTCCCGATGTCATGAGTGACCCCCCCTCCTGATGTCATGAGTGACCCCCCCTCCCCATGTCATGAGTGACCCCCCCTCCCGATGTCATGAATGACCCCCCTCCCGATGTCATGAGTGACCCCCCCTCCCGATGTCACGAGTGAACCCCCTTCCCGATGTCACGAGTGACCCCCCCTCCCGATGTCATGAGTGACCCCCCCTCCTGATGTCATGAGTGACCCCCCCTTCCGATGTCATGAGTGACCCTACCTCCCGATGTCATGAGTGACCCCACCTCCCGATGTCATGAGTGACATCACTTCCGGGTAATGTCTGGCGCCAGATTAAAAAAATTACGTTTTGAATGCTTTTAAGTGCAGAGGAGGGGTTTGAGGTCTTTTAGACCCCCAGATTCCTCCACAAGAGTACCTGTCAAAAAAAAAAAAAAAATAATAATAATAAATAAATAAATACAATTTTTTTTTTAAATGTACAAAAATATCGGCCAATATCGGCTGATACTGATATGCATTGGCCAAAATATCGGTATCGGCAACGAAAAACCAATGTCGGTCGATCACTACTACAAATCCTTGAGAAAGCAAAATATGATCTGCCACATTGAGTGTCTAGCTGCCTCCATCCCTGAATGTATACAAGAACAAAGACCAAAATGTGGGACTTTAAATGAGGTCAACTAGACATATAGATTTTATTGTTGTAAGAAAGATGTCGCGCTAATCCCAAATATAAGTAGACCATCTATCAATGTGAGAGTCCACGTGAGGGATGATGTCCACACCAGCCAAACAGAAGTGCAGGGAGAGAAAAAGGATCCGCCACCAAGTAGAGTCACTAAATACTCTTACCATCAACTTATGCCCCATACACACGTGCAGATTATCTGAAGACTTTTGTCTTTAGATTTACCTTTTCTATGTAGTGCAAGGGCCTGCCGGATTGCATACAAATTGAAAGTGTTTAGGTTTGACCTCATATTATATGGTTTTGGTAAGTCTGCAGACAAAAGTCTGCAGATAATCTGCACGTGTGTATGGGGCATTAGACCTAAAAGGGTCATTCAGCGCCAGCAATACAGGCATATGGAATGCAGGTGAAATCCACTCCTCCCCTCTCAACTTCCCGGTATGGTGGTCTAGGTTAAACCTTGGGAGCCTCGCCACTCACAAGAAAAACAGAAATGCCCCTCATAGTGTAGAAGGTCTTAAAACTTTTATTAGGAAAATTTAGAAAGCAGCTTACATCTAAGTAGCCAAGTTTCAGCGTTCTGCGATATCAGATTCACAAGTTCACGGACAATCGTTGGTTTCCCCACCAACAAGATGGCCGCCGCGTCCCTCGTCTGCGCATGCCTCAGCCGTCAGCCAATCCCGACGCGTATTGTCATACAATGACGTCGTCAGGGGTGATATAGATTTTATTGAATAAATACACAAATAAAAAAGTGCAGAGAAATGACATGTAGCAAGTAATACAGTTCATATTGAATCAAATGAGTTACAATATGACAAGGATCAAACATAGATCTCTCAATGGTAAAGTAAATTCAACATGACATCATCATTTCTGTAAGCTCACAGTCTCTAAATGTGTCAAAAATGGATAAGACATCTGAGTTATTGTAGGCTCGACGCGTTTCATGGACCTCCGTCCATTCATCAGGAGCTTGATTAAGGATTATGTATCTAAAAATATGAATAAGGGTTATAGTACAGTATAATATTTGTAGAAAAAATTAGGATCTAATGGGGGGTATGTGAAATAAACACTACCTTACGTAATGTCAATTGTCCAGAAACAATCCAATACTGGAAAGGGAGAACAGAGATGACCCAAGAAAAGCCTGACCCGGGGCTGAGGCATGGACAAATGCTCAACACAGAGGGGGTAATGGGGAGGGGAGGCTAGATACATCCGGAGTCTTTAGTACTGTAGATAAAAAAAAAAAAAAAACAGAAACAGTTTCGAAGAATAAATAAACAAAATCAAGTACACATCATCCTTAGAGCCGGTTAACACTGGGGCGACTTGTTAGGCGACTTGGTCGCCTGACAAGTCGCCGTGGGTCGCCTGCCATAGATTAGCACAGGACCTGTTCTAATAGGAGTCGATCCGACTTAGAAAAAGGGTCCTGTACTACTTTGGGGAGACCTGGAGCGACCTGCATTGACTTCAATGATATGAAGTCCGTGCATGTCGCTCCGAGGTCGAGGTGCGCGCTGTGCACCGCGACTTCACAGGTCGCCCCGGCAAGTCGGGTCGCCTGTATGTGAACTGGCTCTTAAAGTGGGACTAAGCTCCCATGTATGACTTTTACCTATAGGTAAGCCTATAACAAGGGTTACCTACAATTAGTGTAAATACATTATATTGTCAAAGATGCCTGCCTTTACACGCACATGAACCTTAATGGCATCCCAGTCCTAGCCCGTAGGGTTCAATATTGAGTTGTCCCACCCTTTGATGAGAATGAGATGAGGACGAGGTGTGGACAAGAAGGCCTTCCTCGCAGTCTCCGCTCTAATTCATCTCAAAAGTGTTCTATTGGGTTGAGGTCAGGACTCTGTGCAGGCCAATCAAGTTCCTCCACCCCAAACTCGCTTATCCATGTATTCATGGACCTTGCTTTGTGCATTAGTCCAAATCATTTGGTGATTATATATATACAGTATACTATAGTCTATAGTCCTATGTCATGTTTTTTTGTGGTCTGTGTCCCCATAGGGGAGACCTCCCCCTGCTTCCTGTCCCGGTGAATGCCACAGGGTTAGCGTCATTCCAATCCAGTTCATTAAGTTTTTATATAGGAGGACATTCACTGTGTACAGAGCACCTTTGACCATTAAAAAGGAAACAGCGAGAGAAGAATTAGGAAGAAGAAAAAGTAACTATAAAAGAGGTGCAAATATAAAAAGAGGCAACAAACCTTCGACTTTAATCAGTGTTGTTTTCTTCTCTTGAAATAAGTTGTCATTATTTTTCAGTCTCATGTGAACTTTTATTTCAGACAGCCATTCGCACAGCACATCGAAGTCAAGCGAGGCACCATACCTGTCGATCTCATTTGAAATAACAGGTAAGTGTCTTCTCAATGTCATATTATAAATCAATTTAAAGCTTTCCGATTGTCGGGGACCTACAGATCCCAACAAGCCTCTCAAGAAGGTCCGCTCACCATCCCATGTCTATGTGTCAAGGACACAACCATGGGTGAAACACTCAGGGAACAATGGATTATGTAGGTCCCAAACCCACTGATTGTTTACTTTTGTCGGTCTGTTTTTTTTAGCTGGCCTCCAGCCTTCCCTGCAGTCATGCACAGTTGTACAGGCTCCTCTCCTGTACTGGGATTTCACTGCACACCTAGAGCTTCTCACAATGTACGTTAGAAGCTACAGCAAGTCAGACAGAACCAATTACCTCCTGGCTGGAGGATGCCTAGCATTATGGTTGAATGCTCTTGATAGGGTAAATCAGGAAAATGCTGCTTTATGGTCATTAGAGGGAGCTGACAATCACAGTAAATAGGTATTTAGTTTATATGATCATCAGCGCCATCTAGTGGCCATAATGTGTTTTTTTTCCAATTTCCTAATACGCATACTAGCACATTTTGCCATTGTCCTTCAGAACTACACATCCCATGAGACATTCACATACATGACAAGGCATGATGGGAATTGTAGTTCCTGAACAACTGGAGGGCTATAGTTTGGGAATCCCTGCTATATAATATATATTGTATACCTTTTCAAGTGTAACCGCGACATCCATTTTTGCCTCTGAAGATGTTTTTCATGAGATTAAGCTGTTCTATATTGATTTCTAGGCAACAGTGGATTAAAAGGCTTTATGATAATCTCTGCTTGAATTATGTTAATAGAGATTTTAAACTGTATTAAGCGACCGTGCAGAGATGTAGTCACTAAATATTATTGTGCGGTTTCCATATGATGGTACTTAAAGTGGATTGTTCCTAAAAGATGCTCGGCTGTGTCATATTTCACCGGAACAAGCTGGGAGAATTTGTTCCCTCAAATCGTTCTATTAAAATGAATTACACCGAATAAAATGAGCCATTGGTGTTGGCATGGAATGGATTGCGAGACCGCGTGTAATAAAATCCCCCACAGATTCTTCGCAATAAATTGTCGATCATTCTTCTGTTTCATGGATTTTCCTGGGAGTCTAGAAACAATTTATAGCGTTGGAATAAACACAGGCCTCCTGTTGTTTTATTCTTCAAATCAGCTGATTATATACGTGGAGGCAGGTAAAGGGCAAGAGCAATGCAAAAACCTGTTTCACTGCAGGAGTTGCAATTCTTCACAATAAATGGATGATCATTCTCTTGTTTAAAGGATTTTTCTTGGGGTCTAGAAACATTTTAAAGCCATAGAAAAAACAGAGGCCTCCTGTTGTTTTGTTCTTCAGATAAGCTGATTGTATACATGAAGTCAGATAAAAGGCAAGACAATGCAAAAATCTGTTTTGTTGCTGGAGCTGCAAAACACTGCAATTAAATGGACGATCATTCTTCTGTTTCATGGATTTTCCTGGTGGTCTAGAAACAATTTATAGCCGTGGAATAAACATAGGACTCCTGTTGTTTTGTTTTTCAAATCAGCTGATTATATACATGGAGGCAGGTAAAGGGCAAGAGCAATGCAAAAATCTGTTTCACTGCAGGAGCTGCAATTCTTTGCAATAAATGGATGACCATTCTCTTGTTTAAAGGATTTTTCAGGGGGGTCTAGAAACATTTTAAAGCCATAGAAAAAACAGAGGCCTCCTGATGTTTTGTTCTTCAGCTAAGCTGATTGTATACATGAAGTCAGATAAAAGGCAAGAGCAATGCAAAAATCTGTTTCATTACTGGAGCTGCATAACACTGCAATTAAATGGACGATTGTTCTCCTGTTTCATGGATTTTCCTGGTGATCTAGAAACAATTTATAGCTGTGGAAAAAACATAGGATTCCTGTTGTTTTGTTCTTCAGATCCGCTGATTATATACATGAAGTCAAATAAAAGGTAAGAGCAATGCAAAAATCTGTTCATTGCAGAAGCTGCAGTTCTTCCCAACAAATGGACGATTCTTCTGTTTAATGGATTTCTCGTGGGAATCTAGAAACAACTTATAGCCATAGAAAAAAAAGCCGGCCTCCTGTTGTTTTATTCTTCAAATCAGCTATTTATAGACAATAAGTCAGATAAAAGGCAAGAGCAATGCAAAAAGAAGTTTCAGTGCACTGCAGGAACTGCAATACAATGCAATAAATGAACAATATTTTCCTGTTTCTTGGATTTTTCCTGAAGGTCTAGAAACAATTTAAAGCCATGGAAAAAAACACAGACCTCTTGTTGTTTTATTCTTCAGATCAGCTGATTGTATTTGTGAAGTCAGATAAAAGGCAAGAGCAAAACAAAAATGTGTTCATTACAGGAGATGCAATTTTTGACAATGAATGGATGAAAATTATTCTGTTTCATGGATTTCTGGGGTCTAGAAACAATTTTTGTAATGGAATCAACATGTTTCCTGTTATTTTATTCTTCAGCTGATTATATAAGTGAAGTTAGATAAAAGGCAAGAGCAATGCAAAAATCTGTTCATTGCAGAAGCTGCAGTTCTTCCCAAGAAATGGACGATTCTTCTGTTTATTGGATTTTCTTGGGGATCTAGAAACAACTTATAGCCATGGAATAAACGCTGGCCTCCTGTTGTTTTATTCTTCAGATCAGCTGATTATAGACATGAAGTCAGATAAAAGGAAAGAGCAATGCAAAAATCTGTTTCACTGCAGGAACTGCAATACACTGCAGTAAATGAACAATATTTTCCTGTTTCTTGGATTTTTCTAGATTTGTCTAGAAACAATCTAAAGCCATAGCAAAAAAACACACAGGCCTCCTTTAGATCAGTAAATTGTATTTGTGAAGTCAGATAAAAGGCAAGAGCAAAGCTAAAAAATTGTTAATTGCAGGAAATGCAATTTTTCCCAATAAATGGATGACAATTATTCTGTTTCATGGATTTTCCACCATGTGTTTTAATGGAAACACGCCCCGTTCACAGCATCTGCTGTTACAATTCTTACCTGTATGTGTATCACTCGCTGCCACGCCCAGACAGGAATGTAACAAAGTTTACACTACTGTAGGTCCTGCAGAGCCAAACTTCTTTAATTTCTCATTAGGGTATTCAGAGACTCAGCAATTTTAAATATTGTTAGAATGAAAAGAAAATGAATCATACAGAATAAAATGAGCCATCAGTGTTGGCATGAAATGTATTGCGAAACCGCGTGTACTAAAATTCCCCACAGATTCTTTGCAATAAATGGATGATTACTCTTCTTTTTCATGGATTTTCCTGGGGATTTAGAAGCAATTCATAGCCTTGGAATAAAGATATGACACCTGTTCCTTTGTTCTTCAGATCAGCTGATTGTATGTGTGAAGTCAGATAACAGGCAAGAGCAAAGCAAAAATCAGTTTATTACAGGAGATGCAATTCTTCACAATAAATGGACGATGATTCTTTTGTTTCATTGATTTTCCTGGGGATCTAGAAACAACTTATAGCCATGGAAAAAACACAGGCCTCCTGTTGTTTTATTGTTCAGATCAGCTGGTTATAGATATCAAGCCAGATAAAAGGCAAGAGCAATGCAAAAATCTGTTTCATTTTAGGAGCTGTGATGGTGATCCTGTCACATCCCACCGCTGCCACCAGAAAATGACGATTTTACACTCCATGCAAGGACATTTTAAGCGCTGGCAAACTGAGACTGATCTCATCACTGGGGCAGGTTAAATAAGCAGTTAACCCCTTACACACACACACACAACCGCAACCATGTGTTTTAAGAGAAACTGTTCACAGCATCTGCTGTTGCAGTTCTTACCTAGTTACATAGTTACATAGTTAGTGAGGTTGAAAAAAGACATCAGTCCATCCAGTTCAACCTATGATGTGTGTGTGTTTGCTGTTAACCGTACATTGTATACCCCTGTATGTTGTGGTCTTTAAGGTGCCCATCTAATAGTTTTTTGAAACTATCAATGCTACCTGCTGATACCACTGTTTGTGGAAGAGAATTCCACATCCTTACTGCTCTCACAGTGAAGAACACCCTACGTACTTTAAGGTTAAACCGCCTTTCCTCTAGTTTTAGTGAGTGGCCACGTGTCTTATTGTATTCCCTTTCTCTGAATAGTTTGTTCCTTATGCTAGGGTCGCCAGTACAGTATTTGTACATTGATATCATATCACCTCTTAATCCTCTCTTCTCCAGAGAGAATAAGTTCAATGCTTGTAGTCTTTCCTCATAGCTGATGCCCTCCATTCCCCTAATTATTTTTGTTGCCCTTCTCTGGACTCTCTCCAGTTCCAGCACATCCTTCCTGAGGACCGGTGCCCAGAACTGGACAGCATACTCCAGATGTGGCCGGACCAGAGTCTTGTAGAGAGGGAGAATAATCTCTTTATTTCTGGAGTGAATCCCCTTTTTTATACATCCCAGTATTCTGTTGGCTTTGCTTGCAGTGGCTTGGCATTGCATGCCACTGCCAAGCCTGTTGTCTACCAGTACCACCAGGTCCTTTTCCATCTTAGATTCACCCAGAGGTTCCCCCCCTAGTGAGTAGCTTGCTTTCTGGTTTCTGGCACCCAAGTGCATTACTTTACATTTTTCAACATTAAACCTCATCTGCCATGTAGTTGCCCATCCCATTATTTTGTTCAGGTCCGCTTGTAAGGTTTCCACATCCTGCATAGAAGATATTGGCATGCCTAGTTTAGTATCATCTGCAAATACTGAGATTGTACTAGATATCCCCTACTCTAGATAATTTATGAATAAATTAAACAGGATTGGATTGGCCCCAGGACAGAACCCTGGGGGACCCCACTTTCCACACCCACCCAATCCGAGTACTCCCCATTAATCATCACCCTCTGGACTCTCCCCTGGAGCCAGTTCTCTATCCAGGTACTCACCTTATGGTCCATACCTACCTTCCTTAGTTTGAACAGTAAGCGTTTGTGGGGAACGGTGTCAAAGGCCTTTGCAAAATCCAGATACACCACATCCACAGGCTTTCCTTTATCTAGGTGGCAGCTCCCTTCATCATAGAAGGTTAATAGATTGGTTTGGCAAGAACGATTTTTCATGAATCCATGCTGATTACTACTAATAATATCATTTTCATTACTAAAGTCTTGTATGTGGTCCCTTAACATCCCCTCCAAAATCTTGCAGACTACTGATGTTAGGCTGACCGGCCTATAGTTACCCGGGATATATCTCAGCCCTTTTTTAAATATTGGTACCACGTTGGCTTTTTTCCAATCGGCTGGCACCATACCCGTCTGTAAACTATCCTTAAAGATCATTAATAATGGTCTGGCAATCACCTGGCTGAGCTCTTTAAGAACCCTCGGGCCAAGCCATCCGGTCCCGGTGATTTATTTATGTGAAGTTTCTCTAGTTTAGTTCTAAGTCTATCTTCTGTTATCCATGGCGGTATTTCCTGAGGTGTGTTGTTTAGTTTGGCCTTACAAGCTGGGTTAGTGTAGCCCCCAATTCTTTTGTGAAGACTGAAGAGAAGAAATGATTTAACACTACCGCATTTTCCCTGTCCTCTGTGGCCAAATCTCCCTTGTCGTCTTTTATGGGGCCAATGTATTCTGGTCTCACTTTCTTACTGTTTATATACTTAAAGAATTTCTTGGGGTTCTTTTTACTCTCTTCCGCTATATGTCTCTCATGTTCTATTTTAGCCGCCTTGATTTCGTCTTTACATTTCTTATTACACTCTTTGTAATGCTTGAATGCTGCCAATGACCCCTCAGCCTTGTATTTTTTGAAGGTCTTTTCTTTAGTATTAATATGCATTTTTATGTTGGAGTTTAACCACCCAGGATTTAGTTTTGCTCTTTTCAATTTATTTCCCTTTGGAATGCACTGGTCAATACCTTTGTTAAGTATGCTCTTGAAGCACTACCATTTTTCCTCCGTGTTCTTTGTTCCCAGGGTTCTATCCCATTTGATATTTTCTAGCAAAGAGCGCAGTTTTGGGAAATTGGCTCTTTTGAAATTCAGTGTCCTTATAGTACCCTTATGTTTCCTACTACTATGATTGATACTGAAACTAATTGACCTATGGTCACTGTTTCCTAAGTTGCCTCGTATTTGTATATCCATGTGCAGGTCTGTATTGTTGGTAATCAGTAGGTCAAGTATTGCATTGTTTCTTGTCGGTGCATTCACCATCTGACCCATGAAATTGTCCTGCAAAACATTTAGGAACTACCGAGCCTTGGCTGAATGCACGGTTCCTTCTGCCCAGTCTATATCTGGATAATTAAAGTCCCCCATTATAATGACATTTCCCATCCTTGCTGCCAATCCTATCTGTAAAAGGAGGTCCGCCTCCCCCTCCTCCCTCAGGTTGGGGGGCCTATAGCATACGCCCAAAATTACCTTCCCCACAGTGCCTTCCCTTTGAAGCTCTACCCATAGGGATTCTGCCTCGTCCATAGCTCCATTATTAATATCATCCCTCATATTTACCTGTACACTGTTCTTAATATACAGACATACCCCTCTACCTGTATCTGTGTCAATTACTGCCATGCATAGACAGGAATGTAGCTAAGTTTTTACTACTATTCAGAGGTCACAACCTCGGACCTGTCTTCTCTCTGGTTTGGACCTGGTCAGAGGCCGAGAGTCCTGACCACGAAGTGGAAGCTCACTGGGGGTTCATTATGTAGCACTGCCCCCTAGAGCAGTGGTCCTCAACCCTGGCCTACAGGGCCCACTAACAGGCCAGGTTTGCAAGATAACTGAAATACATCCCAGGTGATATCATTTGCTGCTCGATGATTGCAGTACTCTAGTCTGCATCTCCCCAAGGTAATACTTAAAATCTGGCCTGTTAGTGGGCCCTGAGGACCGGAGTTGAGGACCACTGCCCTAGAGGACTGCTGAGTAGTACACTTTAAGGATTCCCCTGGGTTACCCGTAGCAACTGTTTGCAGAATATTAGCACTTTAAGATCCTGGGTCAGTCAAAGATCAGTCTAGGGGTTGTTGTTTTTGTGCTTTTATTTAAATTGGGATGGGAGAAGGGATGAGTGGGATACTCCAACTGTTAACTATTCACAATGCAGAGGACATCTAACTTGAGAATGTGGCAAGGCGGCTGCTTCATCCTGCCACTTGAATGAAGATAAGGTAAGTGTTGCTAGGGTACTTCTCTTCAGGGTACTTCCCTAGTACCCCCTTTCTCTCTGTGCTAGCTGACACCCAGCCACTGACTCTACACTCTGGAGTGGTCCCCTTCCTGGGCAGACCCCTGGGCAAGCTCCTCTGTAGTCACGGACACTGTCTTTCCAGATTCACTGATGCCCAACTCCTGCAGTCAGCTTCTCCTGGACCTCTGGGTTCAGCCTCACATACACTGGTTCACCAGACCGACTGCCTGTGACCACCACCAACCGTTGCAGAAGAGGAGGCAGCCCCAACCCTCCTTCTGGGACCTGGCTTCCTGCCCAAAGACCCCTGCCTTGTGTGCCCTTGGCTTTTTATACCCTGTCCCATAATGCACCACTGTCTGTGCAAAACCAAAAGCCTGTGTACCATTGGTCAGGCTTCCTCCAGCATCCAACGTGCCTCCCCATTGGATGTGCTGGGGACACTCCCTGAGACCAGATGAATCACACACTGGGCACACTGAGCAGACCTAACTATCAATCCAGCTCCCTGATAAGCAGAGTGCACCTATATTTTGCCTGCTGCTCTTCTGATAAGCAGACAGAGACAAAACTCCTCTCTCTGCCTAGCACCTGACTAGGAGGAGGCTACAGTTATAACGCGGAGTCCGCGGTTTTTGGCAAGCCAGCCAGGAGTGGACGGAGTCTCCAGAAGAAAACTGAGCCTTGCCTCTTGATTATGGACCTTTTCGGGAACACAGACCCCCATCATAGTGTCTCAACCAGAAAATGTATAACCATTTTTTGGCGAGTCAGCCAGGAGTCGATGGTGCCTCCAGAAGGAAACTGCTCCTTGATGGTGGACCCATTGGGAACACAAAAAAAAGCACAGTGCACTGCTAGTGGATACCATCTCAAGGTAGCCTGCTCCTGTCAGCGCTTTCCCTCTAACTGTGTGCTTTTTTCTGTTGCCCCCATCCCCAAGGGGTTTCTCCTACAGCAGCTCAGGATCAGTCAGGCACTCTACTCCTCACCATCACCAATCAGTAAGCGATGGATCTTTATTGTGATTTCCATTGGGAACACATACCGCCTATATACCAGCTAGCTCACAGGAAGTGACAATGACAGATGGCAGGATCAATGGATAATTTCTGCACTTGCTGAAAATGTTCTTAGTGTGAAAATAGAAAAAGAATGCAGCCACCACATCTAAGGAAAGTTTTTAAGGGTTTTGTTCATACAGAGAGAACTGCACAAACACCAATTTGGTAGTAAAAGTTTTTTTTTATTTTCACCTGGTGACCCTGCTAGCAACACACTTCCTGTCCTAAGGTGACAACGCTCACTCACTGCACTGTATCTATGGAGAAGACACATTGTCACCCTACGGCCTCATTCATGTGGTCAAATCAGCCTTGGTGATGCAAGTATCTTGTGAAAAACTGCTGCTGGGGGACCAGGTATGTGCGGACAGCCATACCAGACGCTTCTTGACATTGTGAGGGGAACCTGGAAGTGGAGGGATCTGAGACTGCCATAATCTATGTGGATGTGTTTGGGAGATACTCCCTGAGGTGCTATTTGGCTTTCAATTTATTTGGAAGCCAACTCCTTTTGGTAAGCAGCCATTCTCTTTGATTGTCTTTCCAACGGATGACCTGGGGAGTAGTTTTTCTCTGTATTCCTGTCTTTCTACTTCTCTTGGAGGCGCTTTTGGGAACACCACTATCCTTCTTGCACTTCTATGGACTTTGTTTATTCATCCATTGAACTCACTCATATATTTTCATTTGTGTATGGTGTTTGAAGACTTTGCTTGACTTTTTTGGATTCAATATATGCTCACATGTTTTGCTTTGTTTTTTGATAAGCGCTGCACTTTTAATTTGAGTATAGATTCAGTATAATATATTCAGTATATGTGTATGTAGCACCCTCCTAGGTAGGTGCTAGGTAGGTAAAGCCTAGTATCTCCATCTGCTTATCAGGGGAGCCTGATTGTTAGTTATGCCTGTTGCATGTGTCCATGTGTGATACATCTAGTGTGAGGGAGTGTCCCCACTGTGTCCAATAGAGAGGCCTGTTGGACAGTAGAGGAAACCCAGCCAGTGCCACACAGCCTTTGTAGCTGTCCCAGTGGGTTGGCACGGACAGTGGTGCATCCTGGCATAGGCTATAAAAGCCAAGGGCACATGTGGCAAGGTGTCTTTGGGCGGGAAGCCAAGCCCCAGAAGGAGAGTCCAGTGGAAGCTGACAAGTGGGAGTTTGGAGGCAACGGTGACTCTGAAAAAACAGTGTCTGTGAGTACAGAGGAACTTGCCCAGGGGTCTGCCAGGAAGGGGACCACTCCAGAAGCTAGGGTCAGCGGACAGGTGTCAGCACACCGGTATTGAGAGGAAAGGGGGTGCCAGTTTCAGAACCCTGAAGAGAATAGCTAAAACAGGAACCTTTTAACCTATCTTCACTTCAGTGGAAAGCTGAAGCAGTGGCCTTGCTGCACTCTACAGCTACCGGTAGTTGTCCTCAAGATTATGCATACAGTAAACCCCCCTCCATTGCGGGGGTTACGTTCCGGACCCAGCCGCGAAAAGTGAAAATCCGCAAAGTAGAAAAACCCTATTAAAATGCATTGTAGGCATGTTTTTTTTACTGTCACTCTCCGTGGAAAAGCATTTTAAGGTCTTTAAACACACTTTTAAAACAATAGAAACTCATTTAAACACATAAAAGATACTGAGAGACCTAGCAAGAGCTATGGAAAACACAAAAATATTTCATTTTTAATGATTTATATAGTAAAATAACATTACAAAAAAAAAAACGCAATATACCAGGACCGCAAAAACTGAACCGCGATGGAGCGGGGGTTTACTGTAGTTCATAGTTGGAGTATCCCACTCATCCCTTCCCCTATCCCAGTTCTAAATAAAAACACAAAAACCAACATCCCCTGGATTGATTATTGACTGAGCCAAGGACTTTCAATGCTGTTTGCCTGCTATCAGTTGCTAAGGGTAACCCAGGGGAATACAGAAGGTGTAATTCTCAGCAGTCCTCTAGGGGGCAGTGCTACATGTATAATTGTTTTACAATATTATCTATACAAAATTGAGAAACAACATATTGTATAGTGGCACCACATCCAATAATTACGAAAGAAAAGAAAACAAAACCTAAGGGTAGTCGGACTTTAAAGGCAGCCGCTGTTAATCCCATGAAGAAATAATTAATACTCAGATATAAAAAGACATACAAAATTTATTTGGACAGCATAATACAAAAAATCATTAAAACCATAGCATATAAAATGTACTGAGACATGCAAAATCCACAATATTGCTTCACTCCTTGGTAACTTTACTGTCCTATCAGCGGCCCTGACTGCCACCATGTGTTTCAACAGAAACACAGCATTTACCGCTGCAATACTTACCAGTATCTGTATCACTCGCTGCCACACCCAAACAGGAATGTAGCTGAGTTTACACTTCTGTAGCTCCTGCATTTCTCATTAGAGCATTCAGAGACTAGCTTAATGATTTTTAAATGATTTTTACTTAAGGACCGCCTGCTGCAGATATACTGCGGCAGGCAGCCCCTCCTGCGCGAACCGACGTAGGTATACGTTGGTTGTGTGCCTGCAGCTAGGGAGCGGCGTGCTCCCGCCCCTGGCGGCACGCTCCCGCCCCCACTTGGCAGCGCAGACTCCGATGCATGGGGCAGGCAGCTCTGATTGCCGCCTGACACCCACGATCGCTCCCCGCTGAGAGAGAAGGACGGTCAGCTGTTGTAAACACAGCAGACCGTTCTTCTCCCTGGAATGATCACAGAGCCCCTGTGATCCTTCTATATAGGATTACATGTCTCTGTGATCATTTCACAAGCCCCGTTCCCCATACAGTTAGAGTCGCTCCCCTAGACGCACATTTAACCCCTTGATCACCCACAGTATTAACCCCTTCCCTGCCAGTGTCATTATTACAGTAACAGTGCATATTTTTAGCACTGATTACTGTAGTAATGTCACTGGTCCCCCAAAAGTGTCAAAAATGTTAGTTAGGGGTCCGATCTGTCCACCGCAATGTTGCAGTCCCGCTAAAAATTGCAGATCGCCTCCATTGCTAGTATAAAAAAAAAACAATAAAAACAACATAAATCTTTCCCGTAGTTATTAGTCGTGATAACTTTTGCGCAAACCAATCAAAATACGCCTATTGCGATTTTTTTTTTTTTTATCCAAAAATATGTAGCAAAAAAACAAATTGGCCTAAAATGTTAAAAAATTTAGATTTTTAATTTTTTTTGGGGGGGAATGTTATATAGCAGAATGTGAAAAATATTGTGGTTTTTTTTTTTCAAAATTGTCGCTATTTTTGTTTATAGCGCAGAAAATAAAAATCGCAGAGGTGATCAAATACCACCAAAAGTATTTGTGGGAAAAAAAGGACATCAATTTTATTTGGCTATAGCGTCGCACGACCACGCAATTGTCTGTTAAATTAAGGCAGTGCCGAATCGCAAATAATGGCCTGGTCATTAAGGGGGCAAATCCTTCCGGTCTAGAAGTGGTTAAATATTGTGACATCACCACCCGCCTCCCCACTTCAACCAATCAGAGAATGACTTGTATTCATTAAAAAACAAATACAAGGAATTTTGTAAATGGCGGTGATGCAAAGCAAGTGCCCCCTGTGTTCACTATGCATTAGGGAAGCCACTCAGCATGGAACCTGGGAGATCATAGCGATAACTGTAGTAGTGGCTACTACTACGACTCTCGCCTTCCACATTGGTCCCTCAGATATGAGATATGCATACGTACATTGTGCCAGGCTGGACCAATGTAGCTAGGCAATAAAGATTATACCTGGAGTTCAGCTTTAAAATATCTTTTCTAATTTGTCATTGAAAAAAAAAAAATTTTACAAGAAATACTTGCTATTAAGCAGACTATCATATATTGATACAAATTGCCATGCTAGTAATTTAATATCAAGGAGGATATCTCAGATTACAATAAGTGCTTTCCATTATCTCTGTATAAAGATGTCATTTAAGTGTAATTTCAGACTTTTCATATTAAGTTCTCATTGACTGTTCCTTGTTACATGATGACCTTGCAGCCCGAGAACACCAAATGCTGCACTAAGTTTATTTGCACTGATCTAGGAAATAGAACTAATGTGATTGTCTAGAATCTGCTGTACCAGCGCCTCCTCCCCAGGTTGGCAGTTTAGTTTTATGTGTACTTTCTTACTTTTATATCCTATCTTTGGTGTTACTGGGAGTAGAGTGGAACATGCAATATTGCTATGCAAAAAGGAATTATCTTGACCATTTGTAATAGTTTTCTTGCTGTAAATTGGAAATGCAGAGAAGAAAAGAATAAATGGCATACATTTTGAAGCTCAATTGAAATCAAGAAATTAACTGGAGTTTGATGGAGTTTAGGTGTTTTCAGTGAAGGCTACTGCTAATGCTGCAGCCTACTTGAGGTGATTGTAGCCGTATCAGTGCATTTGCAACAAGAACAATTGATTACAGTCCATGATACTTATTTCCAGGCCCATCGCGTCAAGGCAGGCAAAACAAGCAATTGCTTGGGGCCCCGATCTGGCCTGGGCCCCGAAGACACAGACTAACATTATCCCAAAAACCCAAAACACAAACGCCACGGCCGAGTGCCTCACACACTCAGGCCGGCCTCACACACAGGCGGCCTGTGACAGGCCTGGCGGGCGGGCGCACAGCGGAGGAGCGGCATGACGTCACGCAGCGCCGGCTCGCTAGGGGGAGAGTGCGCGGCGCGCATCTGCGCAGTGCGCACCAGCCCCGCTCCAGCCTAGGCGGCCTAAAGTGGCGTCACCCCACCAGGCCCGCGAACTTCACCAGAGAGAGACACACCACGAGTCATCACATCACACCCTCCTCACACACATGGACCGGACCAGGCCAGCGACAGGTATGAGATCACACTGACAGTCTGTCACTCCATTTTTTCGTGCAAAAACTGGACCAATTGGGAACAATACCTACCTGTTAACAGACAGCTGGTTCCTGTAGGCTTTGTGTGTGTGCGGGGGGGCCTCCATGTCCATTTAGCTTGGGGCCCCCAAATTCCTTCAAATTTTAGCTGGCTTAATCCAAAGTTTTCAGCTGGCTTTGAACACAGGGGTACCGTCATGGTGGAAGGGAAAGATGTTCAGTAGGATTTGTGTAGGACTCTTAAGTTCCTCTACACCAGAGATCCTCAAACTATGGCCCTCCAGCTGTTGCAGATCTACACATCCTATGAGGCATTGTAAAACTCTGACATTCACAGACATGACTAGGCATGATGGGATCTGTAGTTCCTGAACAACCGGAGGGCCATAGTTTGAAGACCCCCTGCTCTACACCAAACTCATCAAACCATGTCTTTATGAAGCTGACTTTGTACACAGGGGAACAGTCTTGCTGGAATGAAAAGGTGTTCAGTAGGGTTGAGGTCAGGTCTATGGGCAGGCCTCGCTAGTTACTCCACATCAAGCTCATCAAACCATGTCTTTATGGAGCTGGCTTTTTACACAGGGGAACAGCCTTGCTGGAATGGAAAGGTGTTCAGTAGGGTTGAGGTCAGGGTTATGGACAGGCTTTGCCAGTTCCTCCACACCAAACTCATCAAACCGTGTCTTTATGGAGCTGGCTTTGTACACAGGGGAACAGTCTTGCTGGAATGGAAATGTGTTCAGTAGGGTTGAGGTCAGGGTTATGGACAGGCTTTGCCAGTTCCTCCACACCAAACTCATCAAACCGTGTCTTTATGGAGCTGGCTTTGTACACGGGGGAACAGCCTTGCTGGAATGGAAAGGTGTTCAGTAGGGTTGAGGTCAGGTCTATGGGCAGGCCTCGCTACTTACTTCACATCAAACTCATCAAACCATGTCTTTATGGAGCTGGCTTTTTACACAGGGGAACAGTCTTGTTGGAATGGAAAGGTGTTCAGTAGGGTTGAGGTCAGGGCTACGGGCAGGCTTCGCCAGTTCCTCCACACCAAACTCATCAAACCAGGTCTTTATGGAGCTGGCTTTGTACGCAGGGGAAAAGCCTTGCTGGAATGGAAAGATGTTCAGTAGGGTTGAGGTCAGGGCTATGGGCAGGCCTCGCTACTTACTCCACATCAAGCTCATCAAACCAGGTCTTTATGGAGCTGACTTTGTACACAGGGGAACAGTCTTGCTGGAATGGAAAGGTGTTCAGTAGGGTTGAGGTCAAGGTTATAGGCAGGCTTCGCCAGTTCCTCCACACCAAACTCATCAAACCATGTCTTTATGAAGCTGGCTTTGTACACGGGGGAACAGTCTTGCTGGAATGGAAAGGTTTCAGGGTTGAGGTCAGGGCTATGGGCAGACCTCGGCAGTCCCTTTACACTAAACTCACCAAACCATATCTTTACGAAGCTGTCTCTGTACACAAGCATGTGCCCCTGTGTACCAACCCTACTAAACACCTTTGGGATGAATTTGCAAGCAAGGTCTTATTGTCCAAAATCAGTACCTGAACTCAGAAGTGCTATTTTGACAAATTCCCAGAATCATACTCCAAAATTTGGTGGAAATGCTACCTAGAAGAGCAGAAGCTGTTATTGCCACAAGGGGAGGTGAAGCAACTCCATAATAATGCCCTTTTTCATATAATGTGATGTCCAACAAGCTCATATAGAAATCATGGTCAGGCACAGGGCCGTCTTTTGCCCTGTGTTAGACAGCCCTGGTCAAGCATCTGAAGGCAAGTGCAGTCTAATATCCACTGCAGGTGGCACACGGCCATGCAGACGGGGGAGGAAGTCGAGAGGAACCTGTTTCCTCTATGATTTCCTTGGCCATGTGACTTTGGTGGCCATCTTGGGTCAGGCAGAGTCTATTTAAGACTCCGGCTCCTGGGCTTGGCGCACTTTATGTGAGTGGCTAGCATAGGGACAGGTTCCCCGTCTGACAGGGACAGTGTATAGATATGGAAAAAGGTTCCAGAGGAGTAGGGACAGTGTAGGGATTACATCTACCTCTTCAAGGAAGACTCCTCTTTGGGTGGAACGGTCAGGCTGCATTCCATCCCTCATGGCAGACGTTGTTGGCACCTTCCAGCCTTCAAACCGCTTTTTTACCGCTTTTGCAGTTCTAAGTGCCTTCCGGATAGGTGTGGCTGCCCGCCAGGCTTGTTTGAATTTGTTGAACTTTGCTACAATGCACTGTTGCTACTGAACTTGACTCTGTGTGTCTTCTACCCACCGCACAATGCTGCCCCTAACCAACATGTCTACCGAAGTTTTTGGCATTTACTTACATATAAATTGAGATAAACTTTGAACTATCAGCCTTTATTGTCATGCTCTTACCTACACGTGTCTGTTACCATAGCAGTACTGGATGTCTAAATATGGCCATACAGTTTAATAGGCACCAGAGATAGACCCATGTAACAGACAATTTGTTCGATTTAGTGATAATTATCGCATTATTTAATACGGTAATTCACCGCATTGAGCTGGTTGCTAAGGACTGGACCGGGATTTGTTAAAAAAACAGCCTGGGGGGTCGGGGGGAACCCCAGGCTGTTTTTTTGACAATGCTGGTTGCTAAGCAGAGGACCAGGAAGCCGGTCACAACACAATTAACAACTGGTGACTTATCAGCTGTCAGCGGTTTCCTGGCTGAATGTAAAAGCTGAACCACTTCTGGATCAAGCCTATTTCTGACACTTGTTGTTTACAAGTTAAAATCAGTATTTTTTGCTAGAAAATTACTTAGAACCCATAAACATTATATATATATATATTTTTTTTTAGCAGAGACCCTAAAGCAGTGACGGCGAACCTTGGCACCCCAGATGTTTTGGAACTACATTTCCCATGATGCTCAACTACACTGCAGAGTGCATGAGCATCATGAGAAATGTAGTTCCAAAACATCTGGGGTGCCAAAGTTCGCCATCACTGCCCTAGAGAATAAAATGGAGATCGTTAAAATACTTTATCTCACACCGTCTTAAAAATGCAATTTTTGGGGGGAAAATTTACTTTTGTTAATTAAAAAAATAAGAAAACAGTAAAGTTAGCCCAATTTTTTGTCTTTAATGAGAAAGATAATGTTACACCAAGTAAATTGATACCTAACATGTCATGCTTCAAAATTGCGCTGGTGGAATGGCGACAAATATTGGTACTCAAAAAGATCCATAGGCAATGCTTTAAACATTTCTACAGGTTACCAGTTTAGAGTAACAGAGAAGGTCTAGAGCTAGAATTATTGTTCTCGCTCTAACGATCGCGGCGATACCTCACACGTGTGATTTTAACACTGGTTACATATGTGGGCGCGACTTGCATATGCGTTCGCTTCTGCGTGCAAGCTCGGAGGGACGGGTCGCTTTCAATTTTTTTTTATTTTCCTATTTTATTTTATGTTTTATTTTTCCACTGTCTATTTAAATTTTTTTTTATTTCTTTTACAAGGAATGTATTAGAATTAATTGTATTAGAAATAAGCAGGACAGGTCATCTTTAATGTGAGATCTGGGGTCACAAAGACCTCACATCTCACATCTACCCTTAAAAGCAAAAATTAAAAAAAATGTATTTTTTTTTTAATAAAAAAAAAAAAAAAAATGTCCCTTTAAGGCCGTGGCCGTGGGGCGGAAGCGACGTTTGGCGTTGCTCCGGTCCTCTAAGGGCATAGAGTCCAGTGGGGGCCATCTTGCCTTTACTCGACTTCCTGTCCAGCACCACAGAGATCTGGATGGTTTTCCTCGCTGCCAACGGCCCTGGTAAGCAGGGAAAACAACCTGGAAGAGGCAGGAGGGGGGTGGGCATCTCTTCCGCCGCCCATAAAAGTGATCACGTGGTGAATCCACCACTGGGACCACTTTTATGTGAAAGAGGCTATGTAGAAAAATACCAGGGTTATGGCAGCTATCAAAGTATCTACATAAAAACACAGGGGGCGGTCCAGAAGTGGTTACAAGGCAAGGCTGGTTACAAGAGTACAACACCTCAAAAGAGACTAGGGCCTCATCCCCACTGGGGGTTATAGGGGTCTATGGGTGGCGGCCTTATTGGAATCTGGAAGCCCCCTTTTACAAGGGGGTCCCCCAGATGCCCCCATGTGAATGAGTATGGGGTACATTGTACCTGTACCCATTCACCAAAAGGGTCAAAAAGTAGGAAAAACCCAGAGACAGAGTTTTTGAAAAGTCCTTTATTAAAAAATATAAAAAAGTATCCCCCCATGTAAATCCATCATCAATCACAATGCCCACTGACCCGCCAAAACCAAAAAAAAAGAGGACGGACCGGTGCATGCTGGGTGGTTGACGTCATGAGGGGGCAGGACCACTGGGTGACGTCACTAGGTGGCCCCGCCCTTATCTATATAAGAACTGTCAAACGAAGAAGGAGGCATTCGGCGGCCAGGCATCCTCAGGAGGCAAGCTCTTTTTTTTTTCTCTCCGGGTTCCGGCGGTGCATGGACGTAGTGATTGACAATGGATTTACATCAGGGGACATTATTTTTTAATAAAGGATTTGTCAAAAACTGTCTCTGGGTTTTTCTTACTTTTTGACACTTTTTTGGTGAATGGGTAGGGGTACAATGTACCCCATACTCATTTACTTGGGGGGGGGGGGCTGGAATCTGGGGGCCTACTTGTTAAAGGAATCCGATAAGCCCCCCGCCCGCAGACCCCCACAACCACTGCCCATGATTGTGGGGATGAGGCCCTTGTCCCCATCACCATGGGGACAAGGTGCTTTTGGGTGTGGGGGCAGAGCCCCCCTGCCCCAAAGCACCTACTCCCCCATGTTGAGGGCATGGGGCCTGGTATGTTTCAGGAGTAGGGAGGGGGGCGTTTGCTCATTCACCCCCTTTCCTGACCTGCCAGGCTGCATGCTCTGATAGGGGCCTGGTATGGACTGAGGGGGACCCCATGCTGTTTATTCTTATACTTTTTGACCCCCTCCACCTTTTCCTTTTCTGAGTCAATCCGATCCAGCGATGAGCACGAGTGCAGAGGCTCCTACCGCTATCTCTTTTCTCATCGGACAGATTAATAGCGGCAGAAACGATTGGCTCCTGCTGCTGTCAATCAAATCCAGTGGCACGGGAGCGAGGGGTGGGTCCGAGTCAAGCTGCCTGTGTCAATGGATGCAACAGCGGGACTCGGGAGCGAGCACACATGGGTCCCCCAGGGAAACGACTTTACTTGGAGGCAGTCGATTAAGAGGAGGAGCCTGGAGTGCAGGTGGGGGAACCCAGAAGAAGAGGATCGGGGCTGCTCTGTGCAAAACGATTGCACAGAGCATGTTCATTATTTTATTTAATTTTATTAAACAAAGCTTTAAAACCATTTTAAGACTTCAGTTAGGGTTAAAAGTGTATCTACAGCCAACCTGTAGATTTTTCTTTTAGTTTTGGATAAAATTGGTGAAAATGGTTAAAACCTTAGTTAGTTTATTGCCATCTGTATAAAGTAAGGAGATTTCCTCTTACTTTGTATTCCAGTGACACAACAGGAAATGTTCTCTGACAGCTGTTACTGGAACAGGTTTCCCCTTTGGAAGCTTCTTTCCCACCCTTGGTTCAAATGATAAATAAAAAAACTAGGGTTTCCCATAACTATCTGTACTGGGGACAATGGCTACCAGCACAGTTAGAGAGAGTCATATTTCCTGGCATAGACAAACATAGCAATAGAAACCTAAACGAGGTTATAACACTTCCCCGGGCTATGGATACATTTCAATAGAGAACTTAAGATGTAGGAAAATCATACTGTGCAATTGTAAGTATTCATTATCACACCCTAGGAGTTCAGTAACACCTCAAGAATCACAAGCCATAACCAAGAACATTGCATGTAACTCTAAGGCTCCATGTACACGGGACGCTGGAAATGGCCGTTTAGGAGCAGTTGGGCGTTTTTTTTCAGAAGCCCCTGAACCCATCTACATTTTATCTTATCTGTCTATGTACACCAGGTCGTTTACAGTCATTTGCAGGCAGTTGCGTTCAGGGACTGTTTTTAGAACGCAATTATTTGCGTTCGAACGTGTGTTTCCCGGCGTTTCAAACGCACAAACGCGCCCGAACGCGTCTAAACGCGTCTGAACGCGATGACCCGCGTTTAGCTTTCGCGTTTTTCCATTTTAAAGGGGAATAATTTTTTTGACCTCTAGGAACGCTTCTAAACGCAAACGCCCGCAAACGCTGCTAAACGCCCGCTAAACGCGGGTACAAACGCGACTGAACGGACGTTTCAAACGTCCTAAAAATTCCAGCATTCAAAGGACTTTTAACAACGTCCCGTGTACATGGAGCCTTAGACTCTCTATGGCCACTGTCCATAGACAATAATAAACAAGTGGACATGAGTGCACCATATGGCCACCACCATGTGACCACCTCCAAATGTCTTTTAGGCCAGTTCTTGTCTTTTTGGCCAGTTCCTTCCCTGCTCCTGTTTAGAGACAAAATATAAGTGAAAATGCCAAAATTAGGCCCAATTAGCAATTTTCCCTCCCCAGTCTCATGTGACTCGTTATTGTTACAAGGTCTCAGGTGTGAATGGGAAGCAGGTGTGTTAAATTTGGTGTTATCGCTCTCACTCTCTTATACTGGTCACTGGAGGTTCAACATTGTACCTAATGGCAAAGAACGCTCTGAGGGTCTGAAAAAAAGAATTGTTGCTATAGATAAAGATGGCCTGGGCTATAAGAAGATTGTTAAGACCCTGAAACTGAGCTGCAGCACGGTGGCCAAGACCATACAGCAGTTTAACAGGACAGGTTCCACTCAGAACAGACCTCGCCATGGTCGACCAAAGGAGTTGAGTGCACGTGCTCAACGTCATATCCCGAGGTTGTCTTTGGGAAATGTCAGTTAGTGCTCAGACCAGACACTGCATCAAATTGGTCTGCATGGCTGTCGTCCCAGAAGGAAGCCTCTTCTAAAGATGATGCACAAGAAAGGCCGCAAACAGTTTTCTGAAGACAAGCAGACTAAGGACATGGATTACTGGAACCATGTCCTGTGGTCTGATGAGACCAAGAAAAACTTATTTGGTTTAGATACACTTTATGACTACCCATCGCACATGTACTGCGTCAGGGCGGCCGCTCTGCACCAGATCACATACCTAGTAAGTGATCCAACACTTCCGGGTCTGGAGCATGTATGCGTGCCGCTGGCGAATCCCCCCCCCCCCCCCTGTGATTATACATAGTGGGAGCTTATCTGCGGGTACCACAGACTTGATGTCAACCAGCACTCGCAGATCATTAGGCAGAGACCCAGAACCGCAATGTAAACAAGGCAGATTGCGGTTCTGTCAATAGGGAAGGCATGGATCCTGTGTTCCTGCAAAGCAGGAACATGGATCCATGCCTTCCCCTGGTAAAAGCACCTCCCACAGAGTGCACAAACACAGGCTAGGCACACAGTTAACCCTTTGATCGCCCCTGATGTTAACCCCCTCCCAGCCAGTGTCATTAGTACAGTGACAGTGTATATTTTTAGCACTGATCACTGTATTTAGTCACTGGTCCCCAAATAGTTTCAGAAGTGTCAGCTAGTGTCCCTCCTGTCTGCTACAATACTGCAGTCTTTCTATAAGTCGCTGATTGCTGCCATTAATAGTAAGAAAAAAATATATATCCTATAGTTTCTAGACGCTATAACATTTGCGCAAACCAATCAATAGATTGGGATTTGTTTACCAAAAACATGTAGCAGAATACATATTGGCCTAAATTTATGAAGAAATTTTTATTTTTATTTTTTTTTTTATTGGATATGTTTTTTAGCAGAAAGTAAAAAAATATATATATATTTATTTTCAAAATTGTCAGTTTTTTTTTTATTTATAGTGCAAAAAATTCAGAAGTGATGAAATACCACCAAAATAAATCTATTTTTGTGGCGAAAAAAAGGACATACATTTTATTTCGGTACTGTGTTGCATGGCCGTGCAATTGTCAGTTAACCACTTAAGCCCCAGACGATTTTACCCCCTTCCTGACCAGGCCCTATTTTGCGATTCGGCACTGCGTGACTTTAACGGACAATTGCGTGGTCGTGCGACGCTGTACCTAAACGAATTTGACGTCCTTTTTTTCCCACAAACAGAGCTTTCTTTTGGTGGTATTTGATCACCTGTGCGATTTTTTGATCATGCGCTATAAATAAAAAAAGAGCGACAATTTTGCAAAAATAACAATATTTTTCACATTTTTTTATATGAAACCCCCCCCCCCCCCCCCCAAAAATGTAAAAATCTAAATTTTTTAACATTTTTGGCCAATTTGTTTTCTGCTACATATGTTTGGTAAAAAAAAATCACAATAAGCGTATTTTGATTGGTTTGCGCAAAAGTTATTGCGTTTACTAACTAAGGGAAAGATTTTTGTCATTTTTGTTGTTTTTTTTTTACGAGTAATAACGGCGATCTGCGATTTTTCTTGCGGGACTATGACATTGCGGCGGACAGATCGGACCCTTGACTGACATTTTTGACACTTTTGGGGGTACCAGTGACATTACTGCAGTAATCAGTGCTATACATATGCACTGTTACTGTAAAAATGACACTGGCAGTGAAGGGGTTAACTTTATTGGAGAGGGAGGGGTTAAGTGTGTCCTAGGGGCGTGATTGTAACTGTGATTGGATGTGGCTTTACATGTAACAGCACAGATCAACGGTCCTACATAGCAGGACCGTTAGATCTCTGCTGTTACACAGGGAAGAATGACAGGCGGCTTTGTTTACATCAGCCGCCTGCCTTTCTCCCTTCACAGCGAATGATCGCGAGTGACTGGCGGACATCGGGTCCGCCGGTCACACGCACGGAGGTGTCCGTGAACGAGCGGGGGCGGGAGCGCACCTCCGGCGGCGCGTGCTCGCCCCCTATTGGCTCACAAGGCTAGTGACGTATATATACGTCACTTTGCCTGGCCGGGGCTGACCGCCGCAGTATATGTACTTGTGGCGGTCGGCAAGCGGTTAAAGTAACGTAGTGCTGTATAGCAAAAAATAGCCTGGTCATGAAGGGGGGTAAATCTTCAGTCAAGTGGTTAAGATAAAGAGAATTAAAAAATCCTAAAAAATTAAAAAAAAAGTTTACAGCCACCACATCTAAGGGGCTGGTGAAATGCAATATACTACATGTTTGTTTTTGGGTTTAGATACGCTTTCATTTGTTCTCGATCAGTGAAGATAATGCATTAGCAGCCAGGAAACTGGCATTTTAAGGAGAAATCAACATGGGCAGCCTACATATTTCTCCCATGTAATGGTGAATTTTATATAAATCCTGTTTATTCAATTACCACCATCCGCAAAATCATTCTAATTTAAAGGGCCAGTCAGCCTTCGGATAACATGGAATGCCACCTGCCCTAGTATAGCTCCTTCTGTACATAAGATTTAGGAATGCCTTATATAAAATGCCTTATATAAAATTTTATGTATGCCCTATAGAATGTTATATATGCCTAATATACATAATGAGATGCCCATTGTTCTTGTTTGTCCACGCCCACTTCATTAATATGGAAATTACCCCGACTGCCTGCACAGACTGATTGACAGGCGACATCTGTCCTCAAATAACACAAATCACAGGAGAGCCGGCTTCTCGTAGTAATCCCATGCAATCTCCAGGAGTGCTCTCTTATTTTAAAAAAAGGAAAAAGAGAACCCACAGGGAAGTAAATGCTGCTATTTGTAAAATAAAATAATATTTGCAGATATGGCGTGATAGAGACGGGGCGATTACCAGCAACCCAGTGACCCAGAATAGGAGACCTCATGGGGTTCATTGATGACATAAATGTTTAGCAGTCAGTAATGGTCTTTTTAGAACCGTGTGCTATATGACAAAAACGGTGACAATTGTCATAATAGAGAGTGCAAACAGCGCTAACAAATAACAGCCAATCAAAATTAACCTTACTGAAGCCTAACCTGTACAATTTGGCTTAGGAGTTTTGCAATGGTTTGCAATTTATTTGCTTCTTCGTCTGTTTTATTGAAACAGCCAATACATATCTACAGGGTCTGTTTTTTAAGAAACACAATAATAATGGAGATGTCTGTTTATACAATGCACTGGGATCCAGTAATGATAACCTATGGAGGTTCCTGTTTTTACTCTGTGCTGGCTCCCAGGTTTGGTAATCTATGGACATTTCTGTGTATACTTTGCACTGGTGTCTGCACTGGGGACCTATGGAGGTCTCTGTGTATATTCCATACTGGCCTGAAGGTTAGATAGCCTATGGAGGTACCTTTGTATTCTCTGCTTTGGGTTCCAGGACCAATAACCTATGGAAGTTCCTGTGTGTACTCGGCATTTGGTACTAGGACCGATAATCTATGGAGGCTCCTATGTGTACTCTGCATTGGGTTCCAGGACTGATAACCTATGGAGGTTCCTGTGTATACTCTGCATTGGGTTCTGTTGGTGATTTCTCTTTATATTCACCCTAGATACCTTAAATGTTTATTCAAAAGTTTAGTCCCTGACTTAATAGCAAAGTCTAGTCTGTTCTATGCAAATAAAGCAGAGCTCTGGAGAATGTTCTATCCTGCTAAAGAAAACACGTCCAAACCGTGATCAGTCTAAAACATTCTTAACTTTATTTGCAAAGCGGGGTAACTATTATACACAGTATTGAACAGGAAATACAGTTGGGAGGGGGAGTGGATACTCTCAGGAAGAGTCACGTTCTCACAAAAGTTGAACAATGGGTTAATACAGAATGTTCGTTAGAAATTGCAAAATACGCCTTGTCTAGACCCTATAGCTCAACTTAGAATAAAAGGAAGCAGAATGTGTTAGGTACAAAGGAAGTGGGGATGTATCTTTATTTTGAAGTGTCAGAACATATCGGGTGATTTACTTAGGTCATTGTTCATGTTAACTAAAGACTTAAAGTAACCTTAAACTGAATTAAGTCATTATAAGTCAAGGCTACATTTAAAATGGTGTGACACAGGTCAAGCATTAGAAAATGGTTGCCAGCAACTAGAGAAAGGTTCTGGCATTCTCCTTCAATCCCCTCTAAAAAATCATAATTACATATGCATGATTTTTCTCCTTATCATTTACACAGTGTCATCAGAGGACACAAGGCCTCTCTGGGAAGGGATAGCAGGTTAGGCGACAATGTCCTTGGCTTCCTTAGTATAATCAAATAAGGACCTAAACCTGCCCACCTAAATGGTAGACTTAGCTTTCTTGGCTTTATAAAACTTTACATACTCCTGATAATCAAAAGGGGTTTGGGTTTGTTGGATCAGCACACCTTGTCTAGCTGTTAGAAATGTGTCAACATTTTCAGCATCTCTGTTAAAGTACAAACTTACATAAGATCCCCCTCTGCTAGCTGAGTCTGGGTTCTTTGTGGTTTTAGCGATTAAACACACAATAAGCTTAAAACATGCATATAAAAATAATAGAAAAAGTAAAATCATCACAATCATCATAGCAATGTCTTTTAACCAGGAAAACACTCCTCCAAAACCAAAACCTCCCATACCTACAAAGGGATCCCAGCTTTTAGCAATGTTACGGGCCTCTTCTTGCAACTTATTGACCTCCTTTCTGTGTTGGGCAATTATGTCATAATAATTTGGCACTTCCAAAGTGGTATTGTATATCCAAGTGCAACATTCATAGTCCTCAGTATGCTCACAGAGGCCAGTCAATGCAGCACTCATACTTTCTATAGCTAGATCATGTAATTCTAACTTCTTCCTAATGGCCCTTTGTTCAAGATTTAGCAATTTAATATCATCTGAATTCTTTTCCATTACCTCATCAATGATTCCAGAATAATTATTTAATTTTTTTTCATCATATCGATTGACCACCCAGTCCAGGAAGGGAGCCACGCCCACGTGAGGTCTCCCGTGCTGAACAGATCTCTTTTGATTCTATGTCTCAAGGGGTATCTTGGATGTGCACTTGCTTCAAGCATGTGCCCATTGTTGTCATTATCCACAACTCCCATAATTGGGACCACTGAAGCTAAATAACACCACCCTGAGACATGAAGGGGGACCCAGGGGTAACATTCCTTCCCACAACATACATATATACTCTTTCCCAGTGAAAAGGGTCTTTGGGAAATATATTCTTGTAGGCGTCTATTCTGTACTGCGGTCACAAGGTGGTCCTGTACTCTTTGTATGTCTCTAGAGAAATTCTGGTAATTACTCATTATGGTCTTATTTAAACTAGGACTTGATATATCAAACAGGGAACATGAGTCTCCTGATGGGACTTGGCAGGAAGTAATTTTAATAATTGACTTTTTGCATATGGAAGAGTTAACACACACACCTACACAGGTTGAACTGGATGGACTATTGTCTTTATTCAACCTCACCTACTATGTAACTATGTAACACGTGTGTTATTTCCTAGGCTAAAACACCAGTCTGGGAAATGGCTTCTACCATCTACTGGGAAGGTGATATTATTATTACTTGATACATTGGTTAAAGTAGCAGAGGTCTCATTAAGGAACTGTGTAATATTCAAAGGGACAGCAATAAGAGGGATGCGGGCTGTTTCTGGATGGAGTTTGCTACATATCCAACATTTCTCAAAACCTGACTTCCTCGCATAAGCATATTTAAATTTTGTTAATAACATTTCACTATGAAAAGTGGGTGGATTCTCATCTACCTCATGCTCAATACTCAATTCTCTCTTTATTCTATTATGCGTCTCATGTGCAGGATATGGTCTGCATATACTTCTCATGACACCCAAATCTTCCGGGTGATAGATACAGTTAGTAACAGTCCATACAAGGGAAAACACTGAAAATGGAATCAGGATTATCAGGAGCCAGAGTTTGCCTGAGTCCGGTGCAACTGGAAAAGTAATTTTCTACAGGGTCTGGGCGGTCTGCCCCTGTCAGTACCCCCTTTTCTTGACTCTCCTGTTCAAGGTCAGGGCAATTTGCCCCCGTTAGTACCTCTCTTGCTTCTGGATCCTCCTGTTCAAGGTCAGGGCGGTCTGCCCCCGTTAGTACCTCTCTTGCTTCTGGATCCTCCTGTTCAAGGTCAGGGCGGTCTGCCCCCGTTAGTACCTTCTTGCTTGCTTCTGGATCCTCTGGCTCAGGTCTTGTCCGCACCAACTTCACTCTAGTGGCATGGATCCAAGTAGGGCTGTGTTCGGTCAAAACAGCCATCCTGGTAACTGCTACCACGGTGGTCTCTGGGCCGTAGGCGAAATCCTTTTGTTTCTTTCCTTTGGTCAGCAGCTTCATCACCACTATGTCTCCTTCTCTGAAGGGATGGGTATTTTCCTGTAAAAAGAAAAAAGGTGCGAGCAACTTTTCGTTCCGTTCCACTTGATTCTTAAGTTTCAATTACTCTTTATTTGTGCTATTCATTCTTTCCATTATACCTGAACTCTGCGGATAATAATCTATTTTCAAGATTTTAACTAGTTCCTGGCATATTTTTGATATGAAAATTGGAGCATAATTAAACCTAATTCAAGGCAGGCACCCCCATCCAGGAATAATCTCCTGATTGAGAATGCATGCCACCGTGTGGGCATCTCCCTTTTTGTGGTCCTAAAAGCTTCCACTCATCTGCTAAACACGTCCACTATTTGACTAAAAAGAACTCTTATTTCTTCCCTGCTTTGGGCCTATATGTGAAATCTATTTGTAGATGTGTCAATGGGTTTGATGGGTATTGGAGATGCTCATGTTTGGCCTGTTTGTTTCTAATACAGGTGAGGCATCTAGCAACATATGATTGCACTAAACTGTCAGTAATACTTCATATGTTCTTTCCCACCCCCTGTGTCCTATTCCATAATACTAGGCAATAAACAGTGGGGCGCTAGCTGCGGGGATACACACAAGATCTCCCCTCTTTTAGAAAAAGGCGATTCCCAACTTTTTCTAAAACATTACCTAAGTCCTTAAAACTATGTTCTGTAGTATGCGTT
This sequence comes from Pelophylax lessonae, assembly GCF_965119305.1. Classification (NCBI taxonomy): domain Eukaryota; kingdom Metazoa; phylum Chordata; class Amphibia; order Anura; family Ranidae; genus Pelophylax; species Pelophylax lessonae. Next base: position 41,327,046 of record NC_138772.1, read on the forward strand.
TCTTTAGCTTCAATAATGTGTGATCTTTTGTCCTGGAGCAGGAAATTAACCACAAAAACTTCCTCTGCTCCCTCTATGGCTGCCTATATATCATGTTGTGGTGTAGCACAACCTTTAATACCAGTAGCCCATTTAAAACTGGGGCCTACCTAGGGTAAATGATGTGGCCATTTCTATTACCATCTCACAAGATGCTTTGTGCTATGTTCGGAGTCACTTCAGGCATGCCTTTAGGCCTGGACTGCGACCATCTTTGGACAAAAAACTATAGGGCAAAGTTTTCCACAATACTCCTGGGCAAGTACACCTGTCATGGTCTTACAATTGTCCCTTGCATAAACACAAAACATTTTTCCATGATTTGGGAGGCCCAGTGCAGGCGCTACAACCATAGCATTTTTCAGATATATAAACGCATTCAACATTACTTGTGACATTTCTGGACCTGTGGTTTGTCTCAAAATGTTATTATAGATAGGAGCAGTCTGGATCTATAACAATGATCCTGTGGGCTGGCAAGACCCACTTCTTATATGACTGACTCTACTATCACCTGTGAGAACAAAACCAAGGTAAACAACACTTTCCTGACACCATTGTCATTATTCCTGTGACACTTTGTTTCCACATACATGTACATTTCTTCAATAAACTCACTCGCTCTGACTGGCCTCCACAGAGTGACTACATATGTCATATACATATTGTAGCGGGACTGACCCATGAGCAGGTGTCCATCCCCTCTTGCATGGTCTGGAGAACTATAGAGCGGACAATTGAATTGTCTACTTATAGCCCTAAGGCATTTCTACACCAGGTAAGTTACCTGGACTGAAAAATAAGAAACAAAGATGGCTGTGTCTCCTCGTCCAATAGGACGCTTAAAAAAAAACACAATACTTAAACCAATCACTGTACAGTGGGTAGCATCAGATGGTATGGTTGTCAGTAGAGATGGCATATCAGATACCACTTGCATGCTATGATCAGATAAAGAACTAAAAAACTTTTTGGATTAGTGCCAATTTTCCCAAAAAAACTTTTTTTTTTTTTTTTTTTTTTTTCAGATTCTAACAAAAATCTGGCCAGAGGTTCCCCTCTTTTAATAGAGGATACACATAAAACATAATTTAAAAACTATAATCAGATAAAAAGTTAATCTGATTTGAAACTTTTGGCTCTGTGCCAACAGGGTCCAATGGTCACACTAATTGCGGTAACTCTTTCTGTCCAAAAATAAATTCCATAATTATGACAGGAATAAAGATATGACATTTGAACGCTTTCTTGGCAAGTAGCCAATTTTCAAAATTTTGCAGGAAGGCTCCCCTTCACATAGGAGACCATTTGCCAAATATAATTTTTCATTATCTATAATTCTATAAAAAATAACTTCAAAATATCCTGCCGACAACGGCAATTTATATTTTTTTTTCTAGTAAAATAGTGTTTTTATTCATTATTACTACGCTCATACAAGATGGGCACAAATGTATAAATGGCAAAACTTCTAAAAAATTCTATAAAAATAATTGCATATGTATGGGAATGCTGAGACCGTTCATTTGCAGAAGTGACCCCCCCCCCTCTTTTCCCCTCGTGTAAGGAAATGTAGTAGTTTTAAATGTATCTGACACATAAACATTTTCTGCTTGTCTGACATTACGAAGAAAACTACACCTGCCTTGGAGAATGAAACCGTGGGGTGCAGGTGTGGTCATGGTGTTTGTAAGGTAATATTATTATTATAGGGGGACCTATGTTGAAAATGTCCTACTCTTTGATTTGCCTTTTCTGATAAGGTCCTTGGAAATGCGCCCTGACAGGCTGCTTTTCTTTAGACAGATCAAAAGAGCCAGCCACATCGCTCTCTGTTATGGCTTTTTTGAAAACCTTACAAAGTTTTAGTAGCCCAATCAGAAACTTGCTGTTTTACAATTAACATGTACTGTGACTTTAAATTAACGGCAAATGTTTGAATTCTAAGACTGTGCTACTCAGCAATGACACTTCACTGCCCAAAAACGCCAAATTCTCACCCGCCTTCTGTCTATAGGCAATCGCTGTGGTCTATATCTACGTATTTAAAGACTCACTTTCACTTCTAATAGCTCTACGTAGCTTTTTTTCCTATTCTATTGTACTAATACGGGGCACAAATAAACCAATTCTCCCTGCTTTTTCCATGTACTTTTATCAACTCAACTAAACATTTACTAAAAGATTTACTTGTATCCTAATATCTCTAAGGCTGGCCACACATGTCCGGACAACTCTTTATCGTACAATTTTCTGTTAGATCCACCACAAACCACATAAGAGGTTAAAATTGAACATATTCATTTGTATCCAATTAGGCAGAGGTTTGTACTACATAGCTGAAGGTAAATTTCAAGAAAACCGCACTGAAAATTGTAAGAAAATTGTATCATGCATGGCCAGCATCAGACCTAAACCTTCAGTATAATTTCACAAAACCATAAACAAAACATGTCTCTAAGATTTACACATTCACAAAATCACTTAAATGTATCTGGGTCCTTAGACCCTCTTTATGGTTAAAAACCCTCCTGAAAAGCCATTTGGTGTATGTATATTACACCTTATACTCCCAGGTATAGTGGCTATCAAGAAGGCTTTCCTACCATTATAGACAAACAAACAATACACATAATAAACATTTATCTTGATTTGTCTGATAACCTACGATCGGTCAGTCAATTTTTACAGTAATAATGAAACTGTCGCTATCAGTGTTATATTAACAGTCAGCAGGCGCAATTTTTACAAGTCATATATAATTATAGATACAGTTTCCATATATGTCAAACCAGCAATATAATACTCTAATACAATATGACAATATTTTCAAATGGCATAACAAAATGAAATAACAAAACAATCACGTGATGAACGAACTTATCTACTTACTAAATAAGCTTTTGTTAGGTCACACAAACAAATTATCTTATACTCTAAATCTTACAGTTCTATGCGATAGAAAGATGTTAGCAAGAAAAGGGGTAGTTTTTTTTCTACACAGAACAGACTGACATCTATTTATTATTCACTAAAGGAACGGGGTTTTCCTAAAACCCCCTGGGCTTCCCTGAAACCCAAAGAAAAAAACTGTCTTTGTTGAAGACAGCTTCTACGCCTCCCAGAGACGTTTTATTTGTCCCTCCCAGAGGAACGGGATTCTTCTCGAGAAAAAATCCCCTGGGCTTCCCAGAAGCCCCGGATATTGTCTTTCCTTATAAATGACAAATCCTGTGTCTCCCAGAGACACTGACTCGATACGTTCCCGGAACGTATTCAGGTTCAACAACCTAACATATAATATCTTTCCCTGAAAAATATTATTCTGGCTTCCCTGAAGCCTCTCTCTATATATATATTAGTATTCAAGCTTCCTTGAAGCTTCTATATATATATATATGTAAAGATCCAGAGCGTCTCCCAGAGCTGCTCTATTATCCAACACGCTCCCTGAGCGTTTGGTGTCTATGGCTCAAAGAACGGAACCAGGGCCAAACGGCCAAGTCCCACCAGACAGGCAAACAGATAAAATAAAATATCTCCTTACCCAGACCGGTGAATCCTTGGACCCGTGATGGCCGCTCTCTCTCCGATCCCAGACGTAGCCCCCAATCTGTTGGTGATTTCTCTTTATATTCACCCTAGATACCTTAAATGTTTATTCAAAAGTTTAGTCCCTGACTTAATAGCAAAGTCTAGTCTGTTCTATGCAAATAAAGCAGAGCTCTGGAGAATGTTCTATCCTGCTAAAGAAAACACGTCCAAACCGTGATCAGTCTAAAACATTCTTAACTTTATTTGCAAAGCGGGGTAACTATTATACACAGTATTGAACAGGAAATACAGTTGGGAGGGGGAGTGGATACTCTCAGGAAGAGTCACGTTCTCACAAAAGTTGAACAATGGGTTAATACAGAATGTTCGTTAGAAATTGCAAAATACGCCTTGTCTAGACCCTATAGCTCAACTTAGAATAAAAGGAAGCAGAATGTGTTAGGTACAAAGGAAGTGGGGATGTATCTTTATTTTGAAGTGTCAGAACATATCGGGTGATTTACTTAGGTCATTGTTCATGTTAACTAAAGACTTAAAGTAACCTTAAACTGAATTAAGTCATTATAAGTCAAGGCTACATTTAAAATGGTGTGACACAGGTCAAGCATTAGAAAATGGTTGCCAGCAACTAGAGAAAGGTTCTGGCATTCTCCTTCAGGTTCCAGGACTGATAACCTATGGAGGTTCCTATGTGTACCCTGCACTGGGTACCAGGACTAATAACCTATGCAAGTTAATGTGTATACTCTGCATTGGGTTCCAGAACCGATAACCTATGGAGGTTCCTGTGTTTATTCTGCATTGGGTTCCAGGACTAAGAACCTATGGAGGATCCTATGTGTCCCGTTAACTGGGTACCAGGACTAATAACCTATTGAGGTTCCCATGTGTACTCTGCATTAGGTTCCAGGACCAATAACCTATGGAGGTTCCTGTGTATACCCTGCATTGGGTTCAAGGACTGATAACCTATGGAGGTTCCGGTGTATACTCTGCATTGGGTACAAGGACTAATAACCTATGGAGGTTCCTATGTGTACCCTGCATTGGTTAAAAGGATGAACAACCTATGAAGGTTTCTACGTGTACTCTGCATTGGGTTCTAGGACTGATAACCTATGGAGGTTCCTGTGTATACTCTGGATAGGGTACCAGGACTAATAACCTATGGAGGTACACTCTATACTCTGCTCTGGGTTTTCAGGACCAATAACCTATGGAGGTTCCTGTGTTTATTCTGCATTGGGTTCCAGGACTGATAACCTATGGAGGTTCCTGTGTGTCCCCCTGCACTGGGTACCAGGATTAATAACTTATTGAGGTTCCTAGGCGTACTCTGCATTGGGTCCAGGACCAATAACCTATGGAGGTTCCTATGTGTACCCTGCATTTGGTTACTAGGACGAATAACCTATGGAGGTTCCTACGTGTACTCTGCATTGGGTTCCAGGACTGATAACCTATGGAGGTTCCGGTGTATAATCTGCATTGGGTACCAAGACTAATACCCTATAGAGGTGCAATGTATACTCTGCTCTGGGTTTCCAGGACATATAACCTACTGGGGTTCCTGTGTATATTCTGCACTGGGTTCCAGGAATGATACCCTATAGAGGTTCCAGAAGGAATAGGCCTTATCAATGGTATCAGTAGGAGGAATAGTGCCCCATCATTGGTATCAGGACTGATAACCTCTGGTCTGGTGGTTCCTGTAAATGTGTGGCACTGGAATAGATAAACAATGGAGGTTCCTGTGTATCCTAATGTCCCCTTTTTCTGTGCTCACTTGGTGGCAGCCTGTCAAGTTGATTACCAGCTTGAAATGGTAACCAGACATTATGTTGACTCCGACAGACCGTTCCTGTTTTAGGTTTTTCAAAAAAGAATCATTTGACCAGTGGAGTGGAATCTGTACAAAAGGATGTCCACACTGGTACATGTCTAAGCTAGCGCAATGGCTAATTAAAGAATTTACCATTGGCCTATCACATTGAAAGGAAGAGATGCTTCTTTCATTCAGTGTGACAGGACTTACTACCCACTAGACTACCACAATGTTCCTACTTTCCCAAGTAAGAATTACATTGACAGTGGTGATTTTTTTTTATTTTTTTTTATTTCTTTCGATATTATAAGTGTCCAAACACTATTAGAACTATTAATTTGGTCTCTAGTTGGTGCTAATTGTCAATTTAATTAGCGCCATATAGGGGCCAAATGTGGTATTTTTCTTTTTTTTTTTTGTTATAAATCAGTGAAATCCATTTATCCAGCACAGCAAACCTTCATTTTTTTGCCCTAATCATCCATAAATGGAAGAAGCTTGGAACCACCAGGATTCTTCCTAGAGCGGGTCGACTGAGCGATCGGGGGAGAAGGGCCTTAGTCAGGGAGGTGATCAAGAACCTGATGGTCACTCTGGCAGAGCTCCAGCATATTCCTGTGGAGAGAGGAGAACCTTCCAGAAGAACAACTATCTCTGCAGCACTCCTCCAATCAGGCCTGTATGGTAGAGTGGCCATATGGAAGCCACTCCTCAGTAAAAGGCACATAACAGCCCACCTGGAGTTTGAAAAAAGGCACCTGAAGGACTCTTAGACCACGAGAAACAAAATTCTCTGGTCTGATGAAACAAAGATTGAACTCTTTGGCCTGAATAGCAAGTGTCATGTCTGGGGAAAACCAGGCACCGCTCACCTGATCAATACCATCCCTACAGTGAAGCATGGTGGTGGCAGCATCGTGCTGTGGGGATGTTTTTCAGTGGCAGAAACTGGGAGACTAGTCAGGATGGAGGGAAAGATGAAAGCAGCAATGTACTGTACAGAGACATCCTTGATAAAAACCTGCTCCAGAGCGCTTTGTAATTAAGACTTGGGTGAAGATTCATCTTCCAACAGGACAACGACCCTAAGCATACAGCCAAGATAACAAAGGAGTGGCTCTGGGACAACTCTGTAAATGTCCTTGAATTGGCCCAGCCAGAGCCCAGACTTGAGCCCAATTGAAGATCTCTGGAGAGATCTGAAAATGGCTGTTCACAGGCGTTCCCCATCCAACCTGATGGAGCTTGAGAGGTCCTGCAAAGAAGAATGGGAGAAAATAGGTGTGACAAGCTTGTAGCATCATACTCAAAAAGACTTGAGGCTGTAATTAATTCCAAATGTGCTTCAACAAAGTATTGAGCAAAGGCTGTGAATACTTATGTACATGGGAATTTTTTTGTCTTTTATTTTTAATACATTTGCAAAGATTTCCAACAATCTTCTTTCCCATTCTCATAATGGGATATTGTTTGTAGAATTTTGAGGGAAATAATGAATTTAATCCATTTTGGAATAAGGTTGTAACATAACAAAATGTGGTAAGTAAGGCTTTGTGAATACTTTCCAGATGTACTGTATGTTCTGGAGTAAAAAAAAAAGTAATCAGTGTTGAAACATTTATGGGTGTTGTGTCCAGCTTCTTTTATTTATTTACTTTTTTTACATTTTTGTTCTAATTTTTGTCCTTTTGTTCTAACATAGCATCAAAACCAGTGGATCCCAAGCTCTGCACAGATCCTCCCTTGAGTACCAGCCAGCTCTGCCATGTCCCGTGTCCCATAGAGTGCGAGGTGTCGGCATGGTCAGCGTGGGGTCCATGTACGTTTGAAAGCTGTGATGACCAGCAGAGTAAAAAAGGTATGTAAGGTGAAAGGATTCTCCAGTGCTGGCCATATAATGTAACTTTTAAATGAGCCAAAAATGTAGATCTCTATGTGCCTTCTTCCACATATACATTACTAAATGAAGAATATAACTTGCTATTAACATTAATTATATAATAATAATAATTTGTTATAAAAATGTTAAATGCTAATATTTGTATCAATATAATGTTATGTTAAGGTTATGTTTATGGTATAATATTCCCTTAGAGCAGGGGTCACCAAACTTTCTAAGCAAAGGGCCAGTTTACTTTTTCCAGACTTTGAGGGGACTGGTCTGTCAGTGTAAGTGGAAAATGCCCTGGCGTCAATGGGAGTAAATCATGCCCCAATCATTGGTATTAGTGGGAGGAATAGTGCCCCATCTTTAGTATCAGTGGGAGGAATAGTGCCCCATCATTGGTGTCATTGGGAGGAATAGTGCCCCATCATTGGTATTAGTGGAGGAATAGTGCTTCATCATTGGTGTTAGTGGGAGGAATAGTGCCCCATCTTTAGTATCAGTGGGAGGAATAGTGCCCCATCATTGCTATTAGTGGGAGAAATAGTGCCTCATCATTGGTGTCAATGGGAGGAATAGTGCCCCATCATTGCTATTAGTGAGAGAAATAGTGCCTCATCATTGCTATTAGTGGGAGAAATAGTGCCTCATCATTGGTGTCAGTGGGAGGAATAGTGCCCCGTCTTTGGTATCAGTGGGAGGAATAGTGCCCCATCATTGGTGTCAATGGGAGGAATAGTGCCCCATCATTGGTGTCAATGGGAGGAATAGTGCCCCATCATTGCTATTAGTAGGAGAAATAGTGCCTCATCATTGGTGTCAGTGGGAGGAATAGTGCCCCGTCTTTGGTATCAGTGGGAGGAATAGTGCCCCATCATTGCTGTCAGTCAGAGGAATGGTGCCCCATCCTTTGTATCACTGGAAGGAATAGTGCCCCATTATTGGTATCAGTAAGGGTAATAGTGCCCAATTCTTGGTGTCAGTGGGAGGAATAGTGCCCCATCATTGGTGTCACTGGGAGGAATAGTGCCCCAGCATTTGTATCAGTGGGATAAATAGTGTCCCATCATTGGTGTCATTGGGAGGAATAGTACCCCACCATTGGTATCAGTTGGAGGAATGATGCCTTATCAGTGTTGTCCGTGGGAAGAATAGTACCCCATCATTTGTGTCGGTGGGAGGAATGATGCCTTAGCATTGTTTTAGTAGGAGGAATAGTGCCACATCATTGGTGTCATTTAGAGGAATAATGCCTTATCGGTGTTGTCCATAGGAGGAATAGTGCTTCATCATTGGTGTCAGTGGGAGGTATAGTGCACCATCATTAGTGTCAGTGGGAGGAATAGTGTCCCATCGTTGGTATCAGTTGAAGGAATAGTCCCCCCAAGGGCTGGATATAGGCAGGCAAAGGGCTGCATCTGGCCCCTGGCTTGCAGTTGAGAGACCACTGCCTTATGGGATCAGAAAGGATTTTTTCCCTTGATTTCTATAGTTTGATTGTTTTTTGCAATTTATCTCTGGAGCAACTATGGGTATACAGTTCTATATTTAGAGTAGAGGTTTTCTATTTATTTATTTCATTTTTTTTCTAATAGTTAAACTTAATAGATTTGTGTCTTTGATTTTTATTAACCTAACTGTAATAAGTTATGAGAATTTAAATGAAAATAATTGAACACAAGTTAAAGTGCACTGATCAAGTTTTATAGATGATAGAAATACAGTGTCTGCATTTCACTACCTGTATGTGAACTTTTCATTTTTGTGGTTGGTATAACTTAGTCTTTATACGTTCAGGTAGATTATCTTCTAAATGTTACAGGCAGGTGGAGATGAGATGTGATTTTAGAGCTTGAGAAGACATTTGAAGAGGTGAAGAGGTATTTCTCCATAGTGCCTATAGCTAGGGAGGTCAGGAAGGACTTGTTTTAAAGCTAGTGTTCAGGCTGCTGTAGAATAAAAATCTTCATTTTTTAAATTGAGAGAATGCTTACAGTATATAATGATAAAGACAGCGTGAAGTGATACATATAACCCATTTATGTTTTTCTTTTTAGGTTTCAAACTCAGAAAGCGTTACGTCACAAATGAGCCCACAGGAGGTATGGGAAGCTGCCCCAACCTAGTAGAGGCCATTCCCTGTGAGGAGCCATCCTGCTATGACTGGAGACTGGATAGGCTGGAAGAGTGCATCCCGGACAATGGAAACAACTGTGGGTCTGGCACACAAGTACCAGTTGTCACCTGCATCAATAGTGATGGTGAGTATCCAAAGGGGTCTCCAATTAGGGATTAAAATATTGTTTATTGTTAATAATAATCAAATTCAAGAATTAGAACCTTTGTCAGGTTTCTACTGCTTTTTGTGGAATAGAGTACTGAACCTTGTGCTGATTTGTTGCAACTTTATATGTAGTTTGTAGTCTTGGAGGTTGCTCTCTGACAACTTTGGTGTCCTGCTGGACTATCACGTACCTGGAGATGAGCCTGACACTGTGAGGAAGGCCTCCCTTGCGCCTCCGACTCGGGACCCCTGATAGTGCAGACAGGGGACACCTGAGTGTAGAGTAGCACGAGCGCCTTGAGAATTGCTTGGAGCGGACGATGGCTACTGGTGAAGGTTGCCAGAGAAGTCCGATGAGCAGGGTGTTGAGCAGGCAGCAGGTGCTGGAAGCAGGGGTTCCTGGGTAACAGGAGGAGCTTCCTATGCAGGATGGATGGATCTGGGAATGACAGAAGCGTGGTAAGACAAGCCGGGTCAGGAGCCAATCAGTAACATAGAAGCCAGTAGGAGCAGACAGGAAGAGAGGTCACAGGACAAGCCAAGGTCGGTGCAGGTGGAGATCAGAGAATCGTCAGGACAAGCCGGGTCTGGAACTTAGGAACAAGATGCAGGTAAACAGGTAACAGGTATCCAAGGCTGAAGACAAAGCAGCACTAGAGCAGTGCAATGGCTGGGTTTAAATAGTCCCTTTGGCGCCAATGTCTAACATACGTTCGCGTACCCGCGAACGTGTGTGCGCAGTGCACGTTCGTGTACTCGCGAACGTGCGTGCACGGTTGCGCGAATTCACGCATGCGCATTGGCCATTGTCCGGTTTCTGACAGGAACATGTCTTTGTACAGCAAACGTTCTCTTACATGGACCTTTGAAAGAGGTCGATAAAAATGTTTATCATGCAACAAATTCAATGTTTTTCAGGGGCACAACACACTCCCTCTATCAAAGCCCTTTATCCCCAACGTGCGTTGGATTCTGTTGGATTTTTAAACACTGGATAAACTAGTGTGGCACTCAAATCTCCAGTTTTTTAGGTTTCTACTACTATCTGGGGTTCTGTTAGAGAGATTTCAACTTGTATAGCACATTTATTAGCACATCAAATTAAAAGAATGGCATTCCCCTCTGCTGTAGCCCAGGACCAAGGCTAGGACAAGCCAAAACACAACAAAAGGAGACTTTCCCCCTCCTTTTTTAAGAACTTTATTTAGGCATACAGTCCAATGCTTGCTACAGAAACATATATCATTCAGTATATACAGTAACGTACAATCTATGCATAAAAGTACATTTTGACAATAAAATAAAAACAGGTGGTTGTATAGGATGGGGGAATGCCAACATGGAGGTGGTAGGACCTATGAGTGGAGTGGAGTAGCGTAGAGTAGAGTGAATGGTACACATTAAGGGCCCAAAAACGTTCTCTAGACCAGATCCCTTGTAGTAAAGTCCCACAGCCTGCTCCTCAGAAAAATAATTTCAGGTTTTTAGCTCTGCCACAGCTGAAACCTCAGAGAACAGCTATGCAGTCCACAGGCTGCCTCAGGGGGCAGCAGCCCCAGAGGCTTTGGAACCCTCCCTGTTGAGGAAAGAACAATGTCTCCAAGGCTTCAAACCATTTTTCACCTCCCCAGCCACCTTCTGGACACTTTTCTCCAGGGATTTGCTTGACCATAATAAATATTTAGGTTAGTCATTGGCATCTCCCTCCCTATGCTCTGGAAGATTCTTCCAGGAGCAGGGCAAAGCAGTTAAACTCTCAGCTTGTGAAACCCTGAACACATCAAAACGACACAATCACTGCTCCCTTGACTTGAAGGATCCAAAAACTAAATCTGCCTAGCACCCTACGCTAGGAGCGTGCTACAAAAGAAAAAAAAAAGTGTGCGGAGGAAAGGGAATAGGGTGATGGGGGAAGTCTGAATAAATAATACTAATGCATCCATCACACCTAAAAACTTGTAAGCTGCAAATTATTACAAATTACGTTTGCCTTTGCAAAAAAATAATAAATGCACCCATATTTGCAGGGAAAAAAAATATTTAATATTTAATATATGTGATTTACTTGGCACCATGTTTCACCATAATTGGTGGAGTTTGTTTTTAACCACTTGTAGAATGCGCTATAGCTGAAAAACTGCTACAATGCGGTCATCCAGTTCTTGTAGGGCATCAATAGACGTCCTCCCAGGACCCTGCCCATTGTGTGCCTCCTGCGGCACGCATCAGGTGCGCTCCGTGACGCTGTGTCTTTCGGACACAGCTAATCACAGATCGGGGTAAAGGTCCAATCACAGTGGCCCTATACTGTGTGATCAACTGTGTCCAATCACAGATGATCACATGTAAACAGACTTGCCAGTTATCAGCAGTCCTTTCCTCCCACGCTGTGTCTGTGGGAGGAAAGGAGAGCCGTTAACTGGCAAGCCTGTCAGCACATCATTTACACTGATAATCAGGGCACTGATCATCAGTGCCCTGATTATTAGTGCAGCCTCATTAGTGCCAATCAGTGCTGCCTATCAGTGCTCTTCAGTGCTGCCTATCAGTGCCCATCAATGCAGCCCATCAGTGCTGCCTCATCAGTTTCCATCAGTGCCGCCTATCAGCGCCCATCAGTGCCTCCTCATCAGTGCAGCCTATCTGTCACGTACCTGGAGATGGAGCCTGAAGTGGAGAGGAAGGCGGTCTCTTACACCTCCGGCCTGGTACCCCTGATAATGTAAACAGGAGGCACGGAGGCCTGGAGTGGCACGAGTGCCTAGAAGTTCAGATGGTGAAGGCTGCAGATGTAAGATCTGTGTTTACTTGGATGCAGGCTGGCTCGTGATGCAGGGTACTTGGCAGGCTGGCGGGTGGCAGACAGCAGGTACTTGGCAGACTGGCTGGTCACAGGCAGCAGATGCTTAGCCATCTGGCAGGTCACCGGCTGCAGACACTTGACAGGCTGGCAGGAAGCAGACAGCAGATATAAGGATAACCGGGCACACAGCAGGGTCAGGCAAGCCGGGTTCGTAACTAGCAGGCACGTCAGGAACAGAGGAGAAGGCAGCAGAGTATTCAGGTTCAGGCAGGAGTTGGCAACGGCAAACAGGTAGACAGATGGATAAAGCAGAGACGTAGTCAAAAAACAAGCCAGGGGTCGGTTCAGGCAGAGTACAAGTGTGGTCAGACGGATCAGGACGGCAACAGAGTTTAAAAACCAGGAACAGGTAGCAGAACGCTGTAGACCATAAGGCAAGGTCCTAGTGCAGCAGAGGTGTTTATATAGCCCACTTGACGCCACTTAGTGGTGGGCGTGAACACTGGTGCACGCACGCGTTCGCGTATGCGCATGGGTGTGTTTGGGGGCCTGGCAAATAGACTTTTTCTGTTGGCTAATAGACATTCTCCGTCTGCAAATAACTATGTGTCTGGGCTTATTTTTTCTTCCCTGACACTATCCGTGCCCATCATTGCAGCCTCATCAATGCACATCAGTGAAGAAGAAAAATTACTTATTTAAAAATTTTATACCAGAAACTGAGAAAAACTTTTTTTTTGCATACTTTTTCGTCTGTTTAGGAAAAAAAAAATACATCAAAAAAAGCTCTATTTGTGTGGAAAGAAAATGATAAAAATATCATATATGTACTGTGTTGCGGGAGTGAGCAAAAGTTGAAAATTGGCCTGGGCAGAAAGGGGGTGAAAGTTCCCGGTATTAGACTGGTTACATTTTAGTTCATGGGTTTAGATATCCTTTAACCACTTGCCGTCTGCTCACATTGCTGCTACTGCAGCAATGTGGCTCATTATCGTCCAGCGATTATCGTCCTCCTCCCCTTCTGGGCGGCACTCGCGCCGCCGGAGGCTCGCTCCCGCTGTTTTCAGTCACAGCGGGAGTCGGGCCAGGGGAGGAGCAGCGGCTGCTCTTCCCCAATCGTCGGGGAATCTAGTTTGGAGATCCGCCCGCTTGTGTAAACAGAGCGGGCGGATCTCCTAAGTGACAAGGAGTGACAGATTGCAGGGTTCAGCATAGCTGAACATGCGATCTGTCCTTGTGTCCTTGTCCTTGTGTCACTCAGTCACCCCCCCCCCCCCACACGTTAGTAAGCACCAGGCATACATTAACCCCTCCCTCTCCAAGAAAATTAACCCCTTCCCTGCCAGTGTCATTTTTACAGTAACAGTGCATATATATAGCACTGATTACTGCAGTAATGTCACTGGTACCCCCAAAAGTGTAAAAAATGTCAGTCAAGGGTCCGATCTGTCCGCCGCAATGTCGCAGTCCCGCAAAAAAAATCGCAGATCACCGCCATTACGCGTTAAAAAAAAAAAACACCAAAAATGGCAGAAATCTTTCCCTTTGTTAGTAAACGCAATAACTTTTGCGCAAACCAATCAAAATACGCTTATTGTGATTTTTTTTTACCAAACATAGGTAGCAGAAAACAAATTGGCCAAAAATTTAAAAAAAATTTGATTTTTACATTTTTTTGGGGGGGAATTTTATATAAAACAATGTTAAAAATATTGTTATTTTTTCAAAATAAATGCTCTTTTTTTGTTTATAGTGCAAAAAGTAAAAATCGCACAGGTGATCAAATACCATCTAAAGAAAGCTCTGTTTGTGTGAAAAAAAGGACGTAAATTTTGTTTGGGTGCGGTGTCGCACGACCGCACAATTGTTAGTTAAAGTCGCACAGCGCCGAATCGCAAAAAGTGGCCTGGACGTAAGACAGCAAAATCCTCCGGTGGTAAAGTGGTTAAAGCAGTATAAAACCTCAGCAAAAAAAAATGGGTTTAATATCACTTTACCGATGGCAGCTCCTATATTTCTAAAGAGTACTTTGATGCCATAAAACATAAAATCTACAAAAAAGTCTAATAATCTAAAGGGTTTTTAAATGTGAAAACATTGCAGCAATATTGTTTTTATCTAGGCATTAGGGGAAATCCTCACTATTAAATGACATTAATTAGCATTTAAATTGACAACTCCAATATGTCTTCATGCTCTTTAAGCAGGCATAGAGCTCTGTAATCTCTCTTATATGTTTGATGCTGTCTGTTTCCCAAAAAAGAGTTGGTAAGAACAGGAAACCAACCTCCACTCATTAGCTTAATTGGTCCGAGTAGAAGTCTGCGCTTTTAATGCTGACGACAATCTATTTCCCTGCAGAAAATCCAAGTGACACCATAAATATATATTTATTTTATGTCAGGATGGGAAATTAATTCTAAATTCACGCACGGAATTGTAGCGCGTAAGGTCACCGCTCACCTTGAGAAACATTCCGGTTTCTCAAGGTAATTACTGAAAATACACAGGCTAATTAAAAATCAACACGTCTTATTTTTTTTTTTTTTTAGGAAAAATTGTATTGCTAGTACAGAAAGCGAGGATGGAAATCGCTAAGCCTAATTTGATTGACTACTTTTTTTTTTTTGTTTGCATGGTGACTTTTTGTTCAACTTTAGCTCTTTTTTTGTTTAAGCCTTGTACAAATATTTGTGCTGCAGTTAATTGCGTTCCTGTTTCTATATTAGAGAAATTGGAAAATAAAGAGTGTATTTAATTACAACATCAATATCAGTATAATGAATTTAACTTAAAAAATAATTAAAAGTATAAATGTAATATATTGCACCTTATCAGCCTGTAGATGTGATGGCTGCATTCGTTTTCTTTGTTCAGGCCTATTCAGTAATACTGTTCCTATGCTAGAGTACGAGGGAACAACAAACGTACTCTACCGCAGACTACGTGCCCTACCGCAGACTACGTGCTCTACCGCAGACTACGTGCTCTACCGCAGACTACGTGTTCTACCGCAGACTACGTGCTCTACCACAGACTACCCTTGGGAGCCGGGAATTGCTGCTCTGACCCAGATGCCTCCACTCTGCAGCAATAATCCACTGATAGAGTAGAGCCGGCTACTCAGTATCATCCATTATAACAAATATTTATTGGCTACATCGAGGGGTACAGCAGGTAACACGCTCACATGCTTTGTCCAAACATGAGCCGAAACGCGTAGGGCACCACCTGCTGTATTCTACCTTGTAGCCAATAAAGATTCATCATAATGGCTGATACTGAGTAAGCAGCTCTACTTTATTATTCTTCTGCTAGAGTGAATATTCTCACTCACTGTCTTGTATCAATGGAGGAGTTGCATAGTCCCCCTAGGACAGAACATGATTTAGGCCAACAGAACACCCCCCTCTTATTATCTTCATAACATGGGGGGGGGGTAAGTATTCTGTAGTCCACAGAGGGAGCTTGAAACAAGGTTAAATACTGCTAAGTATTAAACCAGGAAGTTGTCAGATCACAAGATTTCTGGTAGGATCAATAGATGTAAAAAACACATATACTTAACAGCCCAAAGCCAGAAAATACGCAAAGTTCATTGGTAGGAATACATTCACTTTAAACATTTTAGAATAGGCAGAATTTAAAATGGAACTTATATTTTAATGGGACAGTATAACCATACAGGTTATGGTGATAAGGGGCTAAAGTGATCAGAAAGCCTTCCATGCAGCTGTTTCAGGTTTTTTGGCCATCATCAGTGCAGTGCATGGAAACCATGGCTTCTATAGAGTAGGACTTGGGACTCATCAAGACAGTATAACCATACAAGGGGCCTAAAGAAATTTTAAAAACCCTTCAACCGAATTAATGCATAGCACAGTAAATCCTTCTTAGAACAGAAGGTATTCACATGTGTCATTCCGTGACTTATTCCAAAAATAAGGGGAATATTTTTTTTTTTTTCCATTAACATTTTATTGAGAAGAAAAAAATAAATACAGTAACAGAGAATAAATGGGCATACATTGAGCGTACAAGTAGAGCCGCCAAACGGCCGGCCAAAGCATGAACACAGAACACAACAGTAGCCATGTAACACTTAGATTTGAAAATGACGGCAATGACATTGAACAGCCAAATGATGGGGACACGGAGGGTACCCATATGTTCAGAGGAGCTATCAGTGCGTGTAAGTCGTGCCAACCATGAGTGAACCGACCAATATCTAGCATGGGTGGATACCTGTGCGGTGTTCCAAATGATAGAAGAACGTGTTAAGGTCCAGATAGCCCCCAAGCCAAGTGTAGAGAACCCTAAGAGAGTCAAGCTCGTGTAGAGAGAGAAGAAAAATACCGAAATGTGTGAAAGAGGGAGAGAGAGAGAGAGTAAGAGAGAGAAAGAGAGAGAGACAACACAAAAAAAGGGGGGTGGGAGGGGGTGGGGTGTGGGGGTACACAGGGCAAGGGGGTGAGGAAGGCAGGGAAAAGCGAATACAAGGCGGGCCAGCCGGCCTGGCCCCCGGGGCAGTCACTGCATCCTGATAACAGAACCAGCCTCAGCCAGACAGAGTTCCGTATCTGGTGGTTGTTTTGAAGTGAATCCAGCAGCTCCATGTCAAGGTAAATTGAGACATACGGTCTTGAGAAATATGGATCAGCTCCTCCATCTCCTCTATGTGGCACCCTCTTAAACGTCTCGTGCCGTTGGGACACGGGTCGACGCCAGAGGACCGGGATGCAGAGTCTGGCTGCATTGACTAAATGCATTGCTAAAGAGCGTTTGAAATGTTTCTTTGATAGAGAAGTATGGTGCAAGAGATATTGTTCCGGTGTGAAGTCTAATGTATAGGTGGCGACTTCCGCTATGATATCGTGGACCATTGACCATTGTCCAGATTATTTTTTATTATTATTATTATTATACTGGATTTTTATAGTGCCAAGAGTTTGCTCTTTACAATATAAAGAGGCACAGTTACAAAAAAATACAAGAGGGTTAAGAGAGCCCTGCTCATAAGAGCTTACAATCTAAAAGGGTAGGGCAAATGGTGCAAAAGGAAATACCTGTGAGGGATGAGCTGATGAAACAATTAAAAGTTCAGTTGTTAGGTGGCGGTGGAATAGGCTTCCCTGAAGAGATGAGTTTTCAGGGATGGCCTAAAGGTGGCCAGAGTAGGACATAGCCCGACAGATTGGGGTAGAGATTTCATAGCTGGACAGATTGAGGTAGAAAGAAGATAGGAGAGGCTCTGGAGAAGTTCTGGAGGCAAGTATGGGAGGAGGAGACATGGGAGCTAGAGAGCAGGAGGTCTTGAGAGGAGCGAAGGGGACTGTTTTGGTGATATTTTAAAACAGGATTGGAGATGTAGCTTGGGACAGAGTTGTAATTGGCTTTGCATACTATTTTGAGCATTCAGAAGTCAGTAGAGTGATTAGCAGAGAGTGGTGGCAGACACTGAGCTGTTAGTTAGGCAGGCCATAGACGGTGCAGGAAAGAAATTTGAACGATTCCCACATTAACACAGACAGTGCTGACAGGGGAATCCCTCCTGCCAAGACACTGTATTCTCCTGGCAGGGTGGTGGATTAGGGTGAAGCCATCCCCACCAGGAGAAGATAGTGATTATTACTAGCAGCTATAGCAGCCACTAGCGATAATCTCAAGTAAAACCTGGCAGGCTGGGTGCACCCAAGTTGATTGTTGATCAACCTGGGTACAACAAGCCTGCCCATACAGTACATGGTTCGAATCTCAGCCGATTCAGCAAGAGATTCAAACTGTCTAAGGCAGCCCTAAGGTAGAGGAGTCTGGCAGCAGCATTCATGATAGACTGAAGAGGGGATAGCCTATGGAGAGGTAGGCCTAAGAAAAGGGAGTTGCATTAGTCAAAGCGTGAGTTAAAAAGGGAGTGAGAGAGTAGCTTGGGGATTCATTACTTAAGAGGAGCTAATTTTAGAGATGTTATGGAGATGAAGTCTACAAGCATTACTCCTCCTATATATAGAATTCCTCTTATATATTGCAATATCCAATATCTGGAGAAAAAAAATAAGCAGATCTCAGACAACCATATTTTGTTGGAGGTCTGCACAGCATCTGCACTCGTTATTTGCTCACACCAAGTACGCGCCCAACGTCACATGATCCCTCTGGTCTGCTTCTTTTTTTTTCAAAATGCTGTTAAAGAATCACTACAGGGGCTTTTACTGGTAACATATGATGTGGTCACATAACACTGAAAGGAGATTCACCCTGCAAAATGCTCAGTAGGCACGACATGGGGGTAATATGGAGCCAATCGGCCTGTATGGTCAAGGGGAAGAGGCACTGCAGTCACTGAAAGCTTCTAATTCCAATGCAGACGGTAAGTCCTGGGAACACCAGAGGTAGCAGAATCAACTTTTAAGGCAATGCAACCACTGCAGCCAGGGCTGAGACGAGGGGTCTGCAGGAGGAGTAGTTGCCTGGGGTCGGCAGGAGGAGTAGTTGCCCTGGGCTCAGTGAAGCAAAGGAGCAAAAAATGAATGCAGGGTGGTACACACTATTCTACGGCATGTATTATTAGGAGGGGAGGGAGGGTGCAACTCTACATCTTTGCCCAGAGCCCGGGATAACACTGTCCCGGTACTGACTGCAGCCCATAGAAACTGTTACTTAGATCCAGGGCCAGGCCCGAGGGGGTAGGCAGAAGAATTGCAGTGGGGCTAAACACGGGTGAGAACCACAGCTGCTGAGATAGTTTACAGCTCATGGTAGGAGGATGCTAGTGCACTTTGGCCTTTTTACCTTGGGTGCTAAAGGACCTTGTTCCAACACTGCGTATATCAGAACTGAAACTGAGTGCCTAATATAAGAACAATGCTGGCTGCATAGCTGTACTATAAAGGGCAAGGCAGGTTAGGGGTGAAGATTGCCCATAATAACAATTGTCCTGATTTCCACATTAAACTACAATCTCAGTTCAACCTTAAAGGAAACACTCATGTGTCACTCCTGAAAAATTAAAATCCATAAAATATGGATTTGAAGGTGGTTTTCTAATAGTTTCATTGGCCACCCTCAGGGGTCCATCATTTGCCATCCTCCAGCAGTTCTTCCGCTGCCTTCTGCTCGCACAGGGGATGAAATGCCGGAATGTGCATCTGACACTGAGCTGTGAGATATCTTTATAGCCTGTCTGAGAGCTTATAGACATTTTAGCCTCTTCTAGTACTCTCGTTTGATTTATGTTGTTTATATTTTTACTCTACGTTCCTACTTTTTCAATTTAAGTAAAATTTGTAGGTGCCATAATACATAAAAAAAGCTAATGTACGTATTAAACTAGATACTACCAACCAATGCAATGTTGGATATCTATAGAAAAATCTGAAGCAGGATTGCTGCACATAAAATTTATTTAATATAAATAAATAAATTACTATATATATGTGTGTGTGTATATATACATATATAGATAGATAGATAGATAGATAGATAGATAGATAGATAGATAGATAGATAGATAGATAGATAGATAGATAGATAGATAGATAGATAGATAGATAGATAGATAGATAGATAGATAGATAGATAGATAGATAGATAGATAGATAGATAGATAGATAGATAGATAGACAGACATACATAGTATCTCACAAAAGTGGGTACACCCCTCACATTTTTGTAAATATTTTATTATATCTTTTCATGTGACAACACTGAAGAAATGACACTTTGCTACAATGTAAAGTAGTGAGTGTACAGCTTGTATAACAGTGTAAATTTGCTGTCCTCTCAAAATAACTCAACACACAGCCATTAATGTCTAAACCTCTGGCAACAAAAGTGAATACACCCCTAAGTGACAATGTCCAAGTTGGGCTCAATTAGCCATTTTCCCTCCCTGGAGTCATGTGACTTGTTAGTGTTACAAGATCTCAGGTGTGAATGGGCAGCAGGTGTTTTAAATTTGGTGTTATCGCTCTCATTTTCTCATAATAGTCACTGAAAGTTCAACATGGCACCTCATGGCAAAGAACTCTCTGAGGATCTGAAAAAAAGAATTGTTGCTCTACATAAAGATGGCCTAGGCTATAAAAAGGTTGCCAAGACCCTGAAACTGAGCTGCAGCATGGTGGCCAAGACCATACAGTGGTTTAACAGGACAGGTTCCACTCAGAACAGGCCTCACCATGGTTGACCAAAGAAGTTGAGTGCACATGCTCAGCGTCATATCCAGAGGTCTTTGGGAAATAGACGTATGAGTGCTGCCAGCATTGCTGCAGAGGTTGAAGGGGTGGGGGGTCAGCCTGTCAGTGCTCACATCATACGCCGCACAAATGATGCAAAAGAAAGCCTGCAAACAGTTTGCTGAAGACAAGCAGACTAAGGACATGGATTGCTGGAACCATGCCCTGTGGCCTGATGAGACCAAGATAAACCTATTTGGTTTAGATGGTGTCAAGTGTGTGTATCGGCAATCAGGTGAGGAGTACAAAGACAAGTGTGTGTTGCCTACAGTCAAACATGGTGGTGCGAGTGTCATGGTCTGGGGCTGCATGAGTGCTGCCGGCACTGGGGAGCTACAGTTCATTGAAGGAACCATGAATACCAACATGTACTGTGACATACTGAAGCAGAGCATGATCCCCTCCATTTGGAGACTGGGCCCCAGGGCAGTATTCCAACATAATAACGACCCAAAACACACCTCCAAGACAACCACTGCCTTGCTAAAGAAGCTGAGGGTAAAGGTGATGGACTAGCCAAGTATAACTCCAGACCTAAACCCTATTAAGCATTTGTAGGGCATCCTCAAATGGAAGGTGGAGAAGCGCAAGGTCTCCAACATCTACCAGCTCAGTGATGTTGTTATGGAGAAGTGGAAGAGGTCTCCAGTGGCAATTTGAGGCATTTCCTTTTGGTTGTATTTCAGCTGTTCTGTTCCTAGTGTAGTGCTATCCCCATAGGGGCCCTTAAAAATTAGACAGGTTCTTTCCCAACAGTGCAGAGCCAGTCAGGCACACAGCAACAGCAATCCAATCACTCTGGTTCATTATTCAGTCTAGGGGTTTTCTTTTGGAAGTTTATTTGCTAGTAGAAACTTGGGAGGGGATTTAAGGTGATGCAGGACACTCAAAAACGGTACATAACAGAGGACACTTCTTGCTTAGCAGCTCCAGCACTAGTATAGGTAGACTTGAACAGTCCATGGTTCACAGCTGGGGACCATGAAGTAGTATGAGCACAAATAGAAGCCGGCTGGAACAGTCTACTGTTTAAAGCTGGGGACCATGAAGTAGTATGAGTAAAAATAGAGGCAGGCTGGAACAGTCCATGGTTCATGGCTGGGGACCATGTAGTAGTATGACCACAAATAGAGGCAGGATGGAACAATCCATGGTTCACGGCTGGGGACCATGAAGTAATTTATGCAAAAGTAGAGGCTTTACTTACTGGATCCTGGTACACAGGTAGTCCATAGGTGTACCAGGTGTCCATAGGTGTAGTTCAGCTTCCAGTTCAAAAGGCTCCTGGGAGATTCAGCCCCTCTCCTCTCAGCTCACCAATCCATCCCCACAGGGGTAAAAAGAACAACTCCTCAGGACTCCAGACTATTTAACAGTAACCTAGCTCCATCTGGTCACCCCTCACCTGGGGACCATGAAGTAGTATAAGTAAAAATAGAGGCAGGCTGGAACAGTCCATGGTTCATGGCTGGAGACCATCAAGTAGTATTACCACAAATAGAGGCAGGCTGGAAGAATCCATGGTTCATGGCTGGGGACCATCAAAAAGTATGACCACAAATAGAGACAGGCTGGAACAATCCATCGTTAAACGGCTGGGGACCATGAAGTAATATATGCAAAAGTAGAGGCTATACTACACCAATCCATCCCCACAGGGGTAAAAAGACCAACTCCTCAGGGCTCCAGACTATTTAACAGTAACCTAGCTCCATCTGATCACCCCTCCCCAGGGACTGCCTAGGCCCTGCTGGATTTTAGACTTAACATTTGAATTATCCCACCCCAAACTCTAGAAACTTCTCCTAGAGGCAGAGGGAAGTAATCAAACTCTCAGCCTGTGATGCTCTAAGTAGACCAAACCAAACAATTATTGCTCCTTTGATTACTGCAAAAAACTAAATTTACCTAGCAGCCTAACTAGGAGGGTGCTACACTAGCTATCCATATGTGAAGTAAAACCACGCTATTGACATCTTTTGAAGTCATCCTGTTACCTAACAGGACTGATGATAATGATCATTTTGACAGTTTGGTGAAGGTGGTATGGGGACAAATTGGGCAATCCATTGGAGATCTGTAAATGTAAAATGAAATCTCATTGAACCTTTAGTGAAATTAGCTTAATGCATTCCAGTTATATCAATTCAAAAGGTGTTCTAAGCCTTACAGTTCATTTTATTTTCTTTGGAGTAGAGATCGACCGATTATCGGCAGCACCGATATATTGGGGGCCGATATGCACTTTCCCCGATATATCGGAATCGGCCCCAGAGGTTACTGATATTGCCGATATTTAGGGAAAGTGCATTTCCTGCGGTGATGCCTGCAGCTAGAGGCATCACCCCGGTACCGGCGTCCATAGACGGTCGGCTGACTTGTAATGAGAACCGATGCGGCTGAGAAGCCGCTCGGCTGTCATTACAAGGAGCGGGAGGGGATGTCCCCCCCTCCAGCTGCCTTCCACGGCTCACCTACCTCCACTGCCGCCGCCAAAGAGAAGACCCGGTGTAGCATGAAGATGTGTCCCCGTGAAACCGATATCCCTGCCGCAAGTGCGAATGCGCCGGTCTCCATGTAAAAAACCCAGAAGTGATGTCATGACATCACTTCCGGGTACTCGGCGCCGAATTAAAAAAAACTGACAGCATTCAAAACAGCCAAACTTGGCGTTTTGAATGCTTTTCAGTGCCGAGGAGGGGTTTGGGGTCTCAAGGAGTACCTTTAGAAAATTAAAAAAATGTTTTTACATGTCCTAAAATATCGGCTGATATCGATATCCGATGACCAAAATATCGGTATCGGCATTAAACAAAAGCTTTTTTAGCTTCAAAGAAAACTTTCAGTTAAAATTATCTTATTACATTCAGAATGAATGTAAGCAAAGGTGTTCAAAACCTTACAGTTGGGATTCTTTAAAAAACAGCCACAGCCTGGGTAGAAAAGCCTTGTACCCTGCCAGCGTGCTGCACACAGTGCCATCTTAAGAGCATTATAGGCCCCCGGGCAATGCAGTGTACTGGGGCCCCGCATACACAATCACCCACGAGAATAAAAATGCAAATTATCCATAAGGCGATATTTATTGGTACAGCAGTGCCAG
This sequence comes from Pelophylax lessonae, assembly GCF_965119305.1. NCBI lineage: Eukaryota > Metazoa > Chordata > Amphibia > Anura > Ranidae > Pelophylax > Pelophylax lessonae. The sequence continues at coordinate 41,350,774 of NC_138772.1, forward strand.
GCTAATGACCGCTTCCAAATTAGGCGGCTGGGTCGGGTGACCACACACATGGACGGGAGTCAGACTCAACTGTCCTGTGTGTGCCTGTTCCCGTGGAGGCGGACCGGCATTCCTGCAGTTGTGGGCTCCCCCTTTATGGCCCAGGTGGCCTGACAGCAGCGCAGGGCCGACATGTGCTTGCCGCCTGCTAAGTTTAGCGGCGGGATGCACACGGGAATTGGGACTAACGCTTGCCTGGGGTGCTGGGCAAGTGGGGCCCCCCGGGCATGTGGGGCCCCCGGGCAACTGCCCGGCGTGCCCATTCGGTGACATGGCCCTGGCTGCACAGTGAGACCCCTGCTCTCTGTGTGGAGAGCAATGACACACCCCTTGCAGAGCCAGACATACACTTACCGGCCACTTTATTAGGTACACCTTGCGAGTACCGGGTTGGATCCCCATTTGCCTTCAGAACTGCCTTCACTCTTCATAGCATAGATTCAACAAGGTGTTGGAAACATTCCTCATATATTTTGGTCCATAGTGACATGATAGCATCATGCAGTTGCTGGAGATTTGTCTGCTGCACATCCATGAGGAGAATCTCCCATTCCACCGCACCCCAAAGGTGCTCTACTAGATGAGATGTGGTGAGTGTGGAGGCCATTGGAGTACAGTGACCTCATTGTCATGGTGAAGAAACCAGTGGTGAGATGATTTGAGCTTTGTGACATGGTGCATTATCCTGCTGGAAGGAGCCATCAGAAGATGGGCACACTGTAGTCATAAAGGGATAGACATGGCTAGCAACAATACAGGCAGTGGCATTTAAACAATGCTCAATTGGTACTAAGGGGCCCAAAGTGTGCCAAGAAAATATCCCCCACACCATTACACCACCAAGTACCTCTATGGGGCAGCGGATGTCAGCGGTGATATGTTTGCTGACACCCACTGCTCTCTGATCTGATGTGGTCCGTGAAATCCAGATGGATGGAAACCCTTTTTTCTATCCGTCTGGAGGATCGGATGAAAACGGACAGGTGGTCCGTTTTCATCTGATCTCCCATAGAGATAGAGGAGAGCGGGGCTCTGACAGCTCCGTCTCTGCGAAGCAAGCCGAGACGGACCTGTCACCCGCCTGCTCATCGGGGATCGGCGGATCGATGCCCGCACAGCAAAAAAGGAGTCCGCCAGCCTGGGGCAGAAAGCCCCTTTGAAAGGACCCTTTGGGCTCCACTCTGCAGCATGCTGCCAAGGGACAGGCTTTTGTGCTTAGGCTGTGGCTGTTTTCTATAGAAACTCAACTGTAACGCTTTGAGCATATTTTTCACCTGAAGGTTTTCATTGGGGCTTTCAGAACCCCTAAATGGAAAATCAACTCTTTGGAAAATGCAATACTGTAGTGTTAAAGTCAATTGAGATGCGTATAGAGCAATCAACCAATCCGGAAACAGGTACTTTTAATTTCTGGTTACTTTTTCCAATAAAATGTTAACATAAGTGATTGCATTTTTTTAGGACAATTTATATTTAGTGTTGCCATCAAACTTTTCACTAAATGTGATATCTGCTATTCCAATTTCTGTTATATGCTGAACTTGTATTACTCATCAGTACACATTAATGCAGAAAGTGACAACCTTGGTTAAATGCTTTAATGCTGACCTTAAGGCTCCGTTCACATCTCAGGCAGAATCGCCTTGAATCGCGGGACACCTAGATGTGAATGGAGCCTTAGTTAAACTGTCACTTCCTTGATAATTCTTTCAAAAAATAGCCCTGACGAAGGGTGATTTTTGGCCCCTAAAACGCGTTGGTGCCTTTTGTTTTCCTGTTGTCACTTGTAATACCAATAAAAGACTTTAGAATCCATGTTTATTTTTCCAGGCGAGGAGGTTGATAGACAGATGTGCCGAGATGCCATCTACCCCATCCCCATTGCTTGTGACGTCCCGTGTCCTAGAGACTGCGTCCTCAGCTCATGGTCTGAATGGTCATCCTGTTCACACACCTGCTCCGGGAAGACCACCGAAGGAAGACAAACAAGAAACCGAGCTATCCTTGCCTATCCCGGTGATGGTAAGTCTATCACAGCTGTTTTTTTTTTAAAGAAAACTACTAATAATGTTCAAAGCTGAACTCAGGTTGATCTTAAAACTGAACTCCAGGCCAAAAAAAAAATTTAATTTTAAATATATTTTTTAATAGTCACAAAACATTGTAAATCTACTTGGTCTGCACCAGATGCCTTTAAAACCCAGTGACATCATCACTGTGATGTATATAGCCTGTGCAGGGAGCAGACTGTGGGAGGGACCCAATAGGCCCCACCCACCACCTGTTGCCTGCAAAAAACTACAGTAGGGGTTGGAGACAAGACCAGTCACCTTGCACAAGTAGATAGAGAAGCAGTGACCAGTCTTTATTACAGGAAGCTCCTGCATAGAAGTCTCACACTGGATTACTGCACAGATCTGGAAGAAAAACACAAAGCACACCAAGTTTCAGATAAGAATACACATTCATTTTGTATTTGCACAATTATTGTTTATCCCAGTGGCATTTCTGGTTCTACAATCACTTGCAAAGCAGAAAGCACACTGGTGGTGAATGATTACATACTGCAAGCCAACAGGCTCTACTCTATTGTAGAGCTTGATTAGTCTTATGCCTCGTACACACGCATCGATAGTTGGCCGTGAATTTTCGGCCAACGTCCGATCGGCCGATTTTCGGCTTGTTAGTATGATGCTTTCGACAACCAACTCCGACTTTTCGGCCAAAAAAATCTGGTGTGCAGGCAATAAAATTTTTGTTGGCCGTCAACAGAACGGCCGATTTTCCGTCAGTCAGTAGAGATTTCGGCAGACAGAAATCTGATGAGCAAGACTGGGCATGCTCAGAGAAGAAAAAACACTCAGAAAGTAAACCAGAACATGACATCACTTCTGAAGTTGGTTTTTGTTGGCCGAGAAAATTCGTGTGCAGTCTAGAGCACATTTCAACCAACACAACAACACTGGACAAAAGACGGTCGATCGGTCGGCCGATAATCGTTGCGTGTGTACGAGGCATAACACGTTTCAGGCACTGGGAGCTGTAGGAGGGAGGTGTTTAGTCTAGAGGAGAGCACAGGAAGCAGTAAAGTGATGCTCCATAGTTCAGCATGCAGGCAGCTTTTGGAAGGGAGCAGCGTGCTGCATTAACACACACGCAGTCCAGATGCATTAGAAGGAACTTGTATTGTAGTAGTAGTATTGTAGTAGTAGAGTATAACAGTTCACAACAAGCCCAGGTAGGAAGGCAGCCTGACCTGAAACACTCATGGATGGACAGCAGATTGTAGCAGAGCAGATCTCGGCCGAACTGACAACATCTGTCTAGAGGGGCGGAATGTGGCTTGGCAGCTCCGTGCCAAAGTAGGGAGGTTTCCAGGAAGAGTGGTAGATTCCTAGGCTTTCTCTACTCATCTGGAACCTTTCCCTGCACTACCAACATGCTTAAAGCGTGCCAAGCCTGGGAGCCAGGGTCTTAAATAGATTCTGCCTCACCCAAGATTGACGCCAGAGTCACATAGCCTGTTGGCATCCAGCCACATTGCTGCCCCAGTGACCCAGAAAACAATAGAGGAACTAGGTTCCTCTTGACTTCCTCTCCTTCTGCACTGTCGCTGCAGTTGCGTGCCACCTACAGTGGAGAAAATAGACTGCACCTGCCTACAAGCTGACCCAGGAAGCTGTAATAGCTGTAGATCAGAAAAATCAGACTGAAGTCAGAACTCCTAAGTTTTGCTTTGTTTTGAATCAGTGGCCTGGAAAGTACTGATGCCATTGAATTTGCATGACCATTGGCAGCCAAGGAACCAGTGATGTTGATGGGTCCATAATAAAAGCCCACTGGAGCAGTGTTGGCCTGTCCATTGGGGGTTCAGGGGCGCCGCCCCCTCTATCCATGCGTCCGGCCCCCTAATCTACATGCAGGGCGCCGGATGCATGGATTCCAATTGTTTTTTTTTTCTTTAAGCACCTGATAAGAGCCAGTGGCTGTAATAGGCTTCATAAAAGGGTGGGCTCGGGGCGCAGAGCACTGCGCCCCGAGCCCACCCAGTTGTGTGACAATAGCGAATGAATATTTGCTATTGTCACACGGATCCTCCTCCAGGCCAATCGGGGAGCAGGTCCTGAGACCCGTTTCCCGATTGGCCAAAGGAGAAGCCATGCCATTGGCCAAGGAGGAGAAGAAGGAGGAGGAGGGAGGAGACGCGGGAGACTGAGGGGGAAACCGCCGCCGCTGCTGCCTGCCCTCCAGATGTTCAGGGTGAGTGAGGCGGTGACCGGGGGGGGTATGGTGTGCGGGCTGGTGTGGTCCGGGGGGGGTATATGTGGTCCCTTTGCCGCCCCCCCAGCCCATGGAGCACAAGCCACCACTGCTGCACTGGAGTATGTTGCATGTGTGCACCAATACTTTTTTTAACTTTATTCAACTTTACAATCATTTAATGTTTGCAAAATAACATGTGCGCAAATAAGAGCAAAAATGCAACCTGTCCCATCAGTGTGAATTGAAACAATAGGATATTAGGAAATTAGCCTTGTTTATGTATTGGTACTTCATTGGGCAATACTACCCTATAGAGCCCAATGGGGCTGGTGGGAAGGAGCCCCAGCAAAACCAATAAGAGAGTTTATTTCATTTTACCAGAATATATATTGTTTTGTGATTTCCTCTCCAGCATGCTGTCCCATTGAGAATATTGCTGTCTTTTTCTTGGAAAGTCACATTAGAATATTCCTGCAGGTTTTTCCAATTGGTGTTTTTTTTTTTTCTTCTTCTTTTTTGTGCGTAGTCAAAAATGAAATTAATTTATAAGGAATTTTCAGTGCCCGGGGACTTCTCAGCCAAGAAGGAAAGATGATTCTTGTGAAATGACTTTTTGTCCCCAGAGCTCCAGTCAATCTGCACACGAGTCTATCTCCCCTGACATTCCCTGTTCAGGAAATAAATAATTTAATCCGGTGACATTTTGCCGAAAGGATTTTGCTGTGTCGTTAGGAAGTGTGTCCATATTTTATCATATACACGTCTCCTATCTCATTTTTACAACATTAAAAAAAACATATAAATGGACCTTTTTATTTAATACGGTAAAGAGCAATTTGACCGGTGCAGTAAGCCGTAGCAACCAATTGGCATCCATCTTTTAAATACTTAACCACGTCTGGACCGGACGATTTTCCTCCTTAATGACCAGGCCGTTTTTTGCGATTCGGCACTGCGTTACTTTAGGCTCCATTCACACCTGGGCGTTTTTGAGTGTTTTTCAGCTCCAAAAACGCTCAAAAAAAAAAACGTTCCAAAACGCCCAACAAGTAAAACCCCATTCATTTAAATGGCCCCCGTTCACATCTGAGCGTTTTGCAAAACGCCTGTAGCTGAAAAAAGTACATGAGCTTCTTTTTGGGCTGATTACCAGCGTTTTTGATAGATGTCAATGCCTGCCTCCAAAAACGCCTGAAAATCGCTGTAAAAATTGCGGTAAAATGCTACGCTCAAGTGTGAATGCAGCCTTAACGGACAATTGCGCGGTCGTGTGACGCTGTACCTAAAAAAAGTGATGTTTTGTTTTTCCCACAAATAGAGCTTTCTTTTGGTGGTACTTGATCACCTCTGCTATTTATTTATAAACAAATTTGCGCTATAAATAAATAAGAGCAGCAATTCTGAATGAGGCCCCGTTCACATAGCAGCGACGCTACTTCCCGGGGGGCGACCTCCGAGGTCGCGGCGCGCTGCTCGCCCCGCGACCTCGGAGCGGCCGGCATGGACTTCATAACATTGAAGTCTATGACGGTCGCTCCGGGTCGGCCCAAAGAAGCTCCGGACCCTTTTTCTAAGTCGGAGCGACTTGTGTCGCTCCTATTAGAACGGGTCCACAGCTTCTCTATGGAAGGCGACCTACGGCGACCTGTGAGGTGACCAGGTCGCCTCACAGGTCGCCCCAGTGTGAACGGGGACTAAGAAAAAAAAAACAATATTTTTCACTTTCTGCTATATAACATTCCCAATAAAGATAATTTAAAAATCAAATTTTTTCATCCTTTTAGGCCAATAAGCGTATTTTGATTGGTTTGCGCAAAAGTTATCGCCTCTACAAACTAGTGGAAAGATTTATGTCATTTTTATTTTTATTTTTTTAATAGTAATGGCGGTGACCAGCTATTTTTAGCGGGACTGACTGGGACATTACGGGGGACAGATCGGACACCTAACTGACATTTTTGACACTTTTGGTGGACCAATGACATTACTACAGTAATCAGTGCTAAAAATATGCACTGTTACTGTAGAAATTACACTGGCAGGGAAGGGGTTAACCCAGCGGTGATCAAAGGGTTAAATTGGAGCCTAGGGGAGTGTTTTCTAACTGTGAGGGGTTTATGGAATCAACACAGAGACTTGTGTTCCTAAATAGGAGGAACACAGGAGCTCTGCATTGATTCCTGAGAGAACAACGGTCTGCTGTATTTAAAACAGCAGACCGCCCCCAGGACAGGAACGTATATCGACGGCGACTGGTCGGCAAGTGGTTAAAGTGCATCTAAACCTAAGAACAAGAATGTAATATGTTGAAGCTCACCAGTCCTTAGAGGAGGTGGCTGCAATAGTTTTCTTTTTCAGGCATTTTTATCCTTTATTTTCACTTGGTGATCCTGCCAGTAACACACTTCTTATCCTAGAATGACAACACCCACTTACTATACTGTATTGATGGGGAGGTGCCCTGTAGTCCACATAGAGAGTGCACAAAACCATTAAATATAAAAACTCAAATACTAATAAAGTTGGACAATTAAGTTTTCTTTGCCGCTTATTAGTCATCCCTTGCATAGATGAAATGCGTAGACGTGGTCTCCTTGGGACATGTATATGCTTTGCTGGAGGATTAACTGCCCTTATAGCTGCTGACTTGCTGATATACAGACAAGTTATTCCTTCTATACTTCCTTGACAGCAGGGGAGATTTCGGTCCGGTTTGGACACTCAGCCTCTCCACTGCCATCAGCATTGGGGCTACTATTCAGAACCCCAGTCTTCTATGGATCCTTTGACCCTGTGGACCTCAGACCTTCATTTATAACTATACAGGCTTTTTCCTGCTAAGGTCGTATTAGTCCCTATAACACAAGCATTTTGGGGATTCTTGGTGACTCAAATCGTTTTTATCCATGGACTAACAAATTTTGTCCACTGCACACAGCATTTTCAAATGCAGAAACAAAGAAGGGATTTGATATTACCATGTAAATCTATTGTGAATTAAACTTGCTGGACCATGATGAAGCATCTTCAGCGAAACGCGTTGATCCAGCAGTAGATTCATTTATGTATCTCCCTCTCGGGAAAATTGTACCTTCATATATACTTTGATTATGCATATTTATGTAAAATAATATGTTATTATTCTTTTGATGTATTAATACATTTTTGATACTTTCTTTTAAAATTACTCTTTATGAAATCTAAGATTCTTGCTAGGCACAAGTAAATCCCCATTTCCCAGATATGCTTGGTTTTGCTCGCTCTCTGTCCAGTCCCCTTTTCCCACACTTCCCTTGCATATCTGGACCTTCTGCCCTTACCATATCCTTCTAGGGGACGGTGCCATTATTATTATTTGTTGGTGGCCAATTTCTCCCCACACAATCTCCAAGTAATTTTTCTCCTTCACTGATGTACACTGATGAGGCACTGATATGCTGCACTAATGGGCACTGATAGGCGGCATTGATGAGCACTGATAGGCGTCACTGATGAGCATTGATAGGCGGCACTGATGGACACTGAGAGGTGGCACTGATGGGCACTGATAGGCAATTGAAGGGCAGCACTGATGAGCACTGACAGGAGGCACTGATGGACACTGATGGGCAGCACAGAAGATGAGAAAGGCACTGACTGGCAACACTATTGGCACTGATGGTGGGCACTGTGGGCACTGTAGGCACTGTTTTTGAGCTTTTCTGTAATCAGGGCACTGATCAGTAGAAAAAAATTATATATATATATACAGTGGGTACGGAAAGTATTCAGACCCCCTTAAATTTTTCACTCTTTGTTATATTGCAGCCATTTGCTAAAATCATTTAGGTTCATTCTTCTTCCTCATGAATGTACACATAGCACCCCATACTGACAGAAAAACACAGAATTGTTGACATTGTTGCAGATTTATTAAAAAAGAAAAACTGAAATATCACATGGTCCTAAGTATTCAGACCCTTTGCTCATTATTTAGTAGAAGCCCCCTTTTGATCTAATACAGCCAGGAGTCTTTTTGGGAAAGATGCAACAAGTCTTTCACACCTGGATTTGGGGATCCTCTGCCATTCCTCCTTGCAGATCCTCTCCAGTTCTGTCAGGTTGGATGGTAAACGTTGGTGGACAGCCATTTTTAGGTCTCTCCAGAGATGCTCAATTGGGTTTAAGTCAGGGCTCTGGCTGGGCCATTCAAGAACAGTCACAGAGTTGTTGTGAAGCCACTCCTTCGTTATTTTAGCTGTGTTCTTAGGGTCATTGTCTTGTTGGAAGGTAAACCTTCGGCCCAGTCTGAGGTCCAGAGCACTCTGGAGAAGGTTTTTGTCCAGGATATCCCTGTACTTGGCCGCATTCATCTTTCCCTCGATTGCAACCAGTCGTCCTGTCCCTGCAGCTGAAAAACACCCCCACAGCATGATGCTGCCACCACCATGCTTCACTGTTGGGACTGTATTGGACAGGTGATGAGCAGTGCCTGGTTTTCTCCACACATACCGCTTAGAATTAAGGCCAAAAAATTCTATTTTGGTCTCATCAGACCAGAGAATCTTATTTCTCACCATCTTGGAGTCCTTCAGGTGTTTTTTAGCAAACTCCATGCGGGCTTTCATGTGTCTTACACTGAGGAGAGGCTTCCGTCGGGCCACTCTGCCATAAAGCCCCGACTGGTGGAGGGCTGCAGTGATGGTTGACTTTCTACAACTTTCTCCCATCTCCTGACTGCATCTCTGGAGCTCAGCCACAGTGATCTTTGGGTTCTTCTTTACCTCTCTCACCAAGGCTCTTCTCCCCCGATAGCTCAGTTTGGCCGGACGGCCAGCTCTAGGAAGGGTTCTGGTCGTCCCAAACGTCTTCCATTTGAGGATTTTGGAGGCCACTGTGCTCTTAGGAACCTTAAGTGCAGCAGAAATCTTTTTGTAACCTTGACCAGATCTGTGCCTTGCCACAATTCTGTCTCTGAGCTCTTCAGGCAGTTCCTTTGACCTCATGATTCTTATTTGCTCTGACATGCATTGTGATCTGGAAGGTCTTATATAGACAGGTGTGTGGCTTTCCTAATCAAGTCCAATCAGTATAATCAAACACAGCTGGACTCAAATGAAGGTGTAGAACCATCTCAAGGATGATCAGAAGAAATGGAAAGCACCTGAGTTAAATATATGAGTGTCACAGCAAAGGGTCTGAATACTTAGGACCATGTGATATTTCAGTTTTTCTTTTTTAATAAATCTGCAACAATGTCAACAATTCTTTTTTTTTCTGTCAGTATGGGGTGCTATGTGTACATTCATGAGGAAGAAGAATGAACTTGATTTTAGCAAATGGCTGCAATATAACAAAGAGTGAAAAATTTAAGGGGGTCTGAATACTTTCCGTACCCACTGTATATTTTTTTTTTTTTTTTTCATAATTATAATTGTTGTGTATTACAAAAAATAAAAAAAAACCGCAGAGGTGATTTAATGCCACCAAAAAAAAGCTCTATTTGTGAGAAATAAATGAAATACATTTTAATTCAGTGTTGCATGACTGTACAATTGTCAGATAAAATAACACATTGCCGTACCACAAAAAATGGTCTGGTTATGAAGGGGGGTAAATCTTTCGTATGATTAATCTTGTGTTTTTACTGCCCCCCCCCCCCCCCCCAACTACAAGTGTAAATGAGCCCTTAGTGTTATGCAACAGGGAGATCTATTACTGGTAGGATCCCCAGATAAGAATCTTTGCGAGAGATTCATAAAGTATGATTTACTTAAAGTGGAACTTTAGGAAAAAATTAAAAATGAGCGGACTGGCAGAAGTTTTCATGCTGAAGAGAAATGCTTTGTCTCTTCTGCATTAAAGGAGTTGTAAAGGCAGAAGGTTTTTATCTTACTTCGATAAAAAGCCTTCTGTGTGTAGCAGCCCCCCTAATACTTACTTGAGCCCCATCTCAGTCCAGCGATGTCCACCAGTCCGTTGGCCATCCGGGACTCTCCCTCCTGATTGGCTGAGACACAGAAATGGTGCCATTGGCTCCCACAGCTGTCAATCAGGAGAGAGGGGGTTGGGCTGAACGGCAGCTTTGTGTCTGAATGGACATACGGAGCTGCAGCTCAGCTCGGGTGCCCCCATAGCAAGCTGCTTGCTGTGGGGACACTCACAAGGAGAGAGGGGCCAGGAGCAGCAACGAGGGACCCAAGAAGAGGAGGATCCGGGCTGCTCTGTGCAAAATTGCTACACAGAGCAGGTAAGTATATCATGTTTGTTATTTTTTGATTTTTATTTTTTTTTTTTAAAAATTAGACTTTACAATCACTTTAAAGTTACTTACCTGCCTGTCCGCCCCTGTACAGTGAGCAGCGGACTGTACAAATTCGGCAATGTGGAATCTGATTGAACTCCCCTGCATGCGTGGGGGCGATGTCATCCCCATCCGGGCCAATATATCTTCCAATAAATTTTTATTAGGTTTTTTTAGAAAGAAACCTTCCAATAGGAAATAATCAAAGGAAATAATACCAGGTCCAGTTTTACAATGGAATATCCGATGGAGCACCCGGCCAATATAAGATCGAGACCCAAAAGCTGGGCCGCCCCAAATATGTCAGCGGTTGGCTGGGAAGCTCGGGGGTGGTGCATCGCTGGACCCGAGGTGAGTATAGTTAACTGTACACAGTGAGCCAGTATGCCAAATATACTCCTAACATTCTACGAGGAGGTGAGCTGTGAGCTAAATAGGGGGAGACCAGTGGATGTGGTGTACTTGGATTTCGCTAAGGCGTTTGATACAGTTCCCCATAAGCGCTTAATTTATAAAATAAGGTCTGCAGGTATCGACAGCAGGGTTTGCTCTTGGATACGGAACTGGCTAAAAGGGCGTGTCCAAAGGGTGGTAATAAACAGCGCATACTCAGACTGGTCTGAGGTGGTAAGCGGGGTGCCCCAGGGCTCAGTCCTGGGACCAACCTTGTTCAATTTATTCATAAACAGCATTGAGGACGGGATCGGTAGTTCTATATCAGTTTTTGCAGATGACACAAAATTGGCCAGGGCAATAACAGCACAGCATGAAGCAGATATCTTACAGAATGACCTGGACAAAATTACAGAGTGGACAACGACTTGGCAAATGAGGTTTAACGTGGAGAAGTGTAAGGTTTTGCACTTGGGGACTAGAAACATAAAAACACAATACACGTTAGGAGGGGAACCCTTGTGGGGAATCAAAAATGGAGAAAGATCTGGGAGTCTTGGTTGATGATAGACTAGGCAACAGCATGCATAAAGCAAGCAGAATATTAGCATGCATAAAGAAAGGGATGTATTCCAGAGATAAGACTATAATCCTTCCACTTTATAATCCTCTGGTCCGACCGCATCTGGAGTATTCTGTCCAGTTCTGGTCACCAGTCCTCAGGAGGGATGTGTTGGAGCTGGAGAGAGTCCAGAGAAGGGCAAACTAAACTAATTAGGGGATTGGAGGACCTTAAATATGAAGAGCGTCTGCAATCGCTTGATTTATTCTCCCTGGAGAAGAGACGTCTGAGGGGGGACATGATAGCAATTTTTAAATATCTCAATGGGGATCTCAGCTTAGAAAAAAAGCTATTCAGTCGAAGGGATTGCATGAGGACTCGAGGGCATACAATGCGATTAGAGGAGAAGCGTTTTAACCTCAGGCAACGTGGGGGGTTCTTTACTGGTAGGGCTACAAGATTGTGGAATTCTCTACCACAAGAGGTGGTTTGAGCGGGAAGTATGGTGGCTTTCAAAAGACTCTTAGACGTACATCTCAAGAATCAGAACATTCAGGGGTATGTGAGATGATTACGGCCACACACACCTACACAGGTTGAACTGGATGGACTATTGTATTTATTCAACCTCACCTACTATGTAACTATGTACTGAAATATAGATTTGGGGTTTTAATTTACTTTAGGAAAAGTGACAGTTGCATTTCGGTAATTCTCCATTGTCACATGGCCCTAAGCAATGTCTGCCTGTGTGTAGCGTGGAGCCTTGTATAGGCTCTGGGGAAAATCTAACCGCTGACAGCTGAATTCCTCTGTAAAATCCTTTTCATTCTTCACCCTGAAAGATTAATGATCAGTCTAAGGCCCCTTTCACACATGCTGTCCGTTTGTCCGTTTTTCATCCATCCGTTGACGGATGAAAAACGGACATCAATGCATCTCTATGTAAAAACGGATGACAACAGATGATCATCAGTTAACATCCGTTTTCATCCACTTCCGTCAATGTCCGTTTTTTTGAACGGATGAATGCCCTATTTTTCATCCGTCAAAAAAACGGATCGGACGAAAAACGGATGACAACAGATGAAAAACGGATGTTAACTGATGACAACGGATGAAAAACTGATGACAACGGATGACAACGGATGAAAAACGGACGACAATGGATGAAAAACGGATGAAAAACGGATAACAACTGATGAAAAACGGATGAAAAACAGATAACAACTGACGAAAAACGGATGACAACTGACGAAAAACGGATGAAAAACGGATGAAAAACGGATGAAAAACTGATACATTTGACGTGGCTGAACTGATGAACTGAACGGACTGTATGTGTGAACGGGGCCTAATGTCAGGTGAAGGAGGTGCAAACCTGTAAGAAGAAACTGAAATGTGATGTCAAGTCGGCTGTGAAGATTCTCATTTATCCAGGTCATGGTATAGCTGGTAGTATTCCGTCACATTCATCTGGACTTGTCCTGTAAAATTAAAGACCTTTAGAAAGCTTCTCCAAGTCACTTCTTAAGTCCCAATGAAGGATGGGAAGATACCCCAGTATTTATTTCACACAAGTATCATAGAAACCTTTATCCAATACTAATGGAAGGTGCGACGTTTGTAGCACTGCCCCCTAGAGGACTGCTGGATATAACACTTTCTGGATTCCTCTGGGTTACCCGTAGCAGAAACTTATCACTTTAAGTCCTTGGCTCAGTCAATAATAAGTCCAGGGGATGTTGTTTTGTAGTTTTTAGAACTGGGATAGGAGAAGGGATGAGTGGGATACTCCAACTAATAACTATTCACGGTATTGAGGACAACTGACGTTAGGATGCGGCAAGGCCGCTGCTTCACTCTGCCACTGAAGTGAAGATATTGTAAGTGTTCTTGCTTGCAATTTCTTCAGGGTTCTAAACTTGGCACCCCCTTTCTCTCTCACTGCCTGTGTGTTGAGTCCCGTCCACTGACTCTATCCTCTGGAGTGGTCCCTTTCCCGGGCAAATTCCTCTGTACTCAGACACACTGTTTTTCCACAGTCACTGTTTACTCCAACTCCACCAGTCAGCTTTCTTGGGCCTCTGGATTCAGCCACACACTCTGGTTCACCAGGCCGACTGCCTGTGACCACCATCCTCAGCTACAGAAGGAGAGACAGCCATCACCCTCCTTCCGGTACCTGGCTTCCAGCCCAAAGACCCCCTGCCTTATGTGCTCTTGGCTTTTATACCCTATCCCATGATGCACCACTCTTTGTGCCAAACCCATGGGATAGAAATCAAAGCCTGTGTGTCATTGGCTGGGTTTCCTCCACTGTCCAATGTATCTCTCCATTGGATACAGTGGGGACACTCCCTCAGCCCACATATATCACACATTGAACACATGGAGCAGGCCTAACTAACAGATCCTGATCCCTGTGAAGCAGGGAGCACAGAGATTTTGCCTGCTGCTCTGCTGTTAAGCAGACAGAGCCAAAAACGATTCTGTCTATCCAGCACCTGACTAGGAGGGTGCTACACGTTGATGGCCCAAGAAAAGGATGGGAGGTGTGAAAGTTATTCTAATTACATAAGTCTATCCTTCAGCCATGTGAATAGCAGGGTTAAGACCTATGCAGACTTCCTCACACTAAGGATGGCATTTTGTATCTAAAACAATGGGGTCCCTCACTCACCTCCTATCTAGTTCTTTGAGAAAATGCAAAGCCTTCTCTGAATGGCACCTGTGCTCAGCGGCCAACCTCCTGTGTTCACAATGTAGTAGGGCAGCACGGGACGAAATTTAGTGATTCATTGGAGTATCGGTGCCTTCTACAGTGATTTCCAGCTTCTAGTGGGATCCAAAACATATGGTATATACATAGTTACGTTAGTCCAAGCTGCATCAATGTAACTATAAAAAAAAAATGCCATACCTGGAATTCTTTAACTCCTTCCCGCTCAGCCTATTGTAATATGAAAGCCTGGCCAGAAGCCCTATTATCCTGGGAGGATGTCATATGATATTGTCCCAGGATCGCTCCTGCGCGATCTGTCACCTGCTGTGTCCACCGGACATTGCCTACAGGGCCAGGACAAGGGGTGGGCAGGAGGCGAAGATACCCTGGGCACTGTGATATCATGTGAAGTAGTGGGGGTTCCACAAGGAGATTGGGGGGGAGATGATTTGTGTTGGAAGGGGGTATTTGGGGGGGTGTATTGTTCTAGGAGGGGATGTTAGGACTAGAGTGCTAAGAGTGGTGAGGGTGATTTGTGTTTTGACGGGGGGAAGAGGGGAAGAGGATTTGTGCTAGGATGAAAGATTTGGCGGGGAATTCGTTCTAGGAGGGGGGAGTTGAAGTGGAGGGAAGATGATGTGTACTTGAAGGGGAAATGTTAGGTGTAGAGGATTTGTGCTGGGAGGGGGTGCATTTTTTGAACTAGGGGCATTTAAGGGATTGGGGGGGGGGGGGTAAAGATTTGTGCGAAGCAGGGGAATTTTAGCAGGGGGGCAAATTTGTACTGGGAGGAGAGGGAATTTATGCTTAGGGAGTAAGCATGCAGATTAGTGCTCAGTGTTTTTGTGGGGGATTTTTTTCTGACACATAATGTTCATTCTTTTAGGGGTAGGGGGGGGGCACAGTTTGGCATGTTCGCCCTGGGCTCTAGATGACCTTGTCCCGGCACTGACAGCCGCTAACAGATCACTGTACCAGTCCACTGCCGGTACCATGTGATCGCTGTGGTTGATTACAGCAGATCAAATGACAATTGTACACAATAAATGGCTATTTATTTTATTCTAATCATAGCATATTGGGATTTTTATAGTGCTAAAACACAATTTTTTCTTTAAAAAAATAAATTTTATTATACACACAATAAAAACATGTTAAAAGTACATTATCCATATACAACAAAACATCACAGTTAGTTGCTTCTTCTATATAGGCTACACTGTTGTTCCTCAGCATGTTTAACCGAAAACAGCTTCTTCGGGAGGAGTGTTGCCCAATTATTTTATATATGGGCAACACCCTCCAGAAAAAGGCGTTGTTGGTGAAACATGTAGGAGAATAAAAAACTCCCCATGGCTCTTACAAATTACCTTGAACTGTCTTTTTGTTTAAAAAAGGGGGTCATTTGGGGGATTTTTGTACTGTCCTGGCATTTTCAACCTCATGAAATGAGATCAGTACATCGGGATTAATACATTTTTAGATATATATCTCTAAACTCTGTGAACTCTATAACTTTCCTACAGACTAAATAAGATACACCAATTTGGGTAATTTCCACCACATAAATGTAGCAGTACAGTATACATTTTTGCCTAAGAGCCCATTCACACTAGCATGACTTGTGAGGCGACTTGTGTTGCCCCAGGTCGCTTGACATAACAAAAGCAATGTTAATCAATCAGTCCCGTCTTAATTGGCACTACTGCGTCGCTCCGACTTCATAAAAGGGTCCTGTACTACTTTGAGGCGACCTGTGCGCCTCCTTATCTTAATTGACACGACTTGTTATCAGACTTTCCAGGAAGAAGAAAGAGATTAGCCAGGCATTCCCCACAGACAAAGTCGCCTGTCTCTTCAAAGTAGTGCACAAGTCTCTTCCAAGTCTCTTCCAAGTCTCTAAACAAGTCTCTTCAAGTCACGGGGCGACTTTCTGGTCGTGGTAGTGTGAACCAGCTCTTAATGTATAAAGAAAGATTTTTTTTTTTAAAAGTTATAACAGAAACGAAGAAAGATACATTTTCTTTAACATTCTCAGTCTTTTTTAGAGCCCATTCACACTAGCGCGACTTGTGAGGCAACTTGTGTTGCCCCAGGTAGCTTGACATAACAAAAGCAATGTTAATCAATCAGTGCCGTCTTAATTGGCACTACTGAAGTCGCTCCGACTTCAGAAAAGGGTCCTGTACTACTTTGAGGCGACCTGTGATCCGACTGTCCCATATACTTCAATGGGAGTTGCCTCCTTATCTTAATTGACACGACTTGTTATCAGACTTTCCAGGAAGAAGAAAGAGATTAGCCAGGCATTTCCCACAGACAAAGTCGCCTGTCTCTTCAAAGTAGTGCACAAGTCTCTTCCAAGTCTCTTCCAAGTCTCTTCCAAGTCTCTTCCAAGTCTCTTCCAAGTCTCTTCCAAGTCTCTAAACAAGTCTCTAAACAAGTCTCTAAACAAGTCTCTTCAAGTCACGGGGCGACTTTCTGGTAGTGGTAGTGTGAACCAGCACTTAGTTTATTTAGCAAAAAAATAAAAAAACCCAGTGGTGATTAACCACTTTACCTCCGCTCACATGGAGGCCACTGCGGCAAAGTGCCGCGATCCCGTCCAGCGACGTAGACCTACGTCGCTGGACTCCGCCCCTTGTGGGCGGCGCTCGCGTGCCGCCGCAGGCTCGCTCGCGCTGTGTTCATTCACAGCGGGAGTCGGGCCAGCGGAGGAGCAGCGGCGATTGCCGCTGCTCTGCCCCGATCGTCGGGGATCGAGTCTGGAGATCCGCCCGCTGTGTGTAAACACAGAGGGCGGATCTCCATAGTGACAGGGACTGACAGATCGGAGTGTTCAGCATAGCTGGACATCCGATCTGTCCTTCTGTCACACAGTCACCTCCCCCCCCACACGTCAGTAATCACCAGGCATACATTAACCCCTCCCTCTCCAATAAAATTAACCCCTTCCCTGCCAGTGTCATTTTTACAGTAACAGTGCATATATATAGCACTGATTACTGTAGAAATGTCACCGGTACCCCCAAAAGTGTCAAAAATGTCAGTCAAGGGTCCGATCTGTCCGCAATGTCGCAGTCCCGCAAAAAAAATCGCAGATCACCGCCATTACGCGTTAAAAAAAAAACACCAAAAATGACAGAAATCTTTCCCTTAGTTAGTAAACGCAATAACTTTTGCGCAAACCAATCAAAATACGCTTATTGCAATTTTTTTTACTAAACATAGGTAGCAGAAAACAAATTGGCCAAAAATTTAAAAAAAAATTGATTTTTACATTTTTTATGGGGGGAATTTCATATAAAAAAATGTGAAAAATATGGTTATTTTTTCAAAATAAACGCTCTTTTTTTGTTTATAGCGCAAAAAGTAAAAATCGCACAGGTGATCAAATACCACCAAAAGAAAGCTCTGTTTGTGGGAAAAAAAGGACGTAAATTTCGTTAGGGTACGGCGTTGCACGACCGCGCAATTGTCATTTAAAGTCGCACAGCGCCGAATCGCAAAAAGTGGCCTGGACGGAAGACAGCAAAATCCTCCGGTGGTAAAGTGGTTAAATACCACCAAAAGAAAGCTCTATTTGTGTGAGAAAAAAGGATAAAAATTTTCATATGGGTACGATAATGCATGATAGCGCAATTGTCATTCAAAATGCGACAGCGCTGACAACTGAAAATTGACCTGGGCAGGTAAAAGTGTCTGTCATTGAAGTGGTTAAAAACCTGACCTGATGGGGAAATAATGGGGTAAACTAGGGGCCAAATTACTAACCACCAAGTCACCATTCAGTCTTTCTCCTTATTTGTCCAAGTGTTGTATTGTGCCTTATGGCTTCAATCCATGCCACAGGCCTCTTGCACACTAGGTGCTTAGCCCCTGTGCATGAGATCAGGGCCATCTTACCGAATGGGCACACTGAGCAGTTGCCCCGGGGCCCCACTTGCCTGGGGGGCCCCGCCTGCCCAGCGACCCAGCCCCACCCGTGCATTATTCCCAATTCCCGTGTGCATCCCGCCGCCAAACTTAGCAGGTAGCAAGAGTCGGCCCTGCGCTGCTATCAGGCCACTTGGGCTGGGGAGGGGGAGCTCACAACTGCAGGAATGCCTGTCCGCCTCCACGGAAACAGGCGCACACAGGACAGTCGAATGTGACTCCCGTCTGTGTGTGATTTCACTGGACCCAGGCGCCAAAATTGTAGCACCTTTTGCACTACGCCACCTTGTGGCCATTTTTCATATTTTTATCATTATACATTTTTATATCTTTTTCATCTCATAATACATGTTTACATATTTATTCCTTTATCATATTTCTATATTTTAGCACCTATTCGCACTTTATAGAATAAGCAGCGCCATCACCTCCATTCTCACTGCCAAACGTGGAAGCTGTCATTAGCCTGGCACTGCTGTACCAATAAATATAGCCTTATCGATAATTTGCATTTTTATTCTCGTGAGCCCCAGTGCACTGCATTGACCGGGGCCCTTTAATGCTCTTACGATGGCACTGCATGAGATCCCAATGTCTTTGTGTTGGCAGAAGGCATGGGTGTACTATCCAGCCCAACTGCTGGTCACCTATAAAACTCTACGACAGAGTGAAAGCTGCTGTGACTGCACTGTGCACCAAATGTTACTAACTTTTAGTGCAATATATGTCCATGCACGAATGCAAACTTTTTCTCTGAGTACATTCCCTCCCTGGCTGCATACCAACCAGCTGAGATAGCTTTCAGCTCCCCAGAGTTTTACAGGCTGCCAGTATTTGGGCTCAATGGTGTTCTTTCCATCGGGATCTCATGCACCCAGTGTGCATGACACCAAAGTGACATTTCATATATGAACACTGGTAGGCCAAATAACATCATCTGTGAAATCTCCCCAGCAGAGTTCCTAAATATTCTCCCCCACAAATATGCCAACTATGAAGCCAAGCATAGATGTCCTACATTTTCTGCTGATAAAAATGGTGGAACCAACTGGGGAAATGAGA
This sequence comes from Pelophylax lessonae, assembly GCF_965119305.1. Lineage (NCBI taxonomy): Eukaryota > Metazoa > Chordata > Amphibia > Anura > Ranidae > Pelophylax > Pelophylax lessonae. The sequence goes on from NC_138772.1 coordinate 41,370,037, forward strand.
CTTTCTCACAATGGCCTCCCGTAGGTGGGTTCTTAATAGAATGGGCCAAACAAAGTAAAAGTTCTGCCCCAAACAGTAAACTTCATTGAATTCTATGGGAGCCGAACATGAGAAATCAAAAGTGCCCATTTTGAAATCTTATATGTAAGTAATTTGCCATAAAAGGAGTATGGAGGGCCGGGTACTGACCTCGTGGACATGTATCAATGCAAAAAATTTTTTTAAAAACAATATTTTTTTTTAGGAGCAGTCATTTTAATGATGCTTGAAGTGCAACAATAAAAATGAAAAATTACTTTAAATATAGTACCTGGGGGGTTACCTTAGTCTGCCTGTAAAGTGGCGCTTCTGTAGGATGTATAGAATCTGCTGCAGCAAAAATTACATTTCTAAAGAAAATAAAGCAAGTCAAATCACATTTAAATTGATTCCCGGTTGCGAAAGGCCGGCTATTGGAAAAAAAAACGGTCCATACCAGACCCTGCCTCAAACCCCCCCCCTTCCCCTCCCATGTTGATGGCATGTGGCCTTGCATGGTTCAGTGCATTGAAGGGCGTTCGGCGGGGCAAACTCCCGCCGAACACCCTGCGAATTCGGGTGTTCCTCAAATGGCGGGAAAAGCCAGTGTTTGGCCCAAACTCACAATCATTCGCCCAACCTTAGTTCCTAATATGAGTTTTAGCTGTACTGACCCTCTTGGTGACCAATGGGTATTTTTAACGATGGATTATTGTATACCTCTAAAAAATAAAAACAAATGCTCTTTTCACACTGATTTTTCTTGTTCTAGGAGGCACATCCTGCCCCGAGAGTAACGCATTGCAAGAGATCCGGAGCTGTAATGAACACCCATGTACCGTATACCACTGGCAGACAGGCCCCTTTGGACAATGTACAGAGGATGTTACGGTTTCGGTTTTTAACACTTCCAGTTGGAATGGAGAAGCAGCTTGCGCGGTTGGAATGCAGACAAGAAAAGTAATTTGTGTTCGGGTCAACGTTGGACAAGTTGGACCTAAAAAGTAAGGAGGATTTCTACAGAAACATTGACAACCATAGTTGGGGGGGGCTGTGGGAATTCTTGCACTTAATTAATAAAGAATAATAGACTTGCCTATCCTGGGGAAAATGCTGCTCTGAATTCCTTTCTGTAATGTGCAAATAACCAAAAAGCCTAAAGATTGGGTCACCTGATTTCACTACATCATCATTTCTCAGAAACATTCCGATGCACACCTTGGTGAAGTGTAAACCCTTAAGCTGAAACTCTATTCTTCACCCTGGTATAACAAAAACTCTACCAACATCCTACCGAACAACAGTATTTTCTTTTCTATTTCCATCAAGCTCCACCCCTGAGAATCAGGACTGTCCAATAAAACAAGTAAAATGCTGAGAGATGAAATGTTTCCTTTTTTCCTTCTTACATAGATGCCCCGAGAGCCTTCGCCCAGAGACCATGAGACCATGTTTGCTGCCGTGTCGAAAAGACTGCATCGTTACCCCTTATAGTGATTGGACACCGTGCCCAACTTCCTGCCAAGAAGAGAAAGGTCAGAGAGCTTTTGATTGAAACAATGGTAACAGTACCATGTTATAATACAATAATCAAAATTACAGCCTGCAAGGGTACAAGGACTTTCAGCTAAAGTGATCACTTTTTTGGCCCTCCCCCCAAACCCCTCCTCATCTGTGGTAGTTCCAAGTTCTCCTGGTCCTCCTGCTCCCACTGCAGAAACATCCATTCCCTGATCCCTCTGCAGGTACTGAACCCGGAAGTGGTGTTTGTTATGTCACGTCCGTGTTCACAGCTGTCATTCCTCAGCTAATGTAGTTGAGGATACAGCTAATCAAGGATGACCAATGCTTGATTAGCTGCGGTGGAAGGCAAAGTAGATATTGGGAGTCTAACAGACCCCTGATGTCTCCATAAAGATGACCTGGCACTTGCCCAATGCTATCACATAGAGAGATGGTTAGTCCCGTTGTAAAAGCAATAAAGTTGAAAATAAAAAAAGTAATGTAAAAACAAAAGGATTTCAATTAATAAAAATATATTTTTTAAAGCTCCCCCGTCACCCTCATACAAACCCCAATTCAAATGCTCAGCATAGGACAAATGCAGTGACCAGAAGTGGATGGCATACTCAAGATGTGGCTGGACCAGAATCTTATAAAGAGGCAGAATTATCGTTTTATCTCTGGAGTAAATCTCCTTTTTTATGCATGCTAATATTCAACTTGCTTTGCTTGCATCAGCTTGGCATTGCGTTCCATTGCTCAGTCTGTCATCTACTAGGAGCCCCAGATTTTTTTTCCATCCTTGATTCCCCAAATGCTTCTCCCCTAGTGAACAACTTGCGTTCATATTTTTAGCCACCAAATGCATTACTTTACATTTCTCACTATTAAACCTCTTTTGCCATGTAGTTGTCCACCCCTCTATTTTATTGAGGTTTTCTTGTAAGCTTTCTACAACTTGTTGTGAAGTTATCGCCCTGCTTAGCTCTGTTTTATCAGCAAACACTGAGATTAAACAAGTTATACCATCCTCTATATCATTTTTGAATAAATTAAACAGAATTGGTCCCAGGACAGATCCTTGGGGGACCCCACTTACCACTCCAGACCAGTCTATTTATCACCAGCCTTTGGACAATCCCCTGTAACCAGTTTCCAACCACAAACAATGCCTACAGACCCCAGTTTGTGGATTAAGGGTTTGTGGGGAACTGTATGGAATGCTTTTGCAAAATCCAGACACACCACATCCACCGGCCTTCCCTTATCTACATTACAGCTCACTTCCTTGTAGATCAGCCTTTCTCAACCTTTTCAACACAGAGGAACCCTTGAAATAAATTTCTGGTCTCGGGGAACCCCTGCTAAAAATTAAAAATCTACAACTCGTGACGCATTAGTGTGACAGTCAGTGGGAAGAATGCTCCTTACTCTTGTCGTCATTGGGAAGAATAACCCCCTTACAGACAGCTAAAAGGAACAATGGTGTCATTGGGAACTTATCTGATAGGAAGAAATTGCCAATTGCTTAACCACTTGCCGACTGCTCACTAGAGCTCTACTTCGGCAAAGCGGTTCGTTATCGTCTGGCGACGTAGACCTACGTCGCCAGACACTTCCCTTTCTCGGCGGCGCGCGCACCGCCGGAGGCTCGCTCCCGCTGTATTCAGTCACAGTGGGAGTCGAGCCAGGGGAGGAGCAGCGGCGATCGCCGCTGCTCTTCCCCGATCATCAGGGAAACGAGTGTGGAGATCCGCCTGCTTGTGTAAACACAAGCGGGCGGATCTCCTAAGTGACCGGCAGGGTCAGATTGCAGGGTTCAGCATAGCTGAACATGCTATCTGTCCCTGGCTCACTCAGTCACCTCCCCCCACACACGTTATTAAGCACCAGGCATACATTAACCCCTCCCTCTCCAATAAAATTAACCCCTTCCCTGCCAGTGTCATTTTTACAGTAACAGTGCATATATATAGCACTGATTACTGCAGTAATGTCACTGGTACCCCCAAAAGTGTCAAAAATGTCAGTCAAGGTTCCGATCTGTCCCCTGCAATGTCGCAGTCCCGCAAAAAAAATCGCAGTTCGCATTACAAAAAACACCAAAAATGACAGAAATCTTTCCCTTAGTTAGTAAACGCAATAACTTTTGCGCAAACCAATCAAAATACGCTTATTGTGATTTTTTTTACCAAACATAGGTAGCAGAAAACAAATTGGCCAAAAATTTAAAAAATTTTTGATTTTTACATTTTTTGGGGGGGAATTTCATATAAAAAAATGTGAAAAATATTGTTATTTTTTCAAAATGTACGCTTTTTTTTGTTTATAGCGCAAAAAGTAAAAATCGCACAGGTGATCAAGTACCACCAAAAGAAAGCTCTGTTTGTGGTAAAAAAAGGATGTGCATTTCGTTTTGTGTACGGCGTCGCACGACCGCGCAATTGTCAGTTAAAGTCGCACAGTGCCGAATCGCAAAAAGTGGCCTGGACGTAAGACAGCAAAATCCTCCGGTGGTAAAGTGGTTAAGGAACCCCTAGCAACCTCAGGAGGAACCCTGGCTGAGAAACCCTGTTGTAGAATGTTATCAGATTGGTCTGGCAAGAATGATGCTATATAAACCCATGCTGATTACTACTAATGATACTGTTTTTATCAGCAAATTCTTGGATATGGTCCCTTATCATCCCCTCCAATAGTTTACAAACTATTGATGTTAGGCTGACTGATCTGTAGCTTCCATGTATATCTCTTGGCCATTTTTTTAAATATTGGTACCACATTGGCTTTTTTTTTCCAATCAGCTGGTATTGTGTCTGCAGTAATATGTATTTAACATATTTTTTTCCCCTGAAAATATGCATTTGATAAATAGCTATGCCATTATTACACACTATAGAGGGATATGCTTTGTACGTATTTCTCCTAGCCACTTCTCCTAGCCTCCACCCGAGACTCCATGAACTCCCGGCACAGGTAGCCCCGAATCCCTATGGATCGGGGCACTTGAACCCGTATGGTTGGTCTCGCACCTCCATGTCATCCCCTCGGGGATGATCCGGCTTCTCGCACTGTGTCGGCGGCCTTCACTGGCACGTCCGCACGGTCTCTGGGGATGCGCTCTTGCTGCACGCAAGCGCCCTCCACGCCGTGTACGGACAATACCAGATAGCATCACGCAGCGCTCACTGCGCATGCGCGACTGCCTTTATAGGCCGGGGAACACTCTGAGCCTGCCAGTCTCTCTCTGACCGAGGGAGAAGGCGGACCCGGAGCCCTTATGCTGTGACCCTGCTTATTTCTACATCTAAACGTAAGTTTTACTTGGAGGAGAGCTTTCATAGATCTCTCCTACCAAGTTTCAAAGGACCACTCTGGAAACTTTTCTGAAAGTGGTCCAAATTACTCTCATGTTAAATGCACACATACCTTAATAAAATTACCTACTCTTGGCAACCTTAATATATTTACCTAGATTTCAGAAGCTACCCTGCGGAAGCCTTTTTCAATCCTATTTGGATCCCTGGACGGCTGGACCAGAATCTTCTGCCCAGCAAGTAATTATTATTACTTTACTCACCAGTCAATCTTTGGCTCCCCTTTTTTGTATACTCAGTCAACCACTTATTTCACCCTCACAGCATACTGTTCCTGCAGCTCCTGGAGGAACTCTGGGAAGGCTCAACTTTAGGAAGTGGACATATATCTAAAATGTATGTACTCATATATTGTGCGCTTTTTGCCTTACAATTATGGTTCTCTTCAAATTGCCATTACTTGATACCATATATCTCTTTGATTATTTTTAGAATCGGTGACAGATCCTTGATAAAGGCCATAGTTGGCCGAAACATGTCGGATTAACCGATTGGTTACCTCCTCTGCGTATATTCCGGTCCTTTGACATGAGAATCAGCAGAGCAGGATCACCAAATCAACTCAAGTCACATTATTGTCACTTGTTATCACATCTAAACTCTTCTTCTCTCACTGGCACAATGGGCCTTTACCCATTTTCACCATGAATGTTTGTAATTATAATTATACTTTGTAAATAAAAATTTTTACCTACTATATTACCTTCGATATCCCCTTTACTCCTGCCCTTAAAATCCCACCTTGACTTGAGGCACCACAAATACCACAAACATTTTTTTGGGATGGTGGCAGACACAACTATCGAACCTCCAGTAGATCCAAAACCCTATTCTCTAACCTACACCCCGGATGGATAACACATCCTAGTCCTCTCGGATCTCTGGAAATACTACAAACTTTACACAATTTATATATCACTGGTAGCTTAGCAGCAAGCACCAGACCTATATTATTCCAGGAAAATTCAGCTTTCACTGTGGGATTACCACAGTTCAAGATAAGCTTTCCTTTTTTCCTGTCCCCCTTATCCTTTTTCCCGCATCAGTGGAAAGGATGACAAACACAGAGGAAAAGAATGTGGGAGACCTGGTTGGCGACGAGTGGGAGACTCTTATGTCAGGCATCCAGACGAGTTTTAAAGTGAAGGAACAAACGGATTCCGACATCTTGGCACTATTCAGAACACTCCAAAAACACCTGGAGAGGAAGTCAGCACTACATTGGCACATTAAGACATTTGAACGATACATCAGTGAGAAAATCAATCCCGTGGGATTAAGAATTCAAATCTTTCCCACTATGGAAAACATAACAGCACAACTCAAAAAAGAATGGGAAGATCAATTAAATGAATGTTCACGGAATCTTATGATTCTTTTGCAAGAGGAATATCTCAGACAAATCAAAACTCTCGATTTAGACGTCAAAAAAACCTATGAACAATTGGCCCCCCTAAAAAAAGCACAATTGTATAGTGAGCAAGAGAACAAACTCAAATCCCATTTGGAGGAATATGGTAAAGATATTCTCAGGAAAAAAGAAAGAAAATACTGGCGTGACAAAAACGCCTTTGCACAAGGCAGGGCCTATAAATGGTCCAACCAACGTCCGAATCGCCGAAACCAATATGGAAGACCCAATGACAGAACAGGACAACCCCACTACTCCTCGGACTCCTCCTCACATACCTCAGGCACGGAACAGCATAAGAGTAGAAGAAGAGATGCCTCAAAACAACAGGTCCCTCAACCTATAACAAATGAGGGGAACACCCAAGGAACACAATCCCAAGATACAAACCAGACATCTCATACCCAAGATACACAATCAGGGGAATCAAGTGTGCCCCTTAGACCACATCAGATGTTTACAAGATCACACATCGACCCCAAACAACCGGGGGTTTTTTTAGGGAAAACAAATACCAAACCTCCAAAAAAACAGAACCCACCGGAGAAGAAACCGGAAGAAGAAAAACGGTGATAAATTTATCATCACACACACTTACTGACGACCAAAAGGAAGTCCTATCCCTGGGACTCTCTTTCTGTCCTAATACCAGCATTGATAGGTTTGAAACCATCAAGGACATAAACCTTTTTGCTAGAAATCTCCTGCTTAAAACCTTCTATCAAAAACAACCTCAAGCAACTCAAGCAACACCCACACTAACGGCAGCCGAATTCAGAGCCATTCGCGATCTAAACCTACTACTCCAAGAAAGCGATCTAGAAGATTGGGACGACCCAATAGAATCTGGCAAAGAACCTGATGGTGATGAACAAGAAATACCCCCTGATCAACCAACCTTCAAAAAAAGATCCAACAAATTTCCATCCCTAAATCTTAACCCTGCCATCGCACTGTTCGTGCGTCAAACCACCAAAGATATCGAATCAATTAAAGAAACAAGACATTCATCAAACCTAACTAAGAAACAAAGTCGAGCCCTCAAGGAACTCAGGGACAACGATGACATCATCATTAAACCCTCCGACAAGGGAGGGAATGTAGTAATCATGAGTAAGGAAAAATATAAAAACATGTGCCTCAACATACTATCTAACCAACAATGTTACAAAAAGATCCTACCTATAATGACTCAAACCTACGACCAACTATTCTACTCAAAAGTAGATAATGCTTTTAGAGTAGGCATCATATCCCAGACCCTATGGGAATATATCAGGACACCACATCCAAGAATACCTACAATGTATGCACTACCCAAATTACATAAAAATATGGATGACCCACCTGGGCGACCAATCATCTCGGGTAACGGCTGCATTTCTGAATCTATGAGTAAAGTGATAGATAGATATCTACGTCCTCATGTACAGGAATTATCTTCCTACACCCAAGACACTCTCCACCTCCTCAGGATACTTAACGACATCAGTATACCACAAGAAGCCTATCTAGTCACCATTGACGTGGAATCCTTGTATAATAATATCCCCCACAAGAAAGGAGTAGAGACCGTACAGAAGATATTACGACACCAAAATGAACATGACCTTAAATTTAACAACTTCATTACTGAAATGCTCCAATTTATACTTAATCACAATGTCTTTACATTTGGGGGTAACTACTACCTTCAAACTTGTGGGGTTGCGATGGGGACAAGCTGTGCCCCATCGTATGCTAACATCTATCTGGGCGCTTGGGAGCAGGAATTCCTCTCTGATGAAGAGAACACAATCTACGCCGATAAAATACTCATTTGGCAAAGGTATATTGACGATATACTTATCGTGTGGAATGGCCCTGAGACCATGATTACAGAATTACTAACCAAGATGAACCAAAACAAATACAACATGTTCTTCACTATGATCTACAACAAACAACAAGTATCCTTTCTTGATACTCTCATCTACAAAGACTCCAGCGGAAAAATCGCTACCACACTATACAGAAAGGACACGGCCGGCAATTCTATTCTTCATGCTTCCAGCTTCCACCCCCAACCGCTCATTAACTCCATACCGTACAGCCAATATTTAAGGTTAAAAAGAAATTGCTCAGATCCCGCTAAATTCCAACTTGAGGCCAACAGTTTAACTACCAGACTATCACAAAGAGGCTACACCAAAACCTCACTGCGTAAGGCCTTCAATCGCGCCAACCAGATGGACAGAGAAACACTTCTCTTTAAAAACAAAGAAACAACCAGAACGGAACCAGACACCCGAATCATCACCAGATTCACAAACGAACATCAACAAATCAGGAACATCCTTACAAAAAATTGGTCAATCCTCTTGGAAGAGCCCAGCACATCGAAACTTTTACCTCAAAAACCACCCATTACTTTTAGGAAGGCTGGCTCCCTACAACAAAAATTAGTATCTAGTGAATTTAAAGAAGGATCCAAGAAAGATCCCTGCAGAACCAAAGGGACTTTCCCTTGCGGGAACTGTGCCCAATGCTATGTGATCCGTCAAACGATCAATACTATCTTACCTAATGGGGAACCCTTCCAATCCAAACATTTTTGCAATTGCAAAACCAAGGGCGTGGTCTATATGATGACATGTGAATGTGGGTCTTTCTATATTGGGAAGACCCGACAAGAATTCGGGAAACGGGTAAACCAGCATCTGCAAGCCATGCATATTGGCAACTACTATGTCCCTTTGGGTAGACATAGAGCGTACCATCACAACTACAAAATGCCTAAAATAAACTTCATGGCCTTGGATAGAATCCATGTGCCCCTTCGTGGCGGTGACTGGAACAAGACCCTCTTACAGTTGGAAATGCGCTGGATCACTAGACTCAAAGCTACCATACCACCTGGACTAAACGAAGCACAAAGCTTCCGTCCATTCCTTCCAGGCTTTTCTTCCAGGAAAACGGACTAAAGACTCCTTTTATAAATATTTAAAATAATCATACAGTTTTTTTTTTTTTTTTTTTATATTTATTTTTATTTATTTTTTTCATTTTTATTATTTTTTTTTTATTATTATTTATATTTATTTTTATTTTTACTCTTATTTTCATTATCATTTTTTGTCCACCTTTGACTTTGATTACTACATATCAGAGTGTAAATCCAATCTGAATTGACTACGATCTATTCCTAGGACATGGACCTCTTTTTGCTGATCTTCCAACTGCCCCCTATGTGATCAATCCCTGGAGCCCGACTATTTCTTTTCCACCTAAAAAATCTCCCCCTTGCCTCCCCTTCCTCCTTCTCCCACAGAAAATATCTCTGCAAATTCTATGCTGCTCATTCATTCATTATTGTACAATTATTACTTCCTTGTTACTATATTTTATTTTCATTATTATATCCACTTCTCCTAGCCTCCACCCGAGACTCCATGAACTCCCGGCACAGGTAGCCCCGAATCCCTATGGATCGGGGCACTTGAACCCGTATGGTTGGTCTCGCACCTCCATGTCATCCCCTCGGGGATGATCCGGCTTCTCGCACTGTGTCGGCGGCCTTCACTGGCACGTCCGCACGGTCTCTGGGGATGCGCTCTTGCTGCACGCAAGCGCCCTCCACGCCGTGTACGGACAATACCAGATAGCATCACGCAGCGCTCACTGCGCATGCGCGACTGCCTTTATAGGCCGGGGAACACTCTGAGCCTGCCAGTCTCTCTCTGACCGAGGGAGAAGGCGGACCCGGAGCCCTTATGCTGTGACCCTGCTTATTTCTACATCTAAACGTAAGTTTTACTTGGAGGAGAGCTTTCATAGATCTCTCCTACCAAGTTTCAAAGGACCACTCTGGAAACTTTTCTGAAAGTGGTCCAAATTACTCTCATGTTAAATGCACACATACCTTAATAAAATTACCTACTCTTGGCAACCTTAATATATTTACCTAGATTTCAGAAGCTACCCTGCGGAAGCCTTTTTCAATCCTATTTGGATCCCTGGACCAGAATCTTCTGCCCAGCAAGTAATTATTATTACTTTACTCACCAGTCAATCTTTGGCTCCCCTTTTTTGTATACTCAGTCAACCACTTATTTCACCCTCACAGCATACTGTTCCTGCAGCTCCTGGAGGAACTCTGGGAAGGCTCAACTTTAGGAAGTGGACATATATCTAAAATGTATGTACTCATATATTGTGCGCTTTTTGCCTTACAATTATGGTTCTCTTCAAATTGCCATTACTTGATACCATATATCTCTTTGATTATTTTTAGAATCGGTGACAGATCCTTGATAAAGGCCATAGTTGGCCGAAACATGTCGGATTAACCGATTGGTTACCTCCTCTGCGTATATTCCGGTCCTTTGACATGAGAATCAGCAGAGCAGGATCACCAAATCAACTCAAGTCACATTATTGTCACTTGTTATCACATCTAAACTCTTCTTCTCTCACTGGCACAATGGGCCTTTACCCATTTTCACCATGAATGTTTGTAATTATAATTATACTTTGTAAATAAAAATTTTTACCTACTATATTACCTTCGATATCCCCTTTACTCCTGCCCTTAAAATCCCACCTTGACTTGAGGCACCACAAATACCACATCCATGTATATCTCTTGGCCATTTTTTTAAATATTGGTACCACATTGGCTTTTTTTTTCCAATCAGCTGGTATTGTGTCTGCAGTAATATGTATTTAACATATTTTTTTCCCCTGAAAATATGCATTTGATAAATAGCTATGCCATTATTACACACTATAGAGGGATATGCTTTGTACGTATTTCATGTCAGGGACTTCTCATTAAGCAGTGAGGAGCCGATATAAAACCTCCTCCCCACCTGTCAAATTCTTTCTGAAAAGCAATCTGAATGTGGACAGCTCTTCAGAGGATACTGCAGGGCACAGCAAGTCTGAAAGAGTCTAATAACCCTCTTATTTTTGGGATTTAAAAAAAAAAGCCACTGGTCAACAACGTCACAAGGAGGTGGGGCCACCCGATAAATTCACTGGGTGGCCCCACCCCTTAGTTAGAACTGGCAGACAGCGGAGCTGGCAGACGGTGGGTGCCTTCAGTAGGAGTGGACCAGCGGGTGGTGTGATTGACATTGGATGTACATCGGGGACCATTGTTATTTATTTTTTTTTTAAATAAAGGACTTGTCAAAATCTGCCTACTGTAATTTTTTACACTACACCTTTTTTTTTTTTGGTGAATGAATAGGGGTACTCCATACTCATTCACATTGGAGGGGTGGGATTCTGAAATTTCAGATTCTGATAAGCCCGCCACCAGCAGACCCCCACAAGCTCCGGCCAGGGTTATGGGGAGGAGACTCTTGTCCATATTAACATGGGGACAAGGTGCTTTGGGGGGGCAAAGCCCCCCTTATGTTGAGGGTATGTGGCCTGGCATGGTTCAGGGGCGCTCGCTTATCCCCTCCCTTTTCTGACCTGCCAGACTGAATGCTCGAATAAGGGACCAGTATGGATTTTTCGGGGACCCCAATGTTTTTTTACATTTTGGCGTGGGGTTCTCCTCAAAAATCCTAAGGGCCTGGCATGGATTGGGGGGGCCCCACATCATTTTTTCCTGATTTTGTTATTGCCAGCAATTATTTTCTTTACATTCAGCTTTCAGTGGAAAACCCTGTTGACAGCTAATGACCCATCAGCTGGCGGCCAGCGCTCCTTAACAACCAGTTATTCACAGTTTGTTAAAAAGAGAAAAAAAAATGCAAAAAGCATGAAAACTGCATGCAAAAATGCATAAAAAAACACGGGTTTAAAATGCAAAATGCACCAGAAAATGCATCAGCTGCATTGAATCTGGGATAGGTCTGGGTCAGTGATGGCAAACCTTGGCACCCCAGATGTTTTGGACGCTTCGTTTCCCATGATGCTCATGCACTCCGCAGTGTAGTTGACCATTATGGGAAATGTTGTTCCAAAACATCTGGGGTGCCAAGGGTCACCATCACTGGTCTAGGTGGTCAGCCAGACTTCAAAGGAGGATTTCACTTAATTTTGGGTCGACAGATTAAAATTATTTTAAATTAGAAGTGGAATTTTTTTTTTTCGAGATTTAATGGTTGTACATTTATAGTATCAATAACATGGTCACTATGAGAACACAGAATAATAACAGTGGTGATGTGCACACTGTTTGTCGTTTATCAATGTGTACCGAAAAATGCAGAGAGTGCGCACATCGAATAAAATGATACAACCAGGAGAAGGATCTCGTATCTCCTCCTTGAAGGCATCTAAAGAAATTCTCGGGATGATTCCGCCCGGGGCTGCCTCTGATCTCCGCATGCACTATTGACCCAGATAAAGCGTGAAGAAGACACAGAGGGGCTCCTCGGAGAAGATGTGACCATTAGATCTGGGTCAACGCCGTGCTGTATCATGCCGGGCCTGACATGAATGACAACAGCCACTTCCCCTGTGCGACTCATTCTGTACACCGGCTTATTAACCACTTCTGGACCGGAAGATTTTCCCCCTTAATGACCAGGCCATTTTTTGCAATTCGGCACTACGTTAATTTAACTGACAATTACGCTGTCGTGCGATGCTGTACCTAAATATAATGTATGTCCTTTTTTTGCCACAAATAGAGCTTTCTTTTGGTGGTATTTGATCACCTGTGCGATGTTTTATTTTTTGCTCTATGAAGAAAAAAAGAGCGACAATTCTGGAAAAAAAAACAATATTTTTTACTTTCCAATTAAAAAAAAAATTAAATATCAAATTTTTTCATCCTGTTAGGCCAATTTGTATTCTGCTACATATTTTTGGTTAAAAAAATCCCAATAAGTGTAATGTGATTGGTTTGCACAAAAGTTATTGCGTCTACTAATTACGGGAAAGATTTAGGTCATTTTTATTTTTTATTTTTACTAGTAATGGCGGCGATCTGCGATTTTTAGCGGGACTGCGACATTGCGGCGGACAGATAGGACCCCTAACTGACATTTTTTACACTTTTGGGGGGAATCAGTGACATTACTACAGTAATCAGCGCTAAAAATATGCACTGTTACTGTAATAATGACACTGGCAGGGAAGGGGTTAACACCAGGGGCAAACAAAGGGTTAAATGTGAGCCTATGGGGTGCTTTCTTACTGTGTGGGGGATGGGCTTATGGAATCAACACAGAGGCCTGTGTTCCTAAATAGCAGGAGCACAGGAGCCCTGTGATGATTGCAGAGAGAACAACGGTCTGCCATGTGTGCCCGGCGGCAACTGCGGGTGTCAGCCCCGTGGATCAGCTTCCCTCCTAGCCCTGTGGATCAGCTTCCCTCCTGGTGAATGGGGGTGGTACACCCCCACGATCGCTCCCACGGATCTCCGTACTGGTACGGCGATTGGCGGGAACCTGCCAACCTGCCGCTGTATATCTGCGGTGGCTGGTCGGCAAGTGGTTAAAGAGACACCGGCGCTCATTTACCCTTTCACTGACAGAGCTGTTTTTGCACTTTTTTTTATTGCACACAATCACTTTTTTTAACCAATCATTTTAGGCCTGAAGATTACTTAGAAACCCCCCAAACATATATTTTCTGAAAGCAGAGAAAGCCCTCGGAGAATAAAATAGTGGTTGTTTCCGTTTTTGTTTTTTTTTGGGGGGTTTTTTTTTTTATTTTTTTATATTACACAATATTAAAGTATAACTAAAGGCAAAACTTTTACTTTTGTTTTGGATGGAATGGTGAAGGATTCGAACACATGTCATTTTGTTTTGCTGTCTGTGCCCCCGTTAGGGAGATTCATTCTTTATTTGTACTGTTTACCATTATCATTGAAAGTGAAAGTAGAAAGAATGTAGAAAAGTAGAAAGAAAATCCCAAATGTTGTGTTGTCCCCAGGAAAGTAATAGAGGGGGAATCTTCCAATGGGGACACTAGTTCTGGTGACCCGGGGGAGGCCCAAGAGATTCCCTTAACCACCTCAATACCGGGCACTTTTACCCCCTTCCTGCCCAGGCCAATTCTCAGCTTTTAGCGCTTTGAATGACAATTGTGCAGTCATGCAACACTGTACCCAAATGAAATCTTTATCATTTTCTTCCCACAAACAGAGCTTTCTTTTGGTGGTACTTAATCACCACTGGGTTTTTATTTTTTGCCAAAAAACGAAAAAAGGCCAAAAACTTTGAAAAAAAAAAAAAGTTTCTCTTAGTTTCTGTCTGAAAATTTTGTAAATAAGAAAATTTTCTCCTTCACTGTTGTGCGCTGATGAGGCTGTACTGATGGGCACTGATAGGCTGCGCTGATGGGCACTGATGTGGTGGCACTGATGAGGAGGCACTAACATGTAGCACTAATGGGCACTGATATGTGGCACTGATGAGCACTGATAGGTAGCACTGATGGGCAGTGATAGGCGGCACTAATGGGCACAGATAGGTGGCACTGACGGGTACTGATAGGCAGCACTGATGGGCACTTAGAGGCTGCACTAATGGGGGCACTGAAAGGCAGCACTGATTGGCCTCACTGATGGGCACAGACTGGTTTCACTTAAGAGCACAGACTGGTGTCACTGATGCGCACAGACTGGTGTCACTGATGGGCACAGGGTGATGTCACTGATGGGCACAGAGTGGCATCATTGATGGGCACAGACTGGTGTCACTGATGGGCACAGACTGGTGTTACTGATGGGCACAGAGTGGCATCATTGATGGGCACAGACTGGTGCCACTGATGGGCACAGACTGGTGTTACTGATGGGCACAGAGTGGCATCATTGATGGGCACATACTGGGGTCACTAATGGGCACAGACTGGTGTTACTGATGGGCACAGAGTGGCATCATTGATGGGCACAGAGTGGCATTATTGATGGGCACAGACTGGTGTTACTGATGGGCACAGCGTGGCATCATTGATGGGCACAGACTTGTGTCACTGATGGGCACAGAGTGGCATCATTGATGAGCACTTTCAGGGCTGCTTTGTGATCAGTGCCCTGATTGCCTTTACACATCTCCCCCCGTGGTTGAGAGATCACTGCTAAATTAGGCACCGTCATATGACATCATCCCAGAACAAGAGCCGCCCCACACCACCGCCATTTGTCTATTTGGCGGATGGGAGGCGGTTAGACAGGAGGTCCAGCCCCCCCACGAAAAAAATTAAAAGTCAGCAGCTACAAAAAATAAACCTTACATGGGTTATAACTCCCCCCCCCCCCCCCCTACTCTATACAAAAAAAAAAAAAGTTTTATCTATATTTATTCTATAGTTTACCAGTTTGTCAAGCACAATACACTAAGGTTAATTTTAGGGCACATGAATGCAATTTATTAGCAATTTGTTGGTGTAATACAAAAGATGAGATTGTGCTGAGTAAATAAATATCCAGTGATTCAAGCCTCCAAGCGGTAATAAACCCAAAAGCAAACATTTTCATATATTTCAGCTTACCAATGATGGCTGCATTCCTTTTCGATTTTTATCTGGTGATCCAGCCAGTAAGTCTGTTATTTTTCAAAAGAAAAAGCTTGCCTGCAAAATGTATCAGTTACAGGGATGATAAGGTAAAATATACCAGGAAGTGTTACACTAAGAGCTCCTTCACATGTGCCACACCCCTGAAAAGCAAATCACGCTCAGATTGCTTATCAGAGGTGTGTGGCAGGAGGTGAGGAGGCATTATATATCCCCTCCTTACTGCCAGTTTTAACCCCTTGGGCCAGCACTAGCAAATGTTAGCTGAACACGTTTGTGGGGGGGAGGTATAGTTCCTGCCACAGCCATGAAGCAAGGCACGTGCACACCCCAAGCCAACTAAACGGTTGGGGGGGGGGGTGTTAAAACTGCAGTTCAACTCTGGGGTTTTACTGACCCACCCCAACCGTTAGTGTGAACAAGCCCTTAGGGTGGTGCTGGAACAAGGTCATCTAGGTGAACATACCAAACTACACCCCCTCCCTCTCCCAAGATGTATGAGCATTACGTGACAGCAAAAATCCCCCCCCCCCCTAAAAACAATAATAATAATAGTGAGCACTAATCTGCATGCTTACCCCTAAGCATAAATTTCCCTTCCTTCCAGGACAAATCCACCCCCTTCTGAAATCCCCCCTCCCAGCAAAAATCAACCGCTTTGATCTCTTCAAATAGATTGCACAAATGCTCCTGACAATCGTGCAACAAATGTTTTATAAACAAGGAGATTGATGCCTGCATCACCAGCTCCATCTAGTGGCCCTAATGTGGTGTCGTTTTCCGAAATACCCTTAATGAGAATTATATACCACCTTTTGGCCACTAGATGGAGCTAAATGATAAAGCCATTAATCTCTTCAAATACATAGACAAAAGAATAGTAGCGCAAAAAGTCAATCTGATATGACTCATAAAATATAAAAACAATACGACCATAAGCATAAAATTGTTGCATAAAACACTCTAATTAGGGTGTAAAGTCCTTCAAAAGTCCATAGCCCGTCCAGGAATATGTGATGTACTGGATCACCTTTCAACCACCACCAAGTGTCACACCGAGAGGTCAGTAGAAGTGGCAACTCACCAAATGAAGTTGCTCAGGTGTTCTCACACAAGTGCAAAATAAGCAGGGTTCATAGATAGAGATGGCAGGTATACATAAAGCGACCTGGGTTGTTCACCACTGCTGCATACACTTAACCAGACCTCCTTCCCACAGACTCCACTCGGTTCAGTGATAACCTTCAGTCTTGCACAGTTGTACAACTTCCTCCCCTGCTTACTCTGATTTCATTTCACACTGCAAGCTTTTCACATTATCATAGTGGCCCTAATTGGGGTGGGGCCTAAGTGATGTAGTTTTCCGAAATACCCTCAATGAGAAAACAATATCACCTTTTGGCCACTAGATGGCGCTGGATGATACGACCAGTAATCTCTTCAAATAGCTTGCACAAATGCTCCTGACACTCATGCAACAAATGTTTCATAAACAAGGATATTAATGCCTGCATCACCAGCTCCATCTAGTGGCCTTAATTGGGTTGGGGCCTAAGTGGGGTAGTTTTATGAAATACCCTCAGTTAGGAAGCTATAATACATTTTGGCCACTAGATGGAGCTGGATGATAAAGCCAATAATCTCTTCAATGAGTGCTCCTAACAATCGCGCAACGAATGTTTAACAAACAGACCCCTTACACATTGCTCTGAACGTGAAAAAATATACCTAATGCTGAGTCCACTTCAAGTCTTCGGCAGTTTTGTTTGTCTCTTAACCTTTACAAAGTAGAATAAAGCTACGGGCGATTTTAAATAAATGTGTTTTTCGGAGTGCGTGCAATTTTTATGTTTCTTTTTGCTTTCATCTTGGATCCGGGGAGAGGAAAACGAGATCCTGTGTCTCTTGGCTCTGGATTTAATTAATTTCCGAACCCTCCATGCTAATTCCTTTGTGCAAACCTAATGTCATCTGTTTGTATATGGTATCAAAAACTATTAGAATTCGGGATGAAATGACTCCGCGCAAATGGCTGCATGCTTTGAAATGTATCACTATAGACAGAATTATTAATTAAAGTGTAATTTATACAGTAACAGTGCATATTGCAGGGAAGGGGTTAACACTGGGGGTGATCAAAGGGGTTAATGTATGCCTAAAAAAGCTTACTGACTGTGGGGGAAGGGCTCTGTGACAGGCACAGAGAGATCGGGGTGTCAGCTTAGCTGAAACTACAGAAGAGCCGCCTGTTTTGTTTACATAAGCAGGGGGTCCTCTGTCAGTTTATCTGACGATCGCGGGAGGCCGGCGGGACCTTGTGTATGAAATCACGTAGTACTACATGGTTTCTGCCACAGTAATACTACGGTGGGCAGTCGGCAAGAGGTTAAACGTGGTTTTTAATTCTGATAGACCCCCCACAACCACCAGCCAGGGTTGTGGGGAAGAGGTCCTTGTCCTTGTCAACATGGGGACAAGTTGTCTTGCCAGGAGGGGCTCCCCCCCCCCCAATTTGGTGAGGACAGGTGGACTGGTATGGTTCAGGAGGGGGTTAGTACATGCTAGGATTCTGATATGGACCAGCTCTTCAGGGTCTGATATGGATTTTTTTTATTTTGTGGAGCCCCCCTTTTTTTACTTGTATTGGGTCTGGTATGGATCTGCTGAGGAACCTCACACATTTTATTTTTTTTTGCGTGGGGTTCTTACTGACTCAGTGGGTGTGTTTGGAATTTTTTTTTCATTCTTATTACAAAGTAATAATTACAAAGAAGAAAAAATTACACAATTAAAATTCCTGTCAAATAAAACATTATTTCCAGCATCTTTAACCCTTAGGGGTCTGCTATGTATTTTGGGGGACCTTTGGGGCCAGGAGGGAGATGTAATTTTCCAGCAATTTAAAACCTTTATTCCTTTGTTAGCACTTTAATAAATCACTGGCCACATGGGATTTTTTTAAATAAATTTTGCATTGGTCCATGTTCCTCGGGGCAATGTTCACCCCCATGGTGCAGCGACTTGGCCCCCCTCCAACTCTCCCTCTTCCCGTCCTCCTCCTGACTCCCATTCCAGGCTGAAGCTCCGGTCTTGGTACTCTCTACTCACCTGCTGAATCCCGGTTCTGGACCAGGCCAGCAGGGGGCAGTTGGGAGTAGCTGGAACAGCTTGGTTGGAGCTGGCCGGGGGGGAGGAGAGTCTCCAGTGGGGCATTAAACCGGCCTCTGCTCAGACACAGTTTACTCCATCCATGCTGGGGGGAGGGCAGCGCTCTGTCCTTGTCTTCATCCCGCACTCAGTAGATCAGCAGTGGTTACTTTTTACTTCTCTTCACCAGGAATTCTTTAGGCATGTCTGTGGCAGAAGCAGTGCAGCCTTTTTACAGGGCATCAGAGCACCCAGGGGGCAATTGCCCCCCTGGCCCACTACTCCCCTGCAGATCAGGCACCCCCACAACCTGGCCAGTGGTTGTCGGGGTCTGTAGGTGGAGGGCTTAGCAGAATTCGAAACTACCTTCACAAGTCCTTCATTATAAAAGAAATGGGGGACCGGGTCAAGCATCCAAAGATAACTAAACCCCTGCCGAACCAAACCCAGTTACCAGAACTAGTGTCCCCTAGACATGTGCGGTTTGTTTTGTTAGGAATCAAAATTCAGCCAAATTTTTCATTATTCAGAAATTCAGGTGAATCCGAATTTTTGAATTACAATGGTAACAAATTTAAACTAATCCAAAATAATGAAACAGAATTTCTCAGAAATTCAAATTTAATTTGAAAACTAAATCAAATTTGAAAACAAGGATAAAAGAAAAAAGAATAGAAAATAAAGGAATAGAATACAAAATAATAGAATAGAATAAAAAAGAAAAGATTAGAATAGAATAAAAAAAAAAACAATAGAATAGAATAGAATAAAACAGAAAGAATATACCCGTCTTCTAAAATTCAAATTTCAAATTCAAATAGAATAAAATAAATTTCGAATGCCAATTTAAATTTTACGAATTCAGTCGAATTGATTTTATTTCGACCGAATTCAGGAAATTCAAACTGAATTTGAAAGCGAATAAACAAAATTAATTTTCTAAAATGAATTAAACAAATTTAACTGAACAACATTTTTTTAAATGACGAATTGAAACAAAACTAATTTTTGCATTCTGCACATGTCTGGTGTCCCAAATTATTATTATTATTATAGAGGATTTATATAGCGCCAACGGTTTGCGCAGCGCTTAACAAAATGAAGGCAGACATTACAGTTACAATACAATTTGGTATATAAGGAATCAGGGGGCCCTGCTCGTTAGAGCTTACAATCCAAATGAAAGATTTCCCCTCTATTTCTTATTTTAGAGACAACTCAAAATTTGGGATTTTCTTTCACTTTCAGTGATAATGGTAAGCAGGACAAATAGAGAGAGTGAATCTCCCTAATGAGGACATAGACAGCAATAAAAACTTAGCAGGGGTTCTAATCCCTCTCTTCTCCGTCCAAAACAGAAAAAATACTTTAATGCTTTATCATTCTCTATTGAATCCTGGTCAGAATGTGTTTATGATGTGAAATAAGCATCCTGCGTTTTCTCGTTTTAGGCGCTGTCACTGTCAAGAAGCAGACGCGGCACCGGGTCATTATCCAGTACCCGTCCTACGGCGGGCGAGACTGCCCTGACACTTTATATGAAGAAAATGAGTGTGAGCCCCCCGCTGCCTGTCACACATACAGGTGAGATGAGCGTGTGCCGAGACGGAGCCTCTCCTGCCAAGCTGTCCCACCTCCTGATCATTAAATATGATTCTTGTCACCACATGCTGCAACTTGTCACCACTCTGTCAGCGCCGCGGTGCCAGGGACGGGGGAGGGAAAATTGATCTCCTTTATTAAATTTCCCTCTGCTGAGTAAATATTTTATTTGCTGTATTAAATTGATTTGGGCTCCCGGGAGGATATTAGAAATTAAAGGAACTGGAGCAGCTTCTGGCAAAAAAAAAAATATATATATATATAAAAAGTCTTGGATGGCTAAAAAAAAAGTGGGGGAAGATTTTTATAAAAAGGAATGAAGGAAAACAAAAATATATTTGTGTTTTAAGGTGTTCAAATGTGTCTGGAATGACAAAATCTCTTTTCGGTAGGTAGAGAGAAACTAGAAGAGGCTGGACTCTAAATACTGCTTCTGATCCTTTGTGATTGGCCATTAGGAGATGCCTTTGTTTCCACTGTCCCTTTAAAAAATAATTCTCATTAAAAAATGAAACACAAGTCCATACATTGATGTCTAAATACCTGTATTAACCTCTCTGATGAAGCAGTATTGAAATGTAAAGAAAATGTCTTCTTTACTCCTTGATTGTCAATGATTTGCCTCCTCCCCAGGCAGAAGCCCAATTTGTGAGTGTGGATTAGTTGCCACTGCCCCTTGTTCAGTGAGTGTGTCACCTAGAGGGCTCCTATCCAATTCACGTATTCCACCCCTGTGTATTTTTATTGGCCACTAGGATACAGCCTCCACGTATTAGGCTCCATAATAATGGCGCTTGAGGGGGTCAAACCTCTCCCTCAAGTGCAGACCACAGACCTTCCCGTTCAGACTCCCCCAATATACACCTCTCTCCCCACATCAATCCATCACCATAGACATCTCCAAAAACACCTCTAAGTATAAATGAATTCCCCTAGTACAGAGCACAGCCCCCCCCCCCCCCCGCCCGTTCAGTCCTCCCCCCAAACACAGACCTATCTCCCCCTAGTACAGACCACAGACCCCCTTGTTCAGCCCCCCCCCCAATACGTATCTGTCTCCCACTAGTACAAACAACATAGTCCCCTGTTGTGTTCCCTGTTGGGACTACTCCCCCCCAGTACAGACCCCTCAAGGTCTGACCTCTCACCCTAGTACAAACCACAGACCCCCCCCCCCACCAAATACACACCTCTATCCCCCAAATCAACTGCTCAGTACAGACATCTCTAGAAAAAAAAAACCCTCAGTATACACCTCTCCCCCATTGCAGACCTATCCCACTAGTACAGACCACAGACCCCACCGTTCAGACGTCTCCCCCAATACAGAACTGTCCCCTCTAGCTCAAACCTCTCCCCCTAGTACAGACTACAGACCCCCCTGTTCAGACCCCCTCCCCACCCTCATTCCAGACCTCTCTGCCCCTAGTACAGACAACAGCCCCCCCTATTAAGACTTTTTTCCCCTAGTACAGTTCTCTCCTCTCCAGGTTAGACCTCTCCCCCTAGTCCTAGTACACAGACCCCCCTGTTCAGACCTCCTGCTTCCCTCAATACAGATTCCCCCAAATCAACCCCAAAATAGACATCTCCCAAAACACCCCCCAGTTTAGACCTCTCTCCCTAGTACAGACCACAGGCCCTTCTGTTTAGACTTCCATCTCAATTAAAGATGTCTCCCCTCCAGGTGAGTCCTCTTCCCCTAGTCCTAGTACACAGACCCCCCCTGTTCAGACCTCCTGCCCTCCCTCAATACAGATTCCCCCAAATCAACCCCAGTATAGACAGCTCCCAAAACACCCCCTGGTTTAGACCTTTCCTCTCCCCCAAGTTCAGACCACAGGCCGCCTGTTCAGACTTCCACCTCAACTACAGATGTCTCCCCTCCAGGTGAGACCTCTCCCCTAGTACAGACCACAAACCGCCTTCCTCTAATACAGACCCCTCTCCCCCAGTACAGACCATGAATCCCCCCCCCCCCCCCACAAAGTTCACAGACCAGACATCAGATACAGCTGCAGGTTACATTAAATAGGAAGTCTTTGGCAGGTTCATGTGACACTGGACATCAGAGGGGCCGTCCCCTGCCACTTTGTCCCAGATGTGAACAAGATGGCAGCTACAGTGCGAAAATGTAAAAAAAAAGGGAGTTCAAGGCATCAGCACCAACTTTTTTGCATTGAATTTTACAAAACATTACAGATTGACACGGAAAGGTAACATTTACTAACAATCCATTACAATAGGGCTTGTGTAGCAATTGTATACACTATAGCATTTTTTTTTTCATTTGCTATTTTTTTTCCCACAAAAGTGGAGTTACCCTTTAAGTCCACACTTTGACCATACTGATGAATTTTCCAGTTAAAAGGTGTCAGTTCGATAACCAATAAGCAAATGACCCCCAAATTTTACTAAGCTTCACTGTGTCATCCGAATCAGTCACAGCTGCTGAGATCAAAAGGATCCGCCGCGAACTAAGCAGTCAATAACAGCGCTATAACGCGGAGCGGCGGCAGCTGAGAATCATACACAATAAATGACGACGTTGAAGGTTAGAGAGGACAAATTACATCCAGAGACGAGGCAAATTTGTATTCAGTTAAGCGACAGAATTCTCCGGTGCTCGCAAAGTTCATTATCACGGTGTAAACTGGAAACGTTTTTAATGTGGCACCCGCCTGAATAAAAAACGCAAGGTGACAGTCGGTGACAACGCTACAGAAAGCGCCCAGCTTTAATTGGCTTGCTATTATTCCACATGGCTGCCATCTTGTCCCGCGTCTCAGAACAATTACCTGCGTACAAGCTCTTCAAAAAAAAAAAAAACGCAAAGGCTGTCTTTTAAATGTCAGATGGTTTTCTTAACATAACCGATTCCATTTTCTGCCATTTATTGTCAAATTCTTCCTAGTCTGAATAATCAGAATGCATTTACATGTACAATTCAGGAAGTAAATAGGGGAATTCCTGCGTTTTCTGATGTGCGCACAAAAAGGAGTGACAGATCCTAGACGGGAGCTTTTTCTCTATGCGATAAAGGTTTTTCAAAGGCTCGTCCCCATTACACAGAATTATGTATTATTATATTCTGTTTGTTCTCTAAGAGAGCGTGTGCATAGGAGAGCAACCGAGGAAATAATCCCACATGACATATACATTGCATGGCTTCTTTTATAGAAGATATGTGCAAACTTTTCAGTACATGTGCCACAAATACAAATACAAATATTTGAGTTCCGATAAGAAAATCCCCATCAGAGTCCCCACTTAATTAAGGGTGGCCATCAAAGTCCCTCCTTTCATTAGGTTCACCATCAGAGCCTCCCCTTTAATTCATGGTCCCCATCAGAGACCCTCTTACATCTGGTTACCCATCTGCGCCACCCCCCCTTACATTAAGTTCCCCATCTGCAACCCCTTTACATTAAGTTCCTCATCAGGTTCCCCCCTTACATCAGGGTTCCCCCTACATCAGCCCCCCATACCTTACATCTGGTTCCCCACCTTACATCAGGTTTCCTATCTGCGTCCCTCATTACATTGAGTTTCCTATCAGTTCCCCCCTTACATTAGGTTCCCCATCTGTGTTCCCCATTACATTAAGTTCCCCATCAGAGTACCCCCTTAAATCAGGTTCTCCATAAGAGTCCCCCCTTACATCAGAGTCCCACTTAACATTGGATTTCCCAAAAAAGTCCCCCTCCTACATCAGGTTTCCTATCTGTGTCCCCCATTACATTAAGTTTCCCATCAGAGTTCCTCCTCACATCAGGTTCCCCATAAAATTCCCCACTTACATCAGGTTCGCCATAAGAGTCCCCCCTTACATTAGGTTCCCCTTTACATTAAGTTCCCCATCAGAGTCCCCCCTTACACCAGGGTCCCCAGAAGAGTGCCCCCTTACATCAGGGTCCCACTTTACATTGGATTTCCCAAAAGAGTCCCCCTCCTACATCAGGTTCCCCATCTGTGTACCGCATTACATTGTTTCCCATCAAATTTTCCCCTTACATTAGGTTCCCCATATGATTCCCCCTTAGATAAGGTTCTCCATAAGAGTCCCCCCTTACATTAGGTTCCTCTTTACATTACGTTCCCCATCAGAGTCCCCCCTTACATCAGGTTCCCCATATGAGTGCCCCCTTACATCGGGTCCCCATAAGAGTCGCCCCTTACATCAGGGTCCCACTTAACATTGGATTTCCCAAAAAAGTCCCCCTCTTACATCAGGTTCCCCATCAAAGTTCCCCCTTACATCAGGTTCCCCATAAGATTCCCCCTTACATCAGGTTCCCCATAAGAGTCCCCCCTTACATTAGGTTCCCCTTTACATTAAGTTCCTCATCAGAGTCCCCCCTTACATCAGGTTCCCCATATGAGTGCCCCCTTACATCAGAGTCCCCCCCTACATCAGGGTCCCACTTAACATTGGATTTCCCAAAAAAGTCCCCCTCCTACATCAGGTTCCCCATCTGTGTCCCCCATTACATTAAGTTTTCCATCAAAGTTCCCCCTTACATCAGGTTCCCCATAAGATTCCCCCTTACATCAGGTTCCCCATAAGATTCCCCTTTACATCAGGTTCCCCATATGAGTCCCCCATTACATCAGGGTCCCACCTTGCATTAGATTTCGCAAAAGAGTCCCCCTCCTACATCAGGTTCCCCATCTGTGTCTCCCATTACAATAGGTTTCCCATCAGAGCTCCCCCATTACATCAGGTTCCCCATAAGATTTCCCTTTACATCAGGTTCCCCATAAGATTCCCCCTTACATCAGGTTCCCCATAAGATTCCCCTTTACATCAGGTTCCCCATATGAGTCCCCCATTACATCAGGGTCCCACCTTGCATTAGATTTCGCAAAAGAGTCCCCCTCCTACATCAGGTTCCCCATCTGTGTCTCCCATTACAATACGTTTCCCATCAGAGTTCCCCCATTACATCAGGTTCCCCATAAGAGTCCCCCCTTATGTCAGGGTCAGACCTTACATTGGATTTCCCAAAAGAGTCCCCCTCCTACATTAGGTTCTCCATCTGTGTCCCCCATTACATTAGGTTTCCCACCCCCCCCCTCCCCCATACTGTAGCTGCTGACTTTTAATATTAGGACACTTACCTGTCCTGGAATCCAGCGATGTCGGCACCCCAGCCAATGTTTCCATTGGTTCTCGGGTGCTGCCGACATTGTCTGTAAGAGAAACTGGTAGTGAAGCCTCGCGGCTTAACAGCCGGGTTCCCCATTGCACATGCGCTAGGCGCACTGCGCATTCTCACATAAAATTTATCCTGTATGGACACAGGAAAAAGGAGGCTCTTATGTTGGTAAAAAGTGGCAGAGGGATACTGTTTATAAAAAAGTATTTTAAATGTTACTTTATTGTTCACAATGGAAACAAGACACTAAATGACACAAACAGCACTGCGCATTCTGAATGACCCGGTGGCGGTGGATGGTGGAGGTGGGCTGGACTTCACTGTGGCGCCATCTCCTGGAAGTGGGGACAGGTAGGGGGAAAGAGGAGTCAGATAAGCAGAGCTTCTTCTTTTGGGTGGAACCCAGCCTTAAAGCTTGTAGAGTTTTCATTCTCCCCTGACTGTCCTATGAGGCTGCATGACCCCTGACCCTCTGTCTGGACAGTACTGATTGGCCCTGTGCTTATCACATGCACCCTCCCAAGAAAAAAAATAAACTCTAGCAATACACACCAAACTGAGCATGTGCAGAGTGCCCACTAAAGCTCTGTACTATCAGGAGATGGATTGGAAGAAAGGGGGGGGGGGGGTTCAGAGAAGACAGGATCAAACAGCTTTTTTACACAATGCGAAGGATTAACCCCTTAGGTTCCACTGTGAGTATAACAAGCATGCTTTACTGTATATACAGAGTGATTTTACTGTTTTGGGTTTAGTAACACTTTAAGTGGGATTAATTAGTCAGCAATATTGAAGATGAGTTGTTATAACAGGAGCAGATCTTCAAATATTCTCTCATCCTTATCAGTTCTATGAATACCCATGCTATCCTTTTTCAGATATTTTGATAAACTAAATCAAACGTCTTCTCATACAAAATTCCAGAATTCACTACATTATTGCTTCTAGTAACACCTTGCAATCATCATTAAAAACGTCTTTCCATCTGACGTCCCCAATGGCTCCATCGGGTGGCACAATGCTGTCCAAATGTACCATTCCCTTTGGGAAATCAAAATATCTGATCTAAGAATGATGCCAACAGCTAGGCAGCCATCGGTGCCTTTATGAAGCCTCTTCCTCCCCTTCCTTGATGGCTGCGGTGGCAGAAAAAAACAAATTTTCTACGCCTGGATGACAAGGGTCCATGTGCGTTCACCAGATGGCCTGTTGTGGTGGCAGAGCGGTGGTATTTCATTAGGAGACCCCCTGCCGGTTCTGCCAACAAAATGAAAAAGTGCCCGTGTAATTGTACAGAGTAGATTATCATTTGCTTTAAATATTGAAGGCACCGGTGCGTTGATGATTTACTGACTGAGCCATCTACGACTTGTCTTGCCATAGGTGGAAGACGCATAAATGGCGGAGATGCCATCTGGTGCCCTGGTATGTCAGACAAGACAGCCCTGGAGCGTACGAAACCTGCGGACCGGGACTACAGGCGAGAGGTAAATTCATTTCAGTGACTGATCTTATTATTCTGCCATCCTAGAAGAAAATCCAGAAACATTTCTGGAAGCGACCCGCTACATTGTTGTCTTTTTATATTTGTGTCTATATATATATATATATATACAGTATTTATATAGATGTAGACTAGATCAGCTTATCAATGTGGGTTCATCTTTTTAGATACCTTGTTTCTTTGCAGTGCCAGATTACTAAATAGGCAGAGAAGGACCCCATGCCATGTAAAGGCCCTGCAACAATGGATCAAAATAGCCACTTGACCTCCGGAAGAATTGCCCCCTTAATGACCAGGCCATTTTTTGCAATTCGGCACTGCGTTACTTTAACCACTTAAGCCCCGGAGGATTTGGCTGCTAAACGACCAGGGGCTATTTTGCGATTCGGCACTGCGTGACTTTAACGGACAATTGCGCGGTCGTGCGACGCTGTACCTAAACGAATTTGGCGTCCTTTTTTTCCCACAAACAGAGCTTTCTTTTGGTGGTATTTGATCACCTGTGCGATTTTTTGATCACGCGCTATAAACAAAAAAAGAACGTCAATTTTGCAAAAATAACAATATTTTTCCCTTTTTTTTATGTGAAATTCCCCCAAAAAAATGTAAAAATCAAAATTTTTTAACATTTTCGGCCAATTTGTTTTATGCTACCTATGTTTGGTAAAAAAAATCGCAAAAAGCGTATTTTGATTGGTTTGCGCAAAAGTTATTGCGTTTACTGACTAAGGGAAAGATTTTTGTCATTTTTGTTGTTTTTTTTTTAACGCGTAATGGCGGCGATCTGCGTTTTTTTTTGCGGTACTGCGACATTGGGGCGGACAGATCGGACCCTTGACTGACATTTTTGGGGTTACCAGTGACATTTCTACAGTAATCAGTGCTATATATATGCACTGTTACTGTGCTGCCACGCAGCTTTAACTGTCTAGCAGTTGTTATTACATGTTATGTTATGCTATGATATTGGTATCTTCCTAGCACCCCTGCTGTTTCTGGCTAGATGGTTTCTCCCATCTCCATTTTCCTGCTGTATCTGCCATTTTGTTTAGTTGTTATGAGGAGACTGCAGAGTGTGGAAGCTGTGTAACTTCATTGTAAATTTAACTATGGAAAAGCCTCTATGTTTATGTCTTTGCTAACTTGAAGCATAAAGAAGCATTGGAGAACACCTCTGGAGTCTTTATTCATTGAGTAAACTATCTGTTAAAGCCATCATTCAACCTGCTGCACACACTTAGAGACTGGGTATCTACAAGAAGGTCACAGGTACAATCGATGCTGAGACAGAACAGTAAATTTACAGGAGTACACAGCTTCAGAAAGTAAATTTCCAGGAATACACAGCTTCAGAGAGTACAGTTCCAAAAAGTACTTGAAATAAATGTCCATGGTAATATACAGCTTCAGAACTGTAAGTACCAAACTTGTCTGTGAGTCACCAGAAGAATTACTCTGCATATGAAACCAGCCACCTATTACTGCTTCATTACTGTTACAGCCTTCTGAGGTGATCCAGTTTGAACTAGTTCCAGCACTAGCCACTATTGTAACAAAAAATACCTCAGCCCAGCCTGCTTAATAACAGAAGTCACTACTTACAGAGCTGAGCTCTGGCAGATTTCTAACAAGACACCAGAAATACAGTACTTATTATGTCTGACAGAGATCTCACAGAGTTACCTGCATTTAGTCAAGATAAAGCAGACTCCTCACTTCATTCGGCTCGTCCTGTCAGTGCCCCTCATCCATCCTTGAAGGCAAGGGAGGTTTATGAAGCAAGTAAGGAAGAAACCTCTAGTAACCTGACTGCATTATGGGAAAAGACTTTAAGTTGTATAACAGCCACTAATGTAACTAGCAACAACTCTGAGCAATTGAACACTGCTCTCTCAAGGGTTAAGAAGGCATTTGAGAATTATAAAAGACTTTCTGAGAAGTACTATTCCCTATTGTCACATTCCAACATAGAGGAAGCTGCATTGGAATTAAAGGACTTTACTTCTAATGACCAGCAGAGGCATAGCACATATCTTGAAGCAAAGGCACAGATAGAAGGGAGATTGGCACAGCTACATGAGACTACATCCTGTAACTCTGCTTCTTCAAGACACTCAGGAAAATCTTCTAGGTCTGCCCGCTCATATCATAAATCTTCTTCTAAGTCATTGCGGTCCTGCTCTATAAGGTCAATACTGAGCGACCAAATTCTCAAAGCTCGCCAAAAGGTTGCAGTAGCCCAGGTTCAAGCCGCCTGCTCTGAAAAAGAAGCAGCCATCAAGGCAGAAGCTAAATGCAAGGAAGAAGAAGCTAAATGCAAGGAAGCAGAAGCTAAATGCAAGGAAGCAGAAGCTAAACGCATTCAGGCAAGAATACAAGCAGAAACAGAGGCTCAGCTAGAAATTCTTCAGAAGAATAGAGAAAAGGAAGTAGCTTTAGCAGAGTTATCTGTCTTGGAACAAGCCCTATTGGAAGAAGAAGGAGCAGCTTGTACCAGCTTGGCTGCTTGTCAAGACCCTGTTGAAAGGACCCTACAGTTTGTCTTAACTCAAAACCACGACAATACAGTCCCACCTACAGTTGGAGATTCTTCTCATAGTCATCCAGCAAGTGGATCAGAAGGCAATGTGTCGCCAAAGCAAGCTGGTCAACTAGACACACCTACTAACAGAGACCCTCCACAACTACCGCACGTCACAAAATCAAGTGAATCAACCTACGCAGCTCATGTGCCACCACAACCCTATGTGCATAGAGATTACAAGGGCACAGCAGAAGACTACAGAATGAACTCTATACCCCCTTTGATACAGCTCTCTTTAACTTCAAATGCTCAGAGACCTTCAGATGACAGACCCTTACCTAGATTAAACCCGTATGCAACACCTATCTCTCTACCTACCAGCCAACATCATATACCAACCATGGTCCAAGACGGCGCACCATCAGTAGACCCTGTGGCTATAAAAACTGAAAGCACTGACATTGCAGAGTTCAGCAAGTATATGATTCGACGAGAGTTGATTACAACTGGACTGTCTGGATTTGATGACCGCCCAGAGAACTACAGGAGTTGGAGATCTACATTTAAGGCGGTAACCAAGAACTTGGACATTGAACCTCAAGCAGAACTTGACTTACTAATAAAGTGGTTGGGGCGTCAATCTTCAGAACAAGTAAAGAGACTTAAATCTGTCTACATTTATAACTTTAAAGCAGGCCTTGATGCTGCCTGGGAACGTCTAGAACAAGACTATGGGAGCCCCGAAGTCATTGAATCTGCCTTATTCCAGAGACTTAACGGCTTTCCTAAAATCTCTGTTAAGGACAATCATAAGCTTAGAGAGTTAGGTGACCTCCTTCAAGAACTTGAAATTGCTAAGTTAGATCCTAGTTTACCAGGTCTTAGCTATTTAGACACTGCTCAGGGCGTAAATCCTATTGTAGCAAAGTTGCCTAGTTATCTTCAGGGAAAGTGGACTAGTGTAGGATCAAAGTATAAGTATGAGCATCGTGTTTCCTTCCCTCCCTTTTCTTATTTTTCAGAGTTCGTGCGGAAGGTTGCAAGATCCAAGAATGACCCAAGCTTCTTCTATCCAGATACAACCACCATTCCTTTAAGTACTTCAAGGGGTATTGCCACCAACGGTAAATTCAAGGATTTAAGGCATCCTATTGTAGTGGGGAAGACCGCGATAGCATCCAACGTCTTAGCTACAGACATCAAAGCTAGCAATCTTAATCAACAGTGTCCTATTCATAATGCGCCACACTCTCTCTCCAAATGTCGTGCATTTAAGGACAAGCCTATTGAAGAACGCAAGTCATTTCTCAAAGAGCATAATATCTGTTTTAAGTGTTGTGCATCCTCCGATCATTTAGCTAGAGACTGTAAGATCGCCATCAGATGTTCTCTCTGCAACAGTGACAAACATGTGGACGCTCTTCATTCAGATCTGTTCAAAAGGAAACCTTCACTCGGCAGCAACCCCAAGACTACATCAGATGATGGCGGGGAGAGAACTGAGCAATATGTCGACCCCGTAACCACAAGGTGTACAGAGGTATGTGGAGAAGGGCTTCATAGCAAGTCTTGTAGCAAGATATGTCTTGTAAGAGTTTTTCCTGAAGGATGTCCACAAAAATCCATAAAAATGTATGCCATACTCGATGATCAGAGCAATCGCTCATTGGCCAGTACAGAATTCTTTGACCTATTCAACATTCAAGGAGAGACCTGGTCCTATACCTTGCAGACATGTGCAGGAAAGGTCAATACTTCTGGAAGAAGAGCCCATGGCTTCGTAGTTGCATCAGAATATGAGGACACAGAGTTTCCTCTTCCAACTCTAATCGAATGTGATCAGCTACCGAACAACAGAGAAGAAATCCCCACACCAGAGGTTGCACGTCATCACCCTCATTTGAGTCACATTGCTAACTACATTCCACCACTTAACAAGGATGTTAAGATTTTGATTCTACTAGGGAGAGACATTCCTAGAGTTCATAAAATAAGAGAGTTATGTAACGGTCCAGATGATGCTCCTCAGGCCCAGAAACTCGATCTTGGATGGGTGATAATAGGAGAAGTCTGCTTAGACCAATCTCACAAGCTCTTGGATGTAGCTTCCTACAAAACTAATGTTACCTGTCAATTCATGAAATGTCCATCGCACTATTATGTGAAGGAAAGACTTGATTTTAAGAACGAAGTTCCATATCAAGCACTCCAAAGCATTAACTGCAAGCTCACTTCTCAAAAGGACTTTGGTGATTCAGTGTACCAGACTACTTGTGATGACAACAAGATTGCTCCTTCAGTCGAAGACAAGGAGCTCATTAAGATTACGGATGAAGAGTTCTTCAAGGACAATTCCAACAATTGGGTAGCTCCAGTACCCTTCCGAGTACCAAGGCTTACTCTCCCTAACAATCGAGAACAAGCTTTAACCAGATTTGCTGCACTGAATAAAACTCTCCGTAACAAACCTGAGAAGCGAGAGCACTTTCTAGCATTCATGCAGAAGATTTTAGTGCCAGCAGTTGTCCTCACACAAACCATTTGGTTTTCAGAACCCAAGTTTTTAATGGACCAGTCTTCTACAAACTCAGAAGAAGATATCGATTTCCACCTGGAGGATCCAGATACTGATCCGGAAATCCGGCCTGAAGTTGTAGCATTGAGTTCCAACATCTGCTCAAGAAGAAATTTGGAGGATGAAGATGACTCCACAGTTATGGGGGATGGAGCTGATGAATGGATGCAGGCCAAGACTCTGGTTAAGCCTCCGGACCAGCTGGAACTCAGCGAGGCTGAACTTAAGGAGGAATTCACTCGTATCCTGACTGCAAACAACCCTCATGCCCCCCAGAACATTGTGAGGTACAGTTTTAAGGAACTGGCCTACAAACCCATTAGCATCGTGGACCAGCTGGCCGTACACTTCTCCCTGGATGGAAACATGTTAAACGAAGACTCTGGTGAAGCGCGGCGACAGATGGCGAAGTTGGGAGTCATTGAAGAAACTCAGACCAACGACTCCACAGAGCCGGGAGACAAAGATACAGATGGGAAGTCTGACGCTCAGGCTAGTGAAGAATGGACAGAAGGTGAGGAAAAACCATCCAGGAACAAGAAGGAGAGAAAACTGACCAACCAGTTCAATTATAGCGAGAGAGCGTCCCAGAGCATTAACAAACCCCTGCGGGAGCGAGCTTCTCAGACAGAGCCACCTCCAAGGGCCACCTTCTCCGCCACTGCAAACCAGTGGAAATTCAACCCACCACACGCTTCACACATGGGCGGAGCATGGGAACGTATGATTGGGATGGCAAGGTGCATACTGGATTCTATGTTGCTTGATGTGAGTTATTCACGTCTTACCCATGAAGTACTTACTACATTCCTTGCTGAGGTCGCAGCAATAATCAACTCAAGACCGCTGACAGCTGTATCCACAGACCCAGAATGTCCAACTGTTTTAACTCCAGCTGCATTATTGAGCCGGAAAATTGGACAGATCCCAGCACCAAAGAGCATCTTTGATGAAAAGGACATATATAAACGTCAATGGAGATATGCTCAATACTTTGCAGACTGTTTCTGGGACAGATGGAGGAGGGAATACCTCACACTTCTTCAAGGACGTAAAAAGTGGCAAACCCAGAAGCCTAACTTAAAGGAAGGGGACCTGGTTCTTCTAAAAGAAAAGCAAACCAATCGGATCCAGTGGCCAGTTGGAGTTATTTCAAAGGCCATTGCTAGTGATGATGGAAAGGTCCAAAGTGTGGAAGTCAGGATTGTAAAGGACAGGAGCCCAAAAACCTTCCTGAGACCAGTCACTGAGACAGTCCTAATTATGCCTGCTTCCAAAAATTCTGATTCAGTGTTATGTGAAGGAGTCACTTAGATCTCTAGCATAGTTAGCTTAGAGAAGAGGGCTACATAGCATTCTACTGTATGCAATGTTAATTGTATGTTTATGGAAAATAATTGTGTAGTGGTATCTCACGATACCAGGCGGGGAGTGTGCTGCCACGCAGCTTTAACTGTCTAGCAGTTGTTATTACATGTTATGTTATGCTATGATATTGGTATCTTCCTAGCACCCCTGCTGTTTCTGGCTAGATGGTTTCTCCCATCTCCATTTTCCTGCTGTATCTGCCATTTTGTTTAGTTGTTATGAGGAGACTGCAGAGTGTGGAAGCTGTGTAACTTCATTGTAAATTTAACTATGGAAAAGCCTCTATGTTTATGTCTTTGCTAACTTGAAGCATAAAGAAGCATTGGAGAACACCTCTGGAGTCTTTATTCATTGAGTAAACTATCTGTTAAAGCCATCATTCAACCTGCTGCACACACTTAGAGACTGGGTATCTACAAGAAGGTCACAGGTACAATCGATGCTGAGACAGAACAGTTACTGTAAAAATACACTGGTAGTGAAGGGGTTAACTTTATTTGAGAGGGGGGGCTGTGTGTGTCCCTAGGGGCGTGATTCTAACTGATTGGCTGTGGCTTCAGCTGTATGCAGAGTGATCAACGGATCTACATAGTAGATCCATATGATCAGCTCTCATACAGAGGGGAGAATGACAGGCAGCTTGTTTACACAAGCTGCCTGACTTTCTCCCTCTCCCCCGCCGATCGCAGAGTGGCCGGCGGACATCGGGTCCGCCGGTCACACGCGCGGGGGGGTCCGTGACCACGCGGGAGCGGGAGCGCGCCTCCGGCGGCGCGCGCTCGCCCCCTAGACCCTCACAAGCTAGTGACGTAGCCCTACGTCACTTTGCCTGTGAGGGGCTGACCGCCGACGTAGATCGGCGTGCGGCGGTCGGCAAGTGGTTAACTGACAATTGCGTGGTTGTACGACGCTGTACCCAAATAAAATTGACGTCCTTTTTTTTTCCTACAAATAGAGCTTTCTTTTGGTGGTATTTGATCACCTCTGTGTGTTTTAAAACAAAAAACAGCGACATTTCTGAAAAAGCAAAAATATATTTTTCACATTCTGCTATATAACATTCCCAAAAAAATTTAAAAATCTAAAATATTTATCCTTTTTGTCCAATTTGTATTCTGCTACATATATTTGGTTAAAAAAAAAAAAAAAATTGCAATAAGCGTATTTTGATTGGTTTGCGCAAACGTTATTGCGTCTAACAAACTAGGGGAAAGATTTATGTAATTTTAATTTTTTTACTAGTAATGGCGGCAATCAGGGATTTTTAGTGGGACTGCGACATTGTGGTGGACAGATCGGACCCTTGATTGACATTTTTGACACTTTTGGGGGGACCAGTGACATTACTACAGTAATCAGTGGTAAAAATATGCACTGTTACTGTAATAATGACACTGACAGGGAAGGGGTTAACAGAGTGGTGATCAAAGGGTTAAATGTGAGCCTAGGGGGTGTTTTCTAAATGTAAGGTGGATGGGCTTAATGGATCAACACAGGGACCTGTGTTCCTAAATAGGAGGATCACAGGATCCCTGTGCTGATTGCTGACAGAACAGCGGTCTGCCGGGTTTACAAGGGTAGACTGCCGTTCTGTCTTCCCAGGAAGTGATCGCAGCTGCAATCGTTGCCCGCCAGCCCCGCAGATCAGCTGTCCATGTTGCGAATCAGAGGCGGGAAACAACGAGGAGCGACATATGGGTACGGCGATTCGTACAGCCGAGCCACCTTGCCGCAGTATATCTGCGGCAGGCGGTCGGCAAGCAGTTAACGTCCATAAACCAGAGACATCGGGATCACATTACAGTTTATCTCTTAAAAACACATCTTCTTTCAGCTGTCAGTTTGTAAAAAAAAATGTGGTGCATCCTACCTCCATGTAATGTACAATAGTGATGATCATCTCCATCTAGCAGCAGACATGCACATTACTTAGTTCAATGTTATCCCATTAAAGCGCACAGCCCACTCCCCCTGTTATTATACACAGCGGGGGCTGATCTGCGGGTACCGCAGACTCGAGGTCCGCCGACACCCGCTGATCATTCGGTACAGAGGCAGAACGGCAGTCTGCCTTTGTCAACAGGGCAGATTGTCGTTCTGTCAGTAGGGAAGGCATGGATCCTGTGTTCCTGCAAAGCAGAGACAAGGATCTATGTTTTCCCCTAGTCAAAAGCACCTCCCACAATGTACAAAAACACTGGCTAGGCACACAGTTATCCCTTTGATCTACCTAGACCAGGGTTCCTCCTGAGGTTGCTAGGGGTTCCTTGAGCAATGGGCAATTTCTACCTCTCAAATAAGTTTCCAATGACACCATTGTTCCTTTTAGCTATCTGTAAGGGGGGTAATTCTTCCCGATGATGACAAGAGTAAGGAGAATTCTTCCCACTGACTGTCACACTAATGTGTCATGAGTTGTAGATTTTTCATTTTTAGCAGGGGTTCCCGGAGACCAGAAATTTATTTCAAGGGTTCCTCTGTGTTGAAAAGGTTGAGAAAGGCTGCCCTAGATGTTTAACCCCTTCCCAGCCAGTGTCATTAGTACAGAGACAGTGCATATTTTTAGCACTGATCGCTGTATTAGTGTCACTGGTTTCCAAAAAAAGTCTCAAAAGTGTCTGTCAGTGTCTGATTTGTCCGCCGCAATATCGCAGTCTCGCTATAAGCCGCTGATCGCTGCAATTACTACTAAAAATAAATAAAATAGAATATAAATTCCATAAATCTATTCCCTAGTTTGTAGACCCTATAACTTTTGTGCAAACCAATCAATATAAAATTATTGGGACTTTGTAGCAACATAGGTGTGCACACCCTATTGCATTAGGGTGTGCACCCCAAAGCTCAAACATATTTGTGTGTGCATGTGTATATACAGTATACTGAAGGTGTCAGCAAACCAATGGATGGTGTCAGTAGGGCAGAGATTGGTGTCAGTAGAGCAGTGGACGGTGTCAGTAGAGCAGTGGATGGTGTCAGTAGGGCAGAGATTGGTGTCAGTAGGGCAGAGATTGGGGTCAGTAAAGCAGTGGATGGTGTCAGTAGGGCAGAGATTGGTGTCAGCAGGGCAGTGAATGGTGTCAGTAGGGCAGAGATTGGTGTCAGTAGGGCAGAGATTGGTGTCAGTAGAGCAGTGTACAGTGTCAGTAGGGCAGAGATTGGTGTCAGTAGGGCAGAGATTGGTGTCAGTAGAGCAGTGGACGGTGTCAGTAGAGCAGTGGATGGTGTCAGTAGGGCAGAGATTGGTGTCAGTAGGGCAGAGATTGGGGTCAGTAAAGCAGTGGATGGTGTCAGTAGGGCAGAGATTGGTGTCAGCAGGGCAGTGAATGGTGTCAGTAGGGCAGAGATTGGTGTCAGTAGGGCAGAGATTGGTGTCAGTAGAGCAGTGGACGGTGTCAGTAGAGCAGTGTACAGTGTCAGTAGGGCAGAGATTGGTGTCAGTAGGGCAGAGATTGGTGTCAGTAGAGCAGTGTACAGTGTCAGTAGGGCAGTGGATGGCGTCAGTAGGGCAGAGATTGGTGTCAGTAGTGCAGAGGACGGTGTCAGTAGGGCAGTGGATGGTGTCAGTAGGGCAGAGATTGGTGTCAGTAGGGCAGTGGATGGTGTCAGTAGGGCAGTGGATGGTGTCAGTAGGGCAGAGATTGGTGTCAGTAGGGCAGTGGATGGTGTCAGTAGGGCAGAGATTGGTGTCAGTAGGGCAGTGGATGGTGTCAGTAGGGCAGTGGACGGTGTCAATAGTTTTTGTTTTGATTATTTTTTTTACATTTTTTTAACAGGGTGATTAGGGTGTGCCAAGGCACACCTGGCACACCCTGTGTGCACACCTATGGTAGCAGAATACATATTGTCCTAATTTGTTTTTTTTTTTTTTTTCAATTTTTTTATTGGATATGTTTTATATCAGAAAGTAAAAAATATTGTTGTTTTTTTTTTTTGTTTTGTTTTTTTTTTTCAAAATTGTTGGATTTTATTTTTTATAGCGCAAAAAATAAAAAAACGCAGAGATGATCAAATACTACCAAAAGAAATTGCTATTAAGGGGAAAAAATGACAGAAAATGTATTTGGGTGCAGCATTGCATGACCGGACAATTGTCATTTAAAATAACGCAGTGCCGTATCGCAAAAAATGGCCTGGTCATGAAGGGGGGTAAATCTTGCAGAGGTCATGTCGTTAAAGGGTAAGTTCCCCTTTCCCGAAAAGATCACTATGCTGTCCCCTAGGCCTATGGGTATAGCAGCATAGTATGCTGAACCTACCTACCAGCCAGGGCTCCCTTTCATTCCAAAACTGCATGATAAAGAAGCCTTCTTCCACAGCCTGTGAGGGCTAGGTCCTAAGTTATTGTAAGAACTAATTAGTAGTTGGGACCAGCGCCCCCTAGTGACCCAGGAAAGAATGTCACCCTTTTTCTTTTAGGACACACATGTGCAGTGTATACTCTTACAGTTGCCGAGCCCATCATAGACAACAGGAGAAAGTACACATTGCGCATGTGCAGCCCAAGTAAACAGGACGGTGGTCCCTCCCCTAGCACTAGGGGGCGCAGATCTTTACTGCTCTTAGTAACAAGATGTGGAGATGGTGATTGGGGATGGTGGCAGTTTGTCCACCAGCTCCGCAGGGCCACATAACACTTTATATTACAGCACATTTATTTTATATCTACTTCCAGGATGTGATTACGTTTGAAAAACAAAAAGGCATACCGCTTGTAAATGTTTATTAAAATGTCGACAAACGTGATGATATTAATTAGAAATTGTACCATCTGCCAATTCAAAGTAATCTGTTTTGACGGAACTGGTTATGTGTTAAGAACGTGGTCGTGAAGCGTGTTTGTGTTTTTTTATTTGGCAGTGTGAATATCCATTACAGGATTAATTGGCGAGCGTTGATGGCTGCCAAGTGTCTATGTCTTCTATTTAGCGCCAGGAACCAGGAAATGGAACGCGGAATCGTTCTTTCTCATTTCCACTGTAGCTACTCCAAGTGCCTTTTCATATTTTTCAAATGATTCCAAAAACTATATTCTCAGATTGCAAAAGTGGAGTTTTAGCAGCCAAACAGAATTCCTATTGAATTGTTCCAAAATTTAAGGGTGAAATCTGGTTGGACGCTTTTTAATGTTTTCTAATTGGTCAAGAGGCATCCTGAGACCACTCTGATAGATTTGGGTGTTCTACAAAGAAAGCAGAACTTCAGAATCGTACAAGGACAGAAATAGCATATTTGATAATATGTTTGCCCCAGTCCCCGCCCACACTTCTACAAGGCCCCACCCACTTTCAAGGCTCTCTGCCCAGATCATTCCTACTCAAGGCTCCTACTCATGCACACGGGACGTTTTTACAGCGGCTGTTTTTGGCATCAGACGCAGTGGCGGCCGGTGCTCCATGGGCCGGGGGGGGGGGGGGCGGCAGATGGACCGCACCATACTACCCCCCCCCCCGGACCACACCAGGGCGCACACCATACCTCCTCCCCACCCCGCCGGCTCACTCACCTTGCCTGGTTATGTGGAGGGAGGGCAGGCAGCAGCACACGGCGACGGTGGCTTCAGCTTCGGCTTCTTCCCCCTGTCTTCTGCGTCTCCTCCCTCCATGGCCAATGGCATGGCTTCCCCTTTTGGCTAATCGGGAAATGGGTCTCAGATCCGCTTCCTGATTGGCCAGGAGGAGGAGCAGTGCTCTGCGCCCCGAGCCCACCCTTTTTTTTAGCCTATTAGAGACTCCCCAGTATGTTATCCTATTTCTCCATGCACACACAGGCTGTTATCAGCAGTTTTTGGCAGGGGCAATTTCTGGCTGGAAAAAAAACCCCAAAAACTAGTGGGTTTTTAGTGGCGCTTTTCAGCTCTAAAAACCACTCTAACGTCAATAAACGTTGAATGGACCTGCCTTTAACTTCCACAAAAGGCACAGGTTTTCATTGTGCACCATTACAACCTTCTAGCTGCTAGCGTCCTAATGACCAATGGCAAACAGAATGGGGGGTCCCCCTAGGGTGTGGGACTTTACCGGCAAACACACTTCCACAAATGTGTAAAATTTAAATGATTTTTAAAGACCAATGGCATCACCAGTTGATAAGGATGATATCAGTCACCTGCACAGCATCCTTGTTTGACCCTCCCCTGCCCCTCCCCATCAGCATTGAGAGCACCTTAGCTGAGTGATGGATAAAAACTGGAGGAGAAGAGAAACATTGGCACACTAGTCAGTACCAGTTTGCAAAAGCGTATTTGCCTTGGAAGAATCAATCACCTATAACGTGGAAGTCCTCCTTGTGTAAATGTTTCTGCATTATGCAAAACTATTAGAATAGTTTTTACATTTTAGAAGGGGGTGCCTCGAGACTGTGCATCATTTTTAAAGGGTGCCTTGACTGAAAAAAGGTTGAGAAACGCTGCCGTAGAGTGATCAGAGTTGGCTAAAATTAGAAAAGGCCACTCTTATCTCTTCTCTTAGTGCCTGAAGCAATGCTTGATTTACCTGGTTGATGTTTATTATAACTGACAGCTTGTTATTGCATCTCCAATACAAATTCAGTCGGTTCATTTCTTTGGGATTTTTCTTGCTTGCAGCTATAACCTGCCGCCGACAAGACGGTGTACAGACAGAAATCACGGAGTGCCTCAAGCATGCTGGTCCTCTTCCACCCCTAACTCAGCCTTGCCAGATACCGTGCCAGGATGACTGCCAATTTACCAGCTGGTCCAAGTTCTCAGCGTGTAATGGAGATTGTGGAGCAGTTAGGACTAGGAAACGTGCTCTTCTCGGTATGCTGATAATCATGAAAATGTGTTTTATTGACAAATTTTGCAAGGAGTGATGCTTTCCCTAAAGCAGAACTCAAGGCAACCAATTGTTAGACCCTTTTTTTAGTTTATTATTATTGTCTGGGTCCTTCGTGTAGGTTTGGCCACAGGGGCAACAAGAAATGACTTTCATGGTTCTGCCTACTGTCCCAAAATGAGGAAGAAACCCCTTACATTTTTTGGATCTGTGATGGAAGTGAGATAAGAAACACTTGCTGTGTCTTTGAGGATTTGAAAAACCCAAGAAATTACTTGATATGCTGCCCCGACTTCTTGGGATTATTGGAAAAGGATGTCGTACGTTTCGCCTCTTAAAACACTTGTGAGATACCCGGTGTCCAAAGTGCCATTGTGACCCTAAAACCACCCCCGGCAATATGTTTCCTCACTTTTAAATGTGATGACAGATTAAATTAAAGTGACTAACTTCCATCGCTGATGCAGAGAAGGAAAAAGGGTTAGTTATCCACCAACCAGAGTTGTATAAAGTACTCGAAACCCATACTTGAGTAAAAGTACAAGTGCTCGATCAAAAAGTGACTTGAGTAGAAGTACTAAAGTATTCAACATTTTTTGTACTTAAGTATTGCAAGTAGTTTTTGTAAAACTTTTGCTACTCAAGTACTGAAAGTAAAAGTACCAGTAGTTTTGAAAAAAAAAATGCTACTCAAGTACTGAAAGTAAAAGTACAAGTACTGTGTTATGTAGTTATTAAAGAAAGAAGTCAAAAGTTTGAACATCATATTGTCTTTTATTATTTCAAATGAGGCTTTTATTTATACATACAGTAGCATTTATTTTCGTATGCGCTGATAATACACATGTTTTGAGCTTCATGAAACCTGCCATCTACTGTTCTGGCAGTGGTCATTTTTATAATAGTAACGAGTAACTATGCAGCACAAAAAAAAAAATATCGGAGTAGAAGTATTGAAATCATTGAAAAAATGTAGTGAAGTAAAAGTAGAAGTAGGAGAAAAAAATTCTACTCCAGGAAAGTACAGATACCGCCTTTCGGTACTTAAGTACAGTAGTGAAGTTGTTCTACTTAGTTACTATACATCTCTGCCACCAACCCCCAGCAGTATGTACCCACCTTTCTTCATTACTGCTTGGTGGGCTATGGATGAACTTATGACAGCACTGGTTCTTCATTACTAGCCAAGCACTGTCCTTTTGGGGTGTGGAAGGGGTCTATAACCCAAAGTCTGGAGTCGGGAAAAGTGTGTTGGGTTGAAGGAAAAGTCAATTTATTTTGTCCCCAAAAAAAAAAAAAAAAATCTATCCAAAAGTAGGAAAAGGTTTGAGATTTAAGTGAATGGAGCTTTTATTTTTGTTATTTTCCTATGCAGGAAAAAGTAAGAAAAAGGACAAGTGTAAGAACCCCCAGCTGTATCCACTGATGGAGACCCAGTTCTGCCCCTGTGACAAGTACAATGCTCAACCAGTGGGGAATTGGTCAGACTGTATTCTACCGGAAGGAAAAGTGGAGGTTCTTCTGGGAATGAAAGTACAAGGAGACATCAAGGAGTGTGGACAAGGGTACCGCTACCAGGCCATGGCCTGCTATGATCAGAACAACAGACTGGTGGAGACCTCCCGTTGTAACAGTCATGGTGGGTGCACTTGTATGTATTGAGTTTGCATTGCATTAGAATGATCTTTCTCTAAAGCCCAACTGAACTTTCAGTTTAAGTTAGCTAAATTAATTCCAGGTGCAGCAAACAAAAGTCATGCACAGTTCATTTCCTTTAGAATACCCTGTCCACCATGCTGCAGAGAAGGACGTTTGCTCTCTACGTGTAAGCAGTGGTCTCTCTGTAGAGGTCCAGCACACCCTCTGTAAGTTCAGTTTGGCTTTAATGTGTACCTAAACCCCAAAATAATCAGTTAAATATGCGCAGAGGAGAGCTGGCATATGAGGGACATGAAAGTGTCTAAAGCCTAGTACACACGCAACGATTATCGGCTGACCGATCGTCCGTCTTTTGTCCAGAGTTGTGTTTTGTTGGTTGGAATGTGCCTAGACTGCACACAAATTTTCTCGCCCGACAGAATTCTACTTCAGAAGTGATGTCATGTGTTGGTTTGCTTTCTTTGCGTTCTTTCTTCTCTGAGCATGCCCAGACTTGCTCATTAGATTTTTCCCTGTCGAAATCTGTACTGACTGCACGAAAATCGGCCGTGTTTTGACGGCGGACAAAAATTTTATAGCCTGCACACCAGATTTTTTTCGGCCGAAAATTCGGAGTCGGTTGTCAGAAGCATCATACTAACAAGCCGAAAATCGGCAGATCGGTCGTCGGATGAAAATTCGCTGCCAATTTTCGACGCGTGTGTACGAGGCTTTAGTCTCGATATGTATGAATACAAAAAAGAAAAATTCCCAAGGGAGTTTGTAAGACACAAACCACAAGGTATAAAATGTACACATTTTTTCTAAATTGCAAACACTTTGGTACATACATAAAATAATTCTAGTAGACATAGGTACATAGATATATGCATGGGTTACCATAGTTACATAAATCAAAATATGACTGACAATCCAAGGTGTAAATGTATATATGGTAAAAAGTCTCTACGCGTTTCTCGAGACCATGCTTGCTTCCTCAGGAGTACATATATAAATGCAATGTATATAATAGTCCTTACGAACTTCCAAACCAGGGTAAACAGTCAAGTAGATTCGTGGTTCCCATAGGACTCCTCATTGGAGATGAAGATGTAGGAAAACAGAAAGAGATCCCCAAGCGGTCCATGTAGTTCTCCCTTGGGGCTGTGGAGGGGAGGGGGCCAGCCAGACAGGCAGACATCCAAGAAGGTAACAGGGTGTCACAGTGGTCAGGGATGTACAAATACATCTCCTTTTGCATTCAGTTGAATATGTATTTGCATATGGTCACGTAATCTTTTTCTTATTTGTGTGGTTTTCATTGAACTCGCAATACTAGCAAGGAATATCCAAAGGCAGTAAGTTTCCCAGGGTGATAACGCTTACTTGGTTCAGCCACGCTTTTGTCACCATTTCCTTTGCACTCCCAATTGGGCTACAAGAAACCATGCTAACACATGTTC
The DNA here is from genome assembly GCF_965119305.1 of Pelophylax lessonae. NCBI lineage: Eukaryota > Metazoa > Chordata > Amphibia > Anura > Ranidae > Pelophylax > Pelophylax lessonae. The sequence goes on from NC_138772.1 coordinate 41,413,594, forward strand.
TGCCATAGTAACCACAGTAAATCTTTGACGTTAACCACAGCTAGAGTACAAAAAGGTCTACAAGAAGTTCCAACAAATAGTCTAAAGCAGTGGCCTCCAAACTGTGGCCCGTGGGTCGGATGCGGCCCTTTGCATGTCTTTGCAAGCGCTATTCCTCCCAGACACCAGTGATGGGGCACTATACTTTCCACTATGTCTTCCACTGATACTGACAATAAGGCATTATTCCTATCACAAATACCCATTATGGGGTACAATTTCTCCTCCTACTAGTCACAGGCGCTATGTAATTTTTTTACTCCCACTGACCATAGTCCAAGCTCCCCTAATTTCTGAAGGACAGTAAACTGGCCCTTTATTTAAAAAAGTTTGGAGACCCATGGTCTAAAGAATGGGCAGGGAGATAAAACATAACCAAATGAAGGGGAAACTTTACAAAATTTTACCCAAAAAAAAATAATGTGATCCTGTTTTACTTATACTGGTCTATAAAACTAGTAGGCTTTTAAGTTTGGTTTCACTTTAAAATGAGTCTAAAGAGTTGCAAAGGCTGTTCAACGTGGTTGTTTAATGGATCCACAAGGCTTCAAAAGAAGCCTACAGGCCCCACAGGTACTTATTGTTTGGCCCACAGGTCCGAGTGGTCGGTTGCATTAGAAGTAGCACTGATTTGTAAAGTTGCTGTAGATCTCAAGCAGTCTCCTGCACACACAGTATCTCCAATCATACCTGTAGTATGTCTCCGACAGTCCTCTGTAACACTACATATGCTAAATGTTATCTACAGCCCCTTGGGTATGTCAGTAACTGCAGCTGAAGCCTCCTACTGTATATCTAGTAAATGGATCATCACTGGTCTACACTTTCATAAAGAAGCCCATTTGTTGGGTGAAACACACCAGAAAGAACAGTAGGCTCCCAGAAGAGTTCAAATCACCTAGATCAAAGCTTCAAGAGAATTCTAAATACACATAGAATGTGGCTGAATCTTCTTCTCTAGGTTGTACTTAGAGAGCAAAGACAAGCTCTTGCATCCAGCTAGAACCCATTAGTCAGTGGAATTAGCCCTTTGGGGCTTTAAACCACTGTTTCACAACCTTTTAAGCTCACAGGAACCCCTAAAATAATTTCCAGGTCTTGGGTAACCCTTACTTAAACCAACTATCAATGGTTAATAGCAAAAATGCCCTTTGTATTGGTGGCCAGTTGAAACAATGCAACCCTTACAGTTGTCATGCTGCTGGCTTTGCCAAGTGGTGCAGGTCCTTGAACCATGCAGGCGCCATCAGATGAGCGGTCAATGAGCCACAGCTCAGGTTACCCCCTAGCAACCTCTGTAGGGTTCCATGGAACCCTGGTTAAGAATGGCTGATTTATACTGTAGGGCATAAAAAAAAAGACGTTTTGCTTATTTCAGGAGGTTATAATCCAGCCATTCTTAAACTGGAGCTCCACCCAAAAGTGGAAGGTCCACTTTAAGTACTCCTCCACCTGCCACGTTTGGCATGTCATTTTTTTTTTTTTCTTGGGGGGAGTAGGTAACTAGTTCAGGAGTGCGTTGTACAGAGTGCAAGATTCAGGAGTGCATTGCAGTGAGTAAGGTTCAGGAATGCGTTACGTACAGAGTGCAAGGTTTAGGAATGTGTTATGTACAGAGTGCAAGGTTCAGGAGTGCATTGTACAGAGTGCAAGGTTCAGGAGTATGTTTCGTACAGAGTGCAAGATTCAGGAATGCGTTGTACAGAGTGCAAGGTTCAGTTAAATATAGCACACTTATCTTAAAACCTTGATTAGCAGCATACACGAGCCGAGGGAACAAGGGCGGCATCAGATGGAACATAAATGAGTGCAGCCTATAGCAGGACATGCAGCAGTGTAACATCTATCCAGCACAGCCAGTGATTGGTGGGCAAGCTGGGGGCAGCCACAATGAGAGTGATTGGAGCTGTCAAATTGAAGCACTGATGTCGGGGGTGGGCAGGGCTGATATGTGGGACTCCGCTCCTTTTCTCAGTGCATAGACAAACAGCCGCTGGCCGGGGAGGAAGGTGGCAGGGAGTGGGACAAATTGTAGCTACTGTATGTGTACCCACAATGGTGTATAATTCAGGTTTATTATACACCACTGTGGGTGCACAAACAGTAGTTACAATTGGTCCCGTCCCCTTCCACCTTCCTCTCCATCCAACGACTTTTTGTCTATGCACGGGAAAAAGGGGTGGAGCCCCGCTCACCCCGACATCAGTGCTTCATTTTGACCAATCCAATCACTCTCATTGTGGCCGCCCCCCGCTTGCCCACCAATCACTGGATGCGCTGGATAGATGTACACTGCTGAGGTAGGTAGCCCCGAGTTCCCGGCCAACTCCAGGCCTTGGGAGTCAGGGCTAATAATTTTAAATAAGCAATATAAGACCCAGGGCTTTTTGGGGGAACACTCTGGGCTATTGCCCTGGTCAGCCCCCCTACCCTCCTGATGCCACTGCTAAGGGGTTAATCCTCCGCATTGTGTAAAATGGCTGTTTGATCCTGTCTTCTCTGATCCTCCCCTACTTCCACTGTCCCCAATCCATCTCCTGATAGTACATAGCCTTGGAGTCACTCTGCACATGCTCAGTTTGATGTGTTTTGCTAGAGATTTTTTTTTTTTAATCTTTTTTGGGGGGGAGGGTGCATGTGATCAGCATAGGGCCAATCAGCATTGTCCAGACAGTGGTCATGCAGCCTCACAGGACAGTCAGAGGAGAATGAAGACTCCTCCTACAAGCTTTAACCAGACACTGATAGAAGTCACAAGGTGCTATATACTGCTGATGAGAAAAGGTATTTAGCAGTTTGTATTTACTAAAATAATTGCATTTCCATGTTCTGTGTGCTGTGGGAGACCAGATATAGTGACTGCAGGCTCCTGGGGAGACCAGATATAGTGACTGCAGGCTCCCGGGGAGACCAGATATAGTGACTGCATAATCCTGGGGAGACCAGATATAGTGACTGCAGGCTCCTGGGGAGACCAGATATAGTGACTGCAGGCTCCTGGGGAGACCAGATATAGTGACTGCAGGCTCCTGGGGAGACCAGATATAGTGACTGCAGGCTCCTGGGTTAAGTGACACTTTAAGTATATTTTTGGATTTTTGTTTTCCACTAACTGAAGCCCCGCGCTCCCTAAAATCTACACTTCCCGTATTATCTAGAGAATTATTTACCCAGGGAATATGGATGTGCAAACGCTAAAAGCAATCGCAGAAAAAAAAAAAAAACGCCACAACCGGGCATTTAATCTTCCCCCCATTCCTGGCTAATAATATTTTAAAACTCTATAAATTATTGTGTAAAGAGCTGCAGCAGCTCAGCCTGAGTTGAACCCGCAAATCCAGAAATTAATTTTCTGTAATGATTTATACCGCTGATTAACTTCAAGTAAGCCGAGCGGCGCTGCCCTACATAAGGAGATAAGGCAAGATGCGCTTCCAATTAATTATGCATGCTCCCCGTATAATTTAATGTTTCAAACAAGTAATAAAATGTTTTATTGGATTACATGGGGAGATAGCGCTCTCTGATTTCCGTTTTGATATATTACTTTTCTGCCGCAAAAGATGATACAGTTTTCTGCTGGAAAAAAAAAAAAAATGGAGCCATTTGTATCTAGATGAAATGGGGAAGATGGATAAAGGAGGCAGATTGTCTGAGTAATGTCGCCTATTTGGGGAAGATAACAAAATATTAACATTTTCATAGAATAAAATCCATTATTAGTTTTTTGTTTATTCAAATGCCGCTGATGAAAGGCCTAAAATACAATCCTGTATATACTGTCCTGACCTTATAGAAGGGAAAGAGGAAGAGCCGCTGCAACTTTAATGAAATGTATCACTATTTTTTTATTGTCTTCCTTCTTAAAGGGTAAATCAATACAAAAAGTAATACAGTGGGTTTAACCACTTCAATACCGGGCACGTTCACCCCCTTCCTGCCCAGGCCAGTTTTGAGCTTTAGAGCCATTGCATTTCAAAATGACAATTGGATGGTCATGCAATGATGTACCCATACGGAATTTGAATCATTTTTTTGAGAAAGATAGAGCTTTCTTTTAACCACTTAAGCCCCGGAAGATTTTACCCACTTCCTGACCAGGGGTTTTTTTGCGATTTTTTAGTGCGTGACTTTAACGGACAATTGCGTGGTCGTGCAACGCTGTACCTAAACGAATTTGACATCCTTTTTTTTCCCATAAACAGAGCTTTCTTTTGGTGTTATTTGATCACCTCTGTGATTTTTTGATCATGTGCTATAAACAAAAAAAGAGTGTCAATTTTGCAAAAATAACAATATTTTTCACATTTTTTTAATATGAAATTCCCAAAAAAAAAAAATGTAAAAATCAAAATTTTTTAACATTTTCGGCCAATTTGTTTTATGCTACATATGTTTGGTAAAAAAAAAAATCGCAAAAAGCGTATTTTGATTGGTTTGCGCAAAAGAAAGATTTTTGTAATTTTTATTGTTTTGTTTTTTTTTACGAGTAATGGCAGCGATCTGCGATTTTTTTTTTTTTGCGGGACTGCGAAATTGCGGCGGACAGATCGGACCCCTGACTGACATTTTTGACACTTTTGGGGGTACCAGTGACATTACTACAGTAATCAGTGCTATACATATGCACTGTTACTGTAAAAATGACACTGGCAGGGAAGGGGTTAACTTTATTAGAGATGCAGGGGTTAAATGTGTTCCTAGGGGCGTGCTTCTAACTGTAAAGGGGCGTGGCTTTTCATGTAACCACAGAGACATATGATCCTACATAGCAGGATCGTATGATCTCTGCAGTTACACAAGGGAGAATGACAGGCGGCTTTGTTTACATCAGCCGCCTGCCTTTCTCCCTCTGCAGCGGACGAGCGCGGGTGGCCGGCTCGCCCCCTATTGGCTTGCGGGCGAGTGACGTACTCCTACGTCACTTTGCCCAGGAGGGGCTGACCGCCGCTGTAAATAGTCGTGCGGCGGTCGGCAAGTGGTTAAAGGGTAAATCAATACAAAAAGTAATACAGTGGGTTTAACCACTTCAAAACCGAGCACTTTCACCCCTTTCCTGCCCAAGCCAATTTTCAGCTTTCAGAGCCATCGCACTTTGAATGACAATTGGATGGTCATGCAATGATGTACCCATACGGAATTTTTTTGGGCCCAATTTGGACATTTCCACTTAGGGGTGTACTCACTTTTGTTGCCAGTGGTTTAGACATTAATGGCTGTGTGTTGAGTTATTTTGAGGGGACAGCAAATTTACACTGTTAGAGTCGGTTCACACTATGGCATTCGGTGGCGAATAGTGAAGTCGCCGTGCTCCGCGACTTCGGCGCGACTTGCACGGACTTCACATAATGGAAGTCAATGCAAGTCGCTCCGACGTCGGTCAAAAGTAGTGCAGGAACCTTTTTCTAAGTCGGAGTGACTTGAGTCGCTCCTATTAGAACGGTTCCCATAGCACAGAATGGAGCACGACTTGTCAGGCCACCAAGTCGCCTGACAAGTCGCGGTAGTGTGAACCGGCAGTTACACAAGCTGTACACTCACTACTTTACATTGTAGCAAAGTGTCATTTCTTCAGTGTTGTCACATGAAAAGATATAATAAAATATTTTACAAAAATGTGAGGGGTGTACTCACTTTTGTGAGTTACTGTACATGGCACACTTCATTCACAAGGCTGCAAAGAAAAAAAAAACGCAAATACCAGTGTTTTTAAATTACACGGATCTGAAAGCAGCTGCATTGTTTTCAACTGAGCCATTCACACGGGTGCGGAAACATGGATTCCATTCGGATCTGTAACACAAAATCCAAAAATCTGCATCTAAAAACACGCTTATGAGTATAAACGCATGTATATGAGTTTTTATATATGTAAATTAAGTCTAAACAAGGGGAGGGGGAATAATTTATCATTATGTGCGTGGCACGCCAACGTGTCTTTAGGCATTTATATTATTATCAGTTATTTTACTGAATAAAACACGTGTGAGCTACACCTGTAAAGTGTGATCCTGGCCTAAGACAGCACTGTATGCAGGGATCTCAGATGCAATATATGGGGACATCTTCATGCGTGTGCAGGCCTGTGATTTCATAAAGATATGTCACTGCTCTTGTTTTATTTGCTTTAGTAAATTAGACACTGGCGGTGTACAGGTAGGCTGGTTAAGAGTCTCAATAATATAAAAAAACCCTCTCACTGCATTGTAGTATTATATAAACACGGTTTGTAAGAGAAGTAATAAAGTATGCCTCGAGCTTAGCGGCACAGAGGAGCGGCAAGGCAGGGAAATAAATTACATAAATGCTTATTGTTTTTCCACCCCATTAGGTTACATAGAAGAAGCCTGCATTATTCCATGTCCCTCTGACTGTAAACTCAGCGAGTGGTCCAACTGGTCCCGATGCAGCAAGTCCTGTGGCAGCGGAGTCAAAGTCCGGTCCAAGTGGCTACGGGAGAAGCCCTACAATGGGGGAAGACCGTGTCCAAAGCTGGACCATACCAATCAGGTACAGTAAAGTTTACAAAATCATGGCTTCGTGTTCTTTACATATTCAGGTCTGTATGCCAAGGAATAAGGGGTCAGTCCACCCAACGGTGTTGATCTGCTATGGTTGGCGATTGCTAGGTTGAGTCACCTTTTGACTTTGCTTGTCTCTCAGGAACTTCAGAAGTGAGATCTCCCTGCCAGAGCACTCTGGTGACTCCACTATATGGGAACTTGTGGTGTCCCTGCCCACTTTTTGGTACTCCTGTCTACATCTCCCTGTCATAGCACCCTGCTGTCCCCATCCTACTGAAGCTTGTTGTGCTCCTGTCTACATTTTCCTGCCATAGAACCTTGGTTTACCCATCACTTGAGAGCTTGTGTTGTCCCTGTCCAATTTTGGTACTCCTGTTTACATTTCCATGCCATAGCAACATGGTGTCCCCATCATTTACATAGTTACATAGTAGGTGAGGTTGAATAAAGACAATAGTCCATCCAGTTCAACCTGTGTAGGTGTGTGTGGCTGTAATCATCTCTCATACCCCTGAATGTCCTGATCCTTGAGATGTACGTCTAAGAGTCTTTTGAAAGCCACCATACTACCCGCAGAAACCACCTCTTGTGGTAGAGAATTCCACAATCTTGTAGCCCTAACAGTAAAGAACCCCCCACGTTGCCTGAGGTTAAAACGCTTCTCCTCTAATCGCATTGTATGCCCTCGAGTCCTCATGCAATCCCTTCGAATGAACAGCTTTTTTTCTAAGCTGAGATCACCATTGAGATATTTTATAAATTGCTATCATGTCCCCCCTCAGGCGTCTCTTCTCCAGGGAGAATAAATCGAGCGATTGCAGACGCTCTTCATAATTAAGGTCCTCCAATCCCCTAATCAGTTTAGTTGCCCTTCTCTGGACTCTCTCCAGCTCCAACACATCCCTCCTGAGGACTGGCGACCAGAACTGGACAGAATACTCCAGATGTGGTCGGATCCAGAGTTTTATAAAGTGGAAGGATTATAGACTTATCTCTGGAATACATCCCTTTCTTTATGCATGCTAATATTCTGCTGGCTTTGGCAGCTGCCGCTTGACATTGCATGCTGTTGCCTAATCTATCATCAACGAAGACTCCCAGATCCTTCTAAATTTTTGATTCCCCCAAGGGTTCCCCTCCTAATGTGTATTGTGTTTTTATGTTTTTGGTCCCCAAGTGCAGAACCTTACACTTCTCCACATTAAACCTCATTTGCCATGTCGTTGCCCACTCCATTATTTTGTCCAGGTCATTCTGTAGGATATCTGCTTCATGCTGGAAGCTTGTGGTGTCTTTGACCACATTTTGATTCCCCTGTCTCCATTTCCCCGCCATAGGCACCCTGGTGTCCCCATAATATTAGCTTTTGAGGTGTCCCTGCCCACTTTGTGGTGCTCCTACCTACATCTGCCTGCCCTAGCACCCTAGCATCTTTTTTTAGCTTCCTTCTAGCTCTTTCCTGAGCCTGCAGCCCTTCAAAGCCAACAGCTTACCCCAGAGACTGTTTTATGACTGAACTTTCATATAGATTGCCAGCGCTCTCTCCATCCAGCTAACCGTGTGCCAATGATTGTTTTGTCCTTGTTGCCCCAGCACCCTGGTTTACCCATCACATGGGAGCTTGTGTGCCCCTGGCCACCTTTTGGTGCTCCTGTCTACATCTCCCTGCCATAGCACCCTGCTGTCCCCATCATATTAGCTTTTGAGGTGTCCCTGCCCACTTTGTGGTGCTCCTACCTACTTCTGCCTGCCCTAGCACCCTAGCATCTTTTTTAGCTTCCTTCTAGCTCTTTCCTGAGCCCGCAGCCCTCCAAAGCCAACAACTTACCCCAGAGACTTTGTTTTATGATTGAACTTTCATATAGATTGCCAGCGCTCTCTCTGTCCAGCTAACCATGTTCCAATGATTGTTTTGCCCTTGTTGCCCCAGCACCCTGGTTTACCCATCACATGGGAGCTTGTGGGGTCCCTGCCCACTTTTTGGTGCTCCTGTCTACATCTCCCTGCCATAGCACCCTGGTGTTCCCATCATATGGCAGCTTGTGGTGTCCCTGGCCACCTTTTGGTGCTCCTGTCTACATCTCCCTGCCATATCACCCTGGTGTTCCCATCATTTGGCAGCTTGTGGTGTCCCTGGTCACCTTTTGGTGCTCCTTTCTACATCTCCCTGCCATAGCACCCTGCTGTCCCCATCATATGGGAGCTTGTGGTGTCCCTGGCCACCTTTTGGTGCTCCTGTCTACATCTCCCTGCCATAGCACCCTGGTGTTCCCATCATATGGCAGCTTGTGGTGTCCCTGGCCACCTTTTGGTGCTCCTGTCTACATCTCTTTGCCATAGCACCCTACTGCCCCCATCATATGGCCGCTTGTGGTGTCCCTGGCCACCTTTTGGTGCTCCTTACTACATCTCCCTCCCATAGCACCCTGCTGTCCCCATCATATGGCAGCTTGTGGTGTCCCCGGCCACCTTTTGGTGCTCCTGTCTACATCTCCCTGCCATAGCACCCTGCTGTCCCCATCATATGGCAGCTTGTGGTGTCCCTGGCCACCTTTTGGTGCTCCTGTCTACATCTCCCTGCCATAGCACCCTGGTGTTCCCATCATATGGCAGCTTGTGGTGTCCCTAGCCACCTTTTTGTGCTCCTGTCTACATCTCCCTGCCATAGCACCCTACTGCCCCCATCATATGGCCGCTTGTGGTGTCCCTGGCCACCTTTTGGTGCTCCTGTCTACATCTCCCTGCCATAGCACCCTGGTGTTTCCATCATATGGGAGCTTGTGGTGTCCCTGGCCACCTTTTGGTGCTCCTGTCTACATCTTCCTGCCATAGCACCCTACTGCCCCCATCATATGGCCGCTTGTGGTGTCCCTGGCCACCTTTTGGTGCTCCTGTCTACATCTCCCTGCCATAGCACCCTGCTGTCCCCATCATATGTCAGCTTGTGGTGTCCCTGGCCACCTTTTGGTGCTCCTGTCTACATCTCCCTGCCATAGCACCCTGCTGTCCCCATCATATGGCAGCTTCTGGTGTCCCTGGCCACCTTTTGGTGCTCCTGTCTACATCTCCCTGCCATAGCACCCTACTGCCCCCATCATATTGCCACTTGTGGTGTCCGTGGCCACCTTTTGGTGCTCCTTTCTACATCTCCCTGCTGTCCCCATCATATGGCCGCTTGTGGTGTCCCTGGCCACCTTTTGGTGCTCCTGTCTACATCTCCCTGCCATAGCACCCTGCTGTCCCCATCATATGGCAGCTTGTGGTGTCCCTGGCCACCTTTTGGTGCTCCTGTCTACATCTCCCTGCCATAGAACCCTGGTGTTCCCATCATATGGGAGCTTGTGGTGTCCCTGGCCACCTTTTGGTGCTCCTGTCTACATCTCCCTGCCATTGCACCCTACTGCCCCCATCATATGGCCGCTTGTGGTGTCCCTGGCCACCTTTTGGTGCTCCTGTCTACATCTCCCTGCCATAGCACCCTACTGCCCCCATCATATGGCCGCTTGTGGTGTCCCTGGCCACCTTTTGGTGCTCCTGTCTACATCTCCCTGCCCTAGCACCCTGCTGTCCCCATCATATGGCAGCTTGTGGTGTCCCTGGCCACCTTTTGGTGCTCCTGTCTACATCTCCCTGCCATAGCACCCTGCTGTCCCCATCATATGGCAGCTTCTGGTGTCCCTGGCCACCTTTTGGTGCTCCTGTCTACATCTCCCTGCCATAACACCCTACTGCCCCCATCATATGGCCGCTTGTGGTGTCCGTGGCCACCTTTTGGTGCTCCTTTCTACATCTCCCTGCCATAGCACCCTGCTGTCCCCATCATATGGCCGCTTGTGGTGTCCCTGTCCACCTTTTGGTGCTCCTGTCTACATCTTCCTGCCATAGCACCCTACTGCCCCCATCATATGGCCGCTTGTGGTGTCCCTGGCCACCTTTTAGTGCTCCTTTCTACATCTCCCTGCCATAGCACCCTGCTGTCCCCATCATATGGTAGCTTGTGGGGTCCCTGCCCACTTTTTGACGCTCCTGTCTACATCTCCCTGCCATAGTATCCTAGTGTCCCCATTAAATGGTGGCTTGTGGTGACCACCTTTTGATGCTCCTGTCTACATTTCGCTGCCATAGCACCCTTGTATCCCCATCCTATAGGAGCTTGCGGTGTCCCTGCCCACCTTATAATGCTCCTGTCTAAATTTTGGTGTCTCCCCCACCTTCAGGTGTTCTGCTTTCTGCTGGATGAACTCTAGCATTAAGTATAATAGCCACAGCAGGCCTGAGGACACAAATGTAAATCTTCATTATACACCAAACCAGAAGTCCACCACCCCAAGTGTCTCATACGGAAACAACTGATGGATGGCACCACAGCATACCAAAGAAAATGTGTAGGCAACACACTTCAAGTACCGTTGTAGAGGTGATGACGAGAGGCTGACAGTTAGACAGTATTTTGCATTAAATGGTATTTTTAATTCCTTCTTGGAGTTTAGGCTTTGATCCTTCTGTAGCAGTTAGTTACTGAGTTATAGGTGAACAAAGGATTGTCGTGGTTTGACCACAGTAGTCCACATTCCGAGCAGTAAAAGCCATCTGAAAATATAATTTATGGGTACAATACCTCATCAGAGATTTCCCAGTTTAGTGAACATAACCTCTTCTGACACACAGTCACTGATGGAGAGGTTCTGGCAGTCTCACTTCTGAGGCTCCTTACCCTCTAGAGAGGCTTCATATTATTATTTTTATTGATTAGCATACAGCAGAGTGCAGACATAATCGCTCCGCTTATTCCGGGAAGACCATGAACCAGCCCTCGGGCTGCCTGGCCATTTTCTTGGAAGTGTCACCTTCTGTTCTGTAAAGCGCTCTGCTTTATTGCAATGCGTTGGAAGCAATTGGTCAAAATGACTAACTTGTAATTGAAGTCACTTTTTGTTATACCTGAAGGGTTTCACATGTACTGTCACTTTAAGGCTGGCTCCACCCAGGAGTGATGACAAGGGTCAAGGGGCAGAGTGGCCATCTTTAGACACATGTAGAGATGTATTGATATGCAGAGCTGTCCTGTAATGCTGTACAGTGAGTCCTGAATAAACAACCGTTGTTCCAGACCAGAGTCCTGTGTCTCTCACAACACGGAGAATATAACAGTGGCGACGAGGATGGGATTTTCAAGGTTACTATCCGTGTGAGAAAGGAAAGGAAGAAAAAAAACTCTGGATTGTCAGGAATACAAAACCCACAGAGCCCAGCAGGAAAATGTCATTGATCGGGACATTAAGTGAATTTGATGGCGAACAGACAACGTGGATTTCTTGGATTGAAAGATTAGAACAATATTTCTGTGCAAATGCCATCCCAGACGACAGGCAAGTAGCAGTGTTTCTGACACTGGTTGGTGCTAGGACATATGACACTCTTAGGGATCTCCTTTTCCCTGAAAAACCAGCAACTAAGACTTTGGCAGAGCTCCTGACACTGTTAGGGAATCACTTCCAGCCTAAACCACTAGAGATTGCAGAAAGATTCCGGTTCTATCAGCGGCAGCAGCAGCCAGGTGAAGATATTAAGGCTTATGTGCTCGCCCTTCGCAGACTAGCCTCAACCTGTTCTTTTGGGGAGTATTTACCAACTGCACTGAGGGATAAGTTTGTCATGGGACTGAATAGTGAGTCTAGCCAAAAGAGACTGTTAACAGAGAAAGACCTTACCCTTACAAAGGCAATTGAGATAGCTTCAGTGATGGAAATGGCTGTGAAAGATACAGAAGCTTTGAACCCCCAGAGCAGAAGGGGAGAGGTTAAAGAGGAAGTTTTCAGAACAGCAGTCAAGCAAACTGCAGCTAACTGTAAATATAGACCCTCACCAACCAGGACGTCAGCTTGCTACCGTTGTGGGAATACAGACCATGATCACAAAGTCTGCCGGTTTAAGGATCAGCTCTGTCATAATTGTGGTAAGGCAGGCCATCTGAAACGAGTCTGCTGTAGTAAGAAGGTGCGAAATAAACAACCTCTGAACACCAGGACAAAGGCATATATGGTGGGAAGATATACATCGTCATCTGAATCAGAGGATGAGGAAGTGCTCCACAGATTGGACATACATCATATGCATTCAGCACCCTCAGCAATGACTGTAGAGGTAACCGTGGAAGGAAAGAAACTCAAGATGGATGTAGACACAGGAGCAGCAGTTTCAGTTATCACCCAGAAACAATGGAGAAAACTTCTGATCCGAACAACTGTCCGTCCAACACCAATCAAACTGCAGACATATTCAAAGCAGATACTCCACCCACTGGGGTACGTGAAAGTACAGGTATCCTACAAGGGTCAGACAAAGAGAATGCCATTATATATCCTAGAACATGGGGGACCCCCTCTTTTTGGGAGAGACTGGATTGCTCACTTTGGCATGCCAGACATAGCCATTAACCCCTGCAACACCGTGACCATCCCATCAGGGGATGAAGAGGGATGGGTGGAATCCCTGAAACAGCGATTCCCGCAAGTCTTTGATAACCATTTGGGAAAAATAAAGCATGACTGTGTGAGACTCAGGCTGAAACCCAATGCCCAGCCTAGGTTCCTTAAAGCTCGGACGGTACCTTTCGCACTCCGAGCAGGTGTGGAAGCTGAACTAAGCCGGCTGGAGGAACAAGGTGTCATCTCAAAGGTAGAGCACAGCGAGTGGGCATCACCAGTTGTACCAGTAAAGAAAGCGAATGGGGACTTACGCATTTGTGGCGATTTCCGCATGGCACTAAATTCTCAACTGGAGATAGACCAGTATCCCCTACCCAGAGTAGATGACATTTTTGCCTCTCTTGCAGGTGGTCAAAAGTTCACCAAGCTTGATCTCAGGCAAGCTTATTTACAGTTTGAGGTCCACCCTTCGTCCCGCAAGTTTCTAACAATCAACACTCACAAGGGACTGTATGAATACAATCGGATGGTGTTTGGGGTAGCCTCCGCCCCAGCCATTTGGCAACGCAAAATGGATGAGATTTTGGCGGACATTCCTTTCACACAGTGCCTGTTAGATGACATGCTCATCACGGGCCTGACGGACCAGGAACACAAGTGTAACGTGGAGCTGGTGTTGGCCAGACTCCAAGAGCAGGGTCTAAAAGTGAACTTGGCGAAATGCCAATTCATGGTACCTAAATTGGAGTTTTGTGGCCACCTTGTGGATGCAGAGGGTATACACACCACGGAAGCCAAAGTTGATGCTTTAGTAAAAGCTCCAGCCCCGACCAACGTCCAGCAGCTGCGATCATACCTGGGCTTGCTGAACTATTACCACAAATTCCTGCCGGATCTAGCACACACTTTGTTTCCATTAAACAAGCTTTTGGAGAAACACTCCAGATGGAACTGGTCGGCTGCATGCCAACGTGCTTTTGAAGTTTCTAAGCGAAAGCTGTTGGCGTCACGCATGCTCGTGCACTATGACCTCCAAAGGCCTCTCACCTTGGCTTGTGATGCCTCACCCTATGGTCTAGGGGCTGTACTATCTCACGTTTTACCAGATGGGTCAGAGAAACCTGTGGCATTCGCCTCCAGGTCCTTGACAAAAGCAGAAAGCAATTACTCTCACATTGACAAAGAGGCTCTGGCGCTCATATGGGCAATTAAGAAGTTTCATCTTTACCTGTATGGTAGGGAATTCACCATACTGACTGATCATAAACCACTCCTTCAGATCTTTAGCCCTGACAAAGGCATCTCCCAGACGACTGCAGCCCGTCTTCAACGCTATGCCCTATTCTTGGGAGCATATAGCTACAAAATCCAGTATCGCAGCCATGATGCCAACGCTAATGCAGACGCCATGTCCCGTCTGACAAGGACATTAACAGACTCTTCTCCACCTGTCAAGAGTTGTCGTTACACCAGCCTGTCCTTTCTGTCTTCCGGGGAAGTAGCAGCCCATACAGCCAAGGATACCTTCCTTAAGACAATACTCTCCTGGGTACGGTACGGTTGGCCTGCAACTGTCACACAGGATTATGAGCCTTACTTCCGTAGGCGTCTGGAATTAACTGTGTCTGGCAACTGTGTTTTGTGGGGAGACCGAGTGATCGTTCCACAGACCCTCCGGAGACACATTCTGGAATTGCTACATACTGGTCATCCCGGGGGCACACGTATGAAACAAAAGGCCCGAGGCTATGTGTGGTGGCCGAACCTCGACTCCGATATCACGACATATGTGAATGCGTGTGCTGGATGTGCACAAACTGCGAGAGACCCTCCTCGAGGGTGCGTCCAGCCCTGGACTTGGCCCACGGTTCCCTGGTTTCGCCTACACTTGGACTTTGCAGGCCCGATCAGAGGACACACCTTTTTGATCATTATTGATGCCCATTCAAAGTGGCCTGAGGTCGTTCCTGTTACTCAGCCAACGACTAAGGCGACGATTTCCATACTGTTACATCTCGCTGCTACGTTTGGATTCCCCAGAGAAATTGTCACAGACAACGGTGCACAATTCACAAGCCAGGAGTTTCAGGGTTTCCTGACTGCCCACAACATCAAACACAAGTTGACCGCACCTTACCACCCGGCTACAAATGGTCAAGCAGAAAGGTTTGTACAGACCTTCAAACGCTATTTCAAAGCTACTGTGGCTACAAGTAAACAACAGTCCCTGTCACCCCAGCAGCTGGACTCCTTCCTTTCTGCTTACAGAACCACACCACATGCAACCACTGGGAAAACTCCAGCTGAACTTCTTTTGGGTCGGCAGCCATGGACTGTTTTGGATATGCTCCGCCCTCAAACGGTCCAGGAACATGTACGGCAGTCCCAAGACAAGAGGGTCGAACACGACGAGATTCCCCGGTTTACAGCCCAGCAACAGGTATGGGCCCGATCTTATGGCGCTTCCAACACTCGTTGGCTTCCTGCTATCGTCGCAGAGACTTTGGGACCCAAAATGTATAGGGTCTGCCTGGAAGATGGTTCCATTTGCAGAAGGCATGCGGACCAATTGCGTCCTCGTTCTCAGCTGCCCGAATCCCTGACATCGGCTGCACCTCCAGTGTCTCAAGGATCTGCTCCTACCGGATCAGGAGGCATTGAGACTGATGCTTGGGGAGACTCTGAACTTTTGAACTCAGCTCCAACAGAGCCCTCCAGCCCTGGACCAGAGGTCTGCTCACCCTCTGAGCTAGGGAATCCCCTCTTGGCCCCGCCGGTGTCCATTCCGGCCAGCCCTGCTTCCTCCAGCCCCGAGTCGCTGGGTGCCCGTCCTCAACGACACTGTCGCCCTCCTGACCGGTTTCAAATGCAAGACCGGTTACGAGACTTTCGACGGGCCCGCCGAAAGTGATCCGCTGCCATTTTCTCCCCGGAGCTTCCCTGGAAGTTGTTCTCACATCCGGACATGGAAGAAACCATGTAAATCTCCTGAGTTGGAGGACTGTATTGGACAATTATGAGTACTGTTTTATGCCTGTTCTTGTTTTGTTGTTTTTTTTTTTTTTGTTTTTTGTTTTTTTTTTAGGTATGGATGGAAGGTGTTATACCTGAAGGGTTTCACATGTACTGTCACTTTAAGGCTGGCTCCACCCAGGAGTGATGACAAGGGTCAAGGGGCAGAGTGGCCATCTTTAGACACATGTAGAGATGTATTGATATGCAGAGCTGTCCTGTAATGCTGTACAGTGAGTCCTGAATAAACAACCGTTGTTCCAGACCAGAGTCCTGTGTCTCTCACAACACGGAGAATATAACACTTTTATTATCATATTTTCTGCCATTTGAAAGTCGGCCAGTGGGTCTGCTGGGAAGGATGATTAATCTGGGACACAACTGCCCCCTACAGGAGGATTGGTGTAATTCAGGATCATTTTCTTCTGTGGAATGGTCACTGTGCTGGAAAACCAAAAAAAAAAAAAAAAATTCTTCTTTTGTTTCTAGAATGGCCTAGGGTATCTTTTTTTTAAAAAAAAAAGTGTGGTGAGGTATTATAACCTCTGTCAGGTTTTTACAGCTTTTTTATATACATAATTACAATTATTATTTTTTTAACCACTTAAGCCCCGGAAGATTTTACCTCCTTCCTGACCAGGCCCTATTTTGCGATTCGGCACTGCGTGAATTTAATGGACAATTGCGCGGTCATGCAACGCTGTACCCAAATGAAATTGATGTCCTTTTTTTCCCACAAACAGAGCTTTCTTTTGCTGGTATTTGATCACCTGTGCAATTTTTACTTTTTGCGCTATAAACAAAAAAAGAGCGACAATTTTGAAAAAATATTTTCACATTTTTTTATATGAAATTCTCAAAAAAAATTAAAAATCAACATTTTTTAACATTTTACGCCAATTTGTTTTCTGCTACATATTTTTGGTAAAAAAAAAAAAAAAAATCGCAATTAGCGTATTTTGATTGGTTTGCGCAAAAGTTATTGCGTTTACTAATTACAGGAAAGATTTATGTCATTTTTATTGTTTTTTTTACTAGTAATGGCGACGATCTGCGATTTTTTTTTGTGGGACTGCGACATTGCAGTGGACAGATCGGACACCTAACTGACATTTTTGACACTTTTGGGGGTACCAGTGACAATTACTACAGTAATCAGTGCTATACATATGCACTGTTACTGTAAAAATGACACTGGCAGGGAAGGGGTTAACTTTATTGGTGATCAAGGGGTTAAGTGTGTCCCTAGGGGCGTGATTCTAACTGTCAGGGGGCGTGGCTAGTGAAGTAACCACAGAGACATGCGATCCTATATAGCAGGATCACATAGCCTCTGTGCCTACATCAGGGAGAATGACAGGTGGCTTTGTTTACATCAGCCGTCTGCCTTTCTCCCTCTCCTGCGGGAGAATGCAAGTGGCCGGCGGACATCGGAACCGCCGGTCACTCGCACAGGGATGTCAGGGAACGAGCGGGGGCGGGAGCAAGCTGCCGGCGGTGCGCGTTCGCCCCCTACAGGCTCGTGGGCGAGTGACGTACCCCTACGTCACTTTGCCCAGGAGGGGCTGACCGCCGCCGTATATAGCCGTGCAGCGGTCGGCAAGTGGTTAAACAACGGCCTAGGCCGGGTATCTTTTTAATTTTTTTTTTTTCTTAAAGTGTGGTGAGGTATGATAAACCTCTGTCAGGTTTTTACAGCTTTTTTTATAGATACATAATTATTACAATGTATTATTATGTAATTGATGTATTTTGACATCTAATAAATTGTGTATAAATTAATTGGATGTACTTCAGCAAAAGTGACATTTACAAAGTAAAAAAAAAAAAAAAAAAATGATACAGTGTATACAGCTGGAAAATGAAGTGTTATTGCTAGCTTCCCAGCACTGACATTTAAAAGGTAAAAAAAGAAAAGTGTTTTACATTGCTAGCAAATGCCTTTTCTCTGCTGGAGAAAAACCTGATTCCTCCAAAGGTCCACCAAAATACAGAGCAGAGGGTATGCTTTGTACTTTTGAGGGACTTTTGGAGGGGCCTGTTGTGTGCTGTTTTTTTTTTTTTTTTTGGGGGGGGGGGGGGGTTGTTGTTTTTTTTTTCTTTTTTTTTAAGAAGCCAGCAGGGAAATGTAAAAGTAAAAAAAAAAAAAAAAAAAAAAGTGTTTTACATTGCTGGCAAATTACATTTTCCTGCTGGCTTCTTAAAAAAAAAAATTGATTTCTCCAAAGGTCCCCCAAAATACATAACAGAGGGTCTGCTATGTATTTTTGGGGGACCTGTGGAGGGGTCTGTTGTCTGCTGTTTTTTTTTTTTTTGGGGGGGGGTGTTTTTTTTTAAGAAGCCAGCAGGGAAATGTCATTTGCTGACAATTTAAAATACTCCTTTCATTTGTAAATGTCAGTGCTGCTGCATATTTTTCTGATCATTACAGATGTGTCTCTTCCGAGGCTGGTGTTCCATGAGAATTACCTACCCCGTGAGAAATACCTACCCTCGTCACTTCCTGTCAGGAACAGCTGAGCAGCGCAGCAGTGCGCATGCTCACAGCCCCGGTGACGTAATTGAACAGCTGAGGAGCTGACAAGTGCGCATGCTCGGAGGGTAAGAAATTTTGACGGTAGTGTGTGTGTGTCGTTACACGGCATGAGATGTTGCGGCGGTTACATTAAAACAGCTCGGCCGCAACATGAGTCATCTCCGCTCCTACCCCTGTCACTTCCCTAATCTCGGCTAGTAAATGTAAAAGCGGTGGCGGGTGTATGAAATGTAAATCACGGAGATCTCGGCTCCGTGATCCGCTTTTACATTTAGTAGCCGACATCAGGGAAGTGACCGGGATAGGAGTGGAGATGACTCATATTTCAGCCGAGCTGTTTTACTGTAAACGTCGCAACAGCTGAGGCGGTGTAACGTTACACACACTGCCGTGAAAAATCTATACCCTCCGAGCATGCGCTCTAGTCTTCTCCTCAGCTGCTCAATGACGTAGTGGTGACGTAGGTGCACCGGAAGTGACGAGAGTATGCATTTCTCACGGGTAGGTTTTTTTCACGGAACACCGGATTAAGGCACCCCTCTCAAGCATGTACAGTAAAACCTTGGATTGCGAGCATAATTCGTTCCGGAAGCATGCTTGTAATCCAAAGCACTCTTATATCAAAGCAAATTTCCCCATATGAAATAATGGAAACTCCGATGATTCGTTCCACAACCATTTATTCATAAGTCCTTCAGTTTATAGTCCATATAAAAAGATTATAGCATTGCGATAGGTTATATAACCATAAAATGTCCATCCACAAATAGCCGCTTCCACAAGGGGATTGGAAGCAAAATCCAGCAGGAGCTACAGAGTATCAAAGATAAGAGAGGCGCCTCTAAGTGTAGCAATATGGTTCCATTTAATGAAGGTACAACATTAGCAACTCACATGGTTGATGTATAAAAGAGGCACATCTAAATATGTAGGCATCCGGGGTAAAGCTGTCCACATAGACTATCTTCTGCACCACCGGTTGCTAGTCTGTAATCCTGACTGGGAAGACCACCCTGCAATAAAGCGATCTGAAAGTGAGGGGCAGCATGGAAAGGATGACGTAGATGACGGTGCAGAGGATGGTCTATGTGGACAGCTTTACCCCTGATGCCTGTATCCTTAGATGTGCCCCTTTTAATCATCAACCATGTTGTATCTTCATTAAATGGAACCATATTGCTACATTTAGAGAGGCGCCTCTCTTCTCTTTTATACTCAGCTGTGACTTGAGGCTACTTGTATATCAAGACATCGCTTGTATATCAAGTCGAAATTTATTTGAAAATTTTGCTTGTCTTGCAAAGCGCTCTTAACCACTTAAGCCCCGGAGGATTTGGCTGCTAAACGACCAGAGGGTATTTTGCGATTCGGCACTGCGTGACTTTAACGGACAATTGCGCGGTCGTGCGACGCTGTACCTAAACAAATTTGGCGTCCTTTTTTTCCCACAAACAGAGCTTTCTTTTGGTGGTATTTGATCACCTGTGCGATTTTTTGATCACGCGCTATAAACAAAAAAAGAGCGTAAATTTTGCAAAAATAGCAATATTTTTCCCTTTTTTTTATATGAAATTCCCCAAAAAAAAATGTAAAAATCAAAATTTTTTAATATTTTCGGCCAATTTGTTTTATGCTACCTATGTTTGGTAAAAAAAAATCGCAAAAAGCGTATTTTGATTGGTTTGCGCAAAAGTTATTGCGTTTACTAACAAAGGGAAAGATTTTTGTCATTTTTGTTGTTTTTTTTTTTAACGCGTAATGGCGGCGATCTGCGATTTTTTTTGCGGTACTGCGACATTGCGTCGGACAGATCGGACCCTTGACTGACATTTTTGACACTTTTGGGGTTACCAGTGACATTTCTACAGTAATCAGTGCTATATATATGCACTGTTACTGTAAAAATACACTGGTAGTGAAGGGGTTAACTTTATTTGAGAGGGAGGGGCTGTGTGTGTCCCTAGGGGCGTGATTCTAACTGTGATTGGCTGTGGCTTCAACTGTATGCAGAGTGATCAATGGATCTACATAGTAGATCCATGTGATCATCTCTCATACAGAGAGGAGAATGACAGGCAGCTTGTTTACACAAGCTGCCTGACTTTCTCCCTCTCCCCCGCCGATCGCAGAGTGGCCGGCGGCGATCGGGTCCGCCGGTCACACGCGCGGGGGGGTCCGTGACCACGCGGGAGCGGGAGCGCGCCTCCGGCGGCGCGCGCTCGCTCCCTAAACCCTCACAGGCGAGCGACGTAGACCTACGTCACTTTGCCTGTGAGGGGCTGACCGCCGCCGTAGATAGTCGTGCGGCGGTCGGCAAGTGGTTAAACCAAGTTACTCTCAAACCAAGGTTTTACTGTATATATAAAGGAGTTGGGCATTTTTTAATGTTTCGCTAAAAGCATTTAAAAACTGCTCCAAACTAAATTGAATTTGCAAAAAATGTTTTTGTATTGGTACATGTTTCCCAGGGCAATGCCCAGCCATCCCCACCCCATAGCAGAGGGTCTGCTTTGTATTTTTGGGGGACCTTTGGAGGGGTCTGTTGTGTGCTTTTTTCTGGAGGGGGGATTGTTGGTTTTTTAAGAAGCCAGCAGGGAAATGTCATTTGCTGACAATTTAAAGCACATTTCCCTTAGTTAATGTCAGTGCTGCAGCACTTTCTGTCCATCACAGATGTGTCCCTTCCAAAGTAGGACTAGGACTCCCCCCCCCCCCAAGCAATGACATTTACACAGTAAAAAAAAAAGTGTTTTACATTGCTGGCAGATGACATTTCCCTGCTGGCTTCTTAAAATAAACAGATTTCTCCAAAGGTCCCTCAAAATACATAACAGAGGGTCTGCTATGTATTTTTGGGGGACCTTTGGAGGGGTCTGTTGTGTTGTGTTGTGCACGTGCCCCCATTTGCCAGCAGGGAAGCTGATTCACGGGGCCGGCGGCCGAGATTGCCGCCAGGCACCCACAATTGCTCCCCGTGGAGAGGGAACGGCGGTCTGCTGTTGTAAACAGAGCAGACCGTTCTCTCAGGAATAAATACAGAGCTCCTGTGTTCCTCCTATTTAGGAACACAGGTCTCTGCGTTGATTCCATAAGCCCCCCCCCACAGTTAGAAAACACCCTCTAGGCTCACACTTATCCCTTTGATCACACCTGGGTTAACCCATCCCTGCCAGTGTCATTTTTACAGTAACATGCATATGTTTTTTATTATTATTATACAGGATTTATATAGCGCCAACAGTTTGCGCAGCGCTTTACAGTGTGGGGAAGACAATACAGTTACAGTACAATTCAAAACAGGAGGAATCAGAGGGCCCTGCTCATTAGAGCTTACAATCTAGAAGAGAGCTTACAATCTAAAAGAATATGTTTAGCACTGATTACTGTAGTAATGTCACTGGTCCCCCCAAAAGTGTCAAAAATGTCAGTTAGGGGTCCGATCTGTCCGCCGCAATGTCGCAGTCCCGCTAAAAATTGCTGAGCGCCGCCAATACTAGTATAAAAAATAAATAAATAAATAAAAATGACATAAATATCTCCCCTAGTGTGTAGATGCGATAATTTTTGCACAAACCAATCAAAATACTCTTCTTGGGATTTTTTTTTACCAAAAATATGTAGCAGAATACATATTGGCCTAAAATGATGAAAAAATATGATTTTTGGCACCTTTCAGGGGGGGAGTGGGGAATGGGTACCTGTTTTTGATAGGTACCCTTCCCCACTTCTGGGAGACAGCGCCGCGGCGCTGTCCCTCGAAATTTTGGCCCCCTCCTTTTTCCTCCTTCATTACAAAGCACAGCATGCTTTGTGCATGCACAGTAGGGAACCAGCAGTGAAGCTGAAAGGCTTCACTGCTGAGTTCCCTTACCCTGGATGGTGGCGGCAGCACCTGAGGGCCGAAATGTAAATCGGCGTTGAGTGCTGACATTGCGGGCTCCCTGGACAGGTAAGTTCTACTATTTAAAAGTCAGCAGCTACAGTATTTGTAGCTTCTGACTTTTTAGTTTTTTTCATGGGAGGTAGAACTCCGCTTTAACCACTTGTCGAACGCCGTCAGTTATATTTACTGCGGCGGTCAGCCCCTCCTGGGCAAAGTGACGTAGGGGTACGTCGCTCGTCCACAAGCCTCTAGGGGGCGAGCGCGCGCCGCCGGAAGCATGCTTCTGCCCCCACTCGTTCACTAACATCCTCGCGCGAGTGACCGGCGGCTCTGATGCCCGCCGGTCACTCGCGATCTCCCGCTGGAGAGGGAGAAAGGCAGGCGGCTGATGTAAACACAGCCGTCTGTCATTCTCCCTGGTGTAACTGCAGAGATCATACGATCCTGCTATGTAGGATCGTATGTCTCTGTGGTTACATCACAAGCCACGCCCCCCCACAGTTAGAATTGCGTCCTTAGGGATACATTTAACCCACTGTTTACCAATAAAGTTAACCCCTTCCCTGCCTGTGTCATTTTTACAGTAACAGTGCATATGTATAGCACTGATTACTGTAGTAGTGTTACTGGTACCCCCAAAAGTGTCAAAAAATGTCAGTCAGGGGTCCGATCTGTCCGCCGCAATGTCGCAGTCCCGCAAAAAAAAATATTAAAAAAAATCGCAGATCGCCGCCATTACTAGTTAAAAAAAAAATAAAAAATGACATAAATCTTTCCCGTAGTTATAATAACTACTTAACTTTTGCGCAAACCAATCAAAATACGCTTATTGCGATTTTTTTTTTTACCAAAAATTTGTAGCAGAAAACAAATTGGCCTAAAATGTTAAAAAATTTTGATTTTTACATTTTTTTTTTGAGAATTTCATATAAAAAAAATGTGAAAAATATTGTTATTTTTTCAAAATTGTCGCTCTTTTTTCGTTTATAGCACGAAAAGTAAAAATCGCACAAGTGATCAAATACCACCAAAAGAAAGCTCTGTTTGTGGGAAAAAAAGGACATCAATTTTATTTGGGTACAGCGTCGCACGACTGCGCAATTGTCCATTAAAGTCACGCAGTGCCGAATCGCAAAATAGGCCCTGGTCTTTGAGCAGCCAAATCCCCTAAGGCTTAAGTGGTTAAGCGGGAAAGTCTTCCGGTCCAGAAGTGGTTAAAGTCATACCTGAATTTTTTACAGTGCAACAGTTGTCCATTATCACCGGTCAAAGCCAGGGTCGTATCCAAGTTGCACCCATCCAAAGTTGTGTCAAAGTTGCACTCCAAAGTTGGTGCAACTTTGGAGTCCTATGAGTGTGAATGGAGCCTAATTGACAACTTAAAAAATAACTGATGACAGGTCCACTTGAAGTGGTATTGCAGCTTAGCCAATCAGAGCCATCGTGAAAAATAACAAATTACGGCAGAAAAGGGAGCAAATCCAACCCTTGCCTTCCGTAGTTTTGCTTATTCAGGGGCTCGGGTCATTTAGAATTCCTCTTCATCTTTGGCAGGCTGAGCTCTTCTCATCCATTTCTTTTATCTGCTTTATAACACGTTCTGTAAACTTTTTTCAATTAGCGGCGGGCCGTTTTGCGGTTGTGGCGGTGAGCTTATTACACCTGAATGTCATTTGAAGTCTGGCCCTGGGCTTCTTCCTCCTTGGCTGCTCTCCATGAACTGGTTTTAGCTAATTAGGTTGCACAATTGCTTATGAAACATCTTGCAGCCGGAGTTGATTACCTTCCCAATCAAACCTCCCTTCTTTTCTGTGTTTATTCATTTATTGATATAAAGTTAAATTTGAAATTCCACCTTTTTTTGAAAAAAAAAAAAAAAAACGTCGGCTCTTGACACTACCAGGGCTGCTGATAGAAATGACGGGGCCCCGTACAGCCTACCTGGCAGGGACCCCCTCCAATATATCAAAACAACATTTTCACAAGAAATATACTAAAATCGTTCTTAGAGGACACAAAGATAACAAAGATGCTGTGTGAATTCGCCCTTAATTGTTTTTTTACATTTTTGAAAAAACATTTTATAATTAAAAAAAAATGTTTTAAAATTATTTTTTTAACATTTTTTAAACTATTTTTTTTTTACAATTTTTTTTTTTTTTTTTACGAGACAGGGAAGCCAGCAGTTTCCAGGAGCCCTGTGTCTGTGTCTCTCCCTGCAGCAGCTGAAAGCCGGCGAGAGGGAGAGAAATAGTTTTTCAGCTGCTGCAGAGAGCCACACAGGCCATTCTGTAATTGCCCCTCTGTCCGACCACACTGATTCCCTCTGCTGTTTGGGCCCCCATGTGCCCGGGCCTGCTACGGGAGGACTGGTGCCCCCCCCCTATCAGCGACCCTGGACACTAAAGTGCAAGCTTCTCACCTGGATTAGTTCTGGAGATATTAAAACAGATCTAAATGCAATCACCAATATCTTATATAAGATTTCAAGCGGTGTTCCAGCTGGGGAAAAAAAATAAATATCAACAGCTACAAATCCTGTAGCTGTCTGACTTCCTATAGACACTTCCCTGTCCAGGGTGCCCGTGATGTCGGCCCCCCAGCCGATTTTCCGTTCGGCTGCCGCTGCCATTCGTTGTAAGGGAAACCAGCAGCGAAGGCTTTCAGCTTCACAGCCAGTTCCCTACTGCGCATGCACAAAGCGGGCTGCGCTTTCTAATTGGCCCAGCGGTGGGGGAAGGAGGAAATTCCAAAGCACGGCGCTGTCTCATGGAAGTGGGGAAGGGTACAGGTATCCATTCCCCCCTGAAGGGTGCCAAATGTGGCACTGGAGGGGGGGGGGGGAGTCACATCAGCGGAAGTTACACTTTTGGGTGGAATTCCGCTTTAACATAGTATTAAAGGAGTTAGAAAGTCAGGAAGGTTTTTTCTTATCTTAATGCATTGTATGCATTAAGATAAAAAGCCTTCTGTGTTTAGCAGCTCCCCGGGCCCCCCCCGCAATACTTACCTGTGCCCCTCTCTATCCAGCGATGTCTCCCTCCTGATTGGCTGAGATACAGCTGCTGCGCCATTGGCTCCTGCAGCTGTCAATCAAAGTCAGTGACCCAATCAGGGGAGAGAGGGGGTGGGGCCGAACGGCAGCTCCGTGTCTGAATGGACACAGGGAGCAATATCGGTAACCTCAGGGGCCGATTCCGATATATCGGGGAAAGTGCATATCGGCCCCCGATATATCGGTGTTGCCAAGAATCGGTCGATCTCTACTGAAAACCATTTATAACTGCCAGGGGTGCTTATAATGATCAGCTTTTATTATTCATGCAAAGCCTTTATCCCAAAAGGGAAGAAATAGTTTGCTGTAACTGAATATAAAGTGTTAGCTGGAGTTTAGCTTCAGTTTGTTAGTGTATCTACATCTGTTAGTATATCTAACCCCCCCCCCAGACTGACAATGCTGCTGTTTGTTGTGCCTGCTGTGCTACTTCATCCAGAGTGGGGGCACTCTAATACAGGAGGTGTGTTACTGGCCAGATCACCAGGTGAGAACAGAGGGAAAAAAGCCTAAAAAAAAGAAAACAAATGCAGCCACCACATCGAATGTTTGGTAAGCTGCAATATATTACATTTTGGGTTTAAAGTGATTGTAAAGTCTCGTTCTTTTTACAAATATAACAAACACGTTATACGTACCTTCCTCTGTGCAGTTGGATTTGCACAGATCAGCCCGGATCCTCCTATTCTCGGGTCCCTCTTTTGTGCTTCTGGCCCCTCCCTCCTGGTGAGTGCCCCCCCCCCAGCAAGCAGCTTGCTATGGGGGCTCCCGAGCCAAGTCACAGCTCCCTGTGTCCATTCAGACAAGGAGCCCCGACCCTGTCGCGGCCCCTCTCTCTCCTAATTGGCTAACTGAGTTTAACCACTTAAGCCCCGGAAGATTTTACCCCCTTCCTGACCAGGGGGTATTTTGCGATTCGGCGCTGCGTGACTTTAACGGACAATTGCACGGTCGTGCAACGCTGTACCTTAACGAATTTGACGTCCTTTTTTTCCCACAAACAGAGCTTTCTTTTGGTGGTATTTGATCACCTGTGCGATTTTTTTGATCATGCGCTATAAACAAAAAAAGAGCGACAATTTTGCAAAAATAACAATATTTTTCACATTTTTTTATATGAAATTCCCCTAAAAAAAAATGTAAAAATCAAAATTTTTTAACATTTTCGGCCAATTTGTTTTATGCTACATATGTTTGGTAAAAAAAAATCGCAAAAAGCATATTTTGATTGGTTTGCGCAAAAGTTATCGCGTTTACTAACAAAGGGAAAGATTTTTGTCATTTTTTTTGTTTTTTTTCCGCCGATTACACTCGCTGGGGGGATCCGTGACCGCGCGGGAGCGCGCCTCCGGCGGCACGCGCTCGCTCCCCAGAGCCTCACAGGCTAGTGACGTACCGATACGTCACTTTGCCTGTGAGGGGCTGACCGCCGCAGTATATGTACTTGCGGCGGTCGGCAAGTGGTTAACAGCTGCAGGAGTTAATGGCGCGACGCTGCTGTGTCTCATCCAATCAGGAGGGAGAGTCCCGAAGGGCCGAAGGACTCGTAGACATCACTGGATAGAGATGGGGATCAGGTAAGTATTAGGGGGGATGAGGGAGGCTGCTGCACACAGAAGGCTTTTTATCTTAATGCATAGAATGCACCTTCTGACTTTACAACTCCGTAAACTTCATCTAGAATAACCGTTTCAAAAAATAGACGTCTATGATATCACAGTTACCGTGTATTCTGTTATTATGGGATAACTTCTATTTCTTTATTTTTAATGTTTTCCTTTCTTATGTCTGTTCTAATCAATGTATTTTCTCCCCTCTCTGTGCTGCTTCGGGGTATCATATGTGCCACAGGCTCAGGTAAGACCATCCACATCACTATTCATATAGGATTGTTTTCTTTTTATTTCTTTCAATGTACTAAAGCAATTACAATTCATTGTAGTGGTCTACCTAAATATAGCTAAAGCTGAACTCCAGGTAAACAGCTAAACATACAGTACATGGGCGCTGTTTTACCTGCCAAAATATCTGTATCTCTGTCCATCCAGTCCTGAGATTTACTCAGCTCCGCCACACAGCACAGCCCTGTCTGGCAGGATGGGAAACCTGATTTTTTTTTCTGCTGCAGTTCAGTAACACTTACAGGTCCCTTCCCTCCCCAGCATGTGACTGGAAAGTGAAAGGAGAAGCAGCAGAATGATGAGCTCATCTCTCTGTCACTCTGCTCTCTCCTCCTATCTGCATGCTGCTTGCACTGCAACACAGCTGATGGTTTCCTTGTGTTAAAAAATACACTGTGGCACTATCCCCAAAAAGAGCTATATTCTAAAGGAGGCCCCCTCCTTGTAGGGGATGGCGGGAAAAAGAGGGGATTTAAAGTGCCCAACTGGTTGTGTAATAATTAATGATCTGATAATCCACAAATTAATAAAAACATAATCATTTTTTTAATACATTAAATGTTAAAAATCCTCTAGATAAAACAATAATGCAATAGCATTGTCACAAACATGTATGTAGTATACCCGACATAACGGGATAGGCAAGTGTGAAGAACGCCCATTTGCTGGGACGTTTGCCAGGGGCTACTGGAGGATTGTGGAGGCCAGACTCTTGCCCACGGACTATGGGCCCTGGCTTGTAGGGGAGTGCACCTCTGTGTGGGGGTATATGCTGGAGGACCATGGGAGTAGTGTTTCTTTGGACTCAAATCCATGTCACCCCAAGATACAGACTCAGACTGGGATCAATGTTACAGGCCTAAAGCTGCCTGTTGCAGCAGAGGACTTCTCCATACATTGAGAGACTAAAGAGATGCTAATGACGTCTACTGTGGGGATGTGGATTGACAGTTATAATAAGGTGTGTTGAAAATGGAGACGGGCAGTCTGAGAGCCTATGTCTTCTGCTTTCATCTGTTTAGAGGTGAAGTGTAGAATGTGTATTTGGCTGTTTGTGCTTGTTGTTTGTTGAACTAATTATGATAATGTTGCAGTCTCATTCACCTATTGTCTCTTTCCAGAAGGCCAAGGTATGTTAATTACGTTCTGTATACAATACATTTGCATGATCTAATCAAGCTCCTAAAACTGGATATATATTGGAAGTGAGTTGGTGAATAAAGTGTCATTTGTTTTACCCTTCATCGAGCTGTGGCTGATGTTTGGGGGGGAATTGAGGAGCCAGGTCACTGCATCACTTGAGATTCTAGAGACCTAAGACAGAAATACTTGGTCCAAGTGTTACAGCAAGTTTAAATACTTTTGATTGATGTGGCTGGTGTGTTCAGAGGCTGCTATAGCACCTGTTGGTATTGGAGATTTGCCTTTTCCCTTCCCTCCTATTTGGTATTGGATGGTCTGTGAATTAATTTGGACACTGTGTAGTGGGAGATCCGTCATTTGGAGTCTCTATTTAAATGGTTGCCGTTTTGGATTCTTTACACCTATATCTATGTATGGGAATAACCTCTTGGCTATTATTTTTCTTTTTTTCCTGACGAATGGTGGCTATTTACTGGCCCATCTTTATTTGGTTTAAGGCATTTTACAGATCAGAGGCAATATATATATCCCGGCTTATATCCTATGCTCTGTTGAAGCAGATACTGGATTGTATTTTTGATGCTGTATGAGTTTATATAACATCAAGTATGTGGATCCTGAAGAAGCACCAAAATCGGGCGAAACGCGTCAAACCAGGTTCTTTTGCACGTGTATTTAAACTTAAAGCGGAGTTCCACCCAAAAGTGGAACTTCCGCTTTAGGGAGCCCTGACCCCCCGACATGCCACATTTGGCATGTCATTTTTTGGGGGGGGGAGCGGGTACCTAGTTTTGACAGGTACCCGCTCCCACTTCCGCTCGGAGCGCCGCGGCGCCCTGAGCGGAAGTTCTCCTCTCCCCCTCCCTCCCTGCAATTTTCTGGGACACGTCAGAGGTCCCAGAAGATTGCCGGCCAATCACGGCGCGCAGCGCGACTCGCGCATGCGCAGTGGGTACCCGGCTGTGAAGCCGCAAACTGTAACAGCCGGGTGCCCACAGCAGTGATGCCGGCGCCGAGGGAGAGGATCGAGGCTTCGGGCGGCCGCGTCGCTGGACCGTTGGACAGGTGAGTAAATGGCTGGAACTCCGCTTTAAGTCGGGTTAACTATATACATGTTTGTGACAATGCTTTTGCTTTATTGTCTTTATTAAGAGGATTTTTTTTAACATTTGATGTATTATTAAATTGATTAAATTGATTATGTTTGTATTCATTTTTAGATTATTGTATCATTATTATTACACAACCTGTTGGGCACTTTAAAATCCCCTCTTTTTCCCGCCAATATTAATACACTGCCTGGCCAAAAAAAAAAGATGCCACCTGGAATTAACTAAGCAACTAACTAAACTAAGCATGCAGTAATTCTTCTATTGGATAGTTACTGGAAGTGCCCAAAGAATGAGGTCAGCTGACCACCTGAATATACTGAATGACCAGGTTATTCCATCAATGGATTGTTTCTTCCCTGATGGCACGGGTATATTCCAAGATGACAATGCCAGGATTCATTGGGCTCAAATTGTGAAAGAGTGGTTCAGGGAGCATGAGACATCATTATCACACATGGATTGGCCACCACAGAGCCCAGATCTTACCCCATTGAGAATCTTTGGGATGTGCTGGAGAAGGCTTTGCGCAGTGGTCTGACTCTCCCATCATCAATACAAGATCTTGGTGAAAAATGAATGCAACACTGGACAGAAATAAATCTTGTGACATTGCAGAAGCATATCGAAACAATGACACCGCGAATGCGTGCCGTAATCAAAGCCAACGAAATATTAGAGTGTGTACCTTTTTTTTTTTTTTTTTTTGGTGGCGACTTTTTTTTTTGGCCGGACGGTGTATAAAAAATAATGTCAAAATAAATATTTGAAAAACAGTTTTTATTTTAATATTGAGCACTACCATAAATAAAGTTCAGTCAGTGTTTTATTCGTGTAATTTCCCCGTAAAGTCAGACATCATTCTGTGCTGCGCTCTGCAGGTGTATGAAGTGGTGCCGTGTCACAGCGATTGCAACCAATACGTGTGGATTGCGGAACCCTGGAGTATTTGTAAAGTCAACAACGTTGATCCGAAACAGAATTGTGGAGAAGGAGTCCAGACGAAAAAAGTCAGGTAGGTCACGGCAGTACTGGGAGAGGGTCATCCAGCGCCCAGGGCAAGGATGCAGAATTGCGGACCCCCTCCCCTCCTACTAATATTACATGCCCTATAATGGGTTACCACCCTGTGTCCATTTTTTGCCCCTTTGCTTCACTGCATCCAGGGCAACTGCCCATCCTGCTCACCCCTCGTCCCGCCCGAGGTCGGGCCAAGGTCGGGCCACCCATAAGTGTCAGTCTTCCACTCCTGGTAAGTTTATGGTGGATATAAGCAATTTTCGGGATGATCTTAAGCTAAAGTCTATAAAGAAGGTTCCCAGCTTCATACAAAATAGCTATTAGTAGCAAAAGTCTCACCTATGAAAATCAGATTTAGAAAACTTTACTAATCCCAACAGGGAAATGAATATTATGATTAAATCACCAAGGGGGGGGGGGGGGTCTAAAAAAAAATGTCTATGCAAATACTTCAGCCATCACAAATATTCCCTGTAACGTGGTGGGGGTCGACAAGTAGTAGATAGGGGGGGAGCCAACAGGTAGATTGTGACCCTGGCTCTGCTTTACCCAGTCCCCCACCACTCTCACCTTCACTCCAGAGCGGAGAGCAGGAGGCAGCATAGTGCTGGATGGAGGGCGGGAGCTGCCTCAGTGATTGGTTGCAAGTTGGTCCTAGCAACCAATCACCAGCTTGTTATTATGAAAAGTTAACTCCAGCAGCTCCACCAAGCACTATGCCGTCTCCTGACCTCCGCTCTGCTGTAAACACGCTGGCAAGTAGGAAGTGAAGGGGACAGAGGAGACACTGTTGGAGGGGGGACAGAGGACACTACAGTGGGGAGGGGGATTGTGATGAGAAATGGACAGAGGACACTGCTTTGGGGAATGGGGAGGCAGATGAAATTGTTTTGAGGGGGCAGAGTGGCAATGGGCACTTTGTGGGGGGCATAAAACACTGCTTTGGTGGGCAGAGGACTCTGCAGTGGGGGGGGTGATGTGAAGGGGGACAGAGGACACTATAGGGGAGAGGGGGGCAGAGGACACTGCTATGGGGGGCAGAGAACACTATAGTGAGGGGGGTGATATGAAGGGGGCAGAAGACAATGCATTGCATTGGGGGTACAGGACACTACTGTGGGGGAAGGGGGGCAGAGGACACTGCTATGGGGGTGATGTAAAGGGGGCAGAGGACACTAAGTTGGGGGGCGTACAGAACACTACTGTGGGGGGCAGAGGAAACTGCTATGGGGAGCAGAGGACACAACTGTGGGGGGGGGGGGGGGTGATGTGAAGGTGGACAGAGGACACTACTGTGGGGGGGATGATGTGAAGGGGCAGAGGACACAACGTTGGGGGGTACAAAACACTACTCTGGGAGGGGGCAGAGGATACTGCTATGGGGGGCAGAGGACACTACAGTGGGAGGGTGATGTGAAGGGAGCAGAGGACACTACTGTGGAGGGTTATATAAAGGGGGCAGAGGACACATCTGTAGGAAGTGATGTGAAGGGGGGCAGAGTACACTACTCTGGAGGGTTATGTGAAGGGGGGCAGAGGATGATACTGTGGAGGGTTATTTGAAAGGGGGCAGAGGATGCTACTGTGGGGGGTGATGTGAAGGGGGGCAGAGGATGCTACTGTGGGAGGTGATGTGAAGGGGCAGAGAGCACTACTGTGGGGGGTGATGTGAAGGGGGACAGAAGACACTACTGTGGGGGGGGGGGTGATGTAAAGGGGGGAATAGGACACTACTGTGGGGGGTGTTGTGAAGGGGGGCAGAGGACACTACTAGGGGGGGTGATGTGGAGGGGGGCAGAAGACACTATTGTGGGGGGTGAGGTGAAGGGGGGCAGAGGACACTACTGTGACGCACTATGTGTTCGTCATGCTCTCTTTTTATTGTGAGCTTGATAGTTTTTTTTAAAAGGTGCCGCCTAGTATGCCCCACCCCCATCCACCCCCATCCAACCCAGGGTTCTTTGATTTCCTCCATGTTGTCCAGGTAGATTCCCAACATCTGAAAGGTTTCCTACCCCTGCCATAATGTGTCTAGTATGTATTTCCTTGGCTCATCAGCTCCATCTAATGGCCATAATGCAATATCTCCACAATCAGGAAGATACCTCATTCTTTTTTTTAGTTAACTATGGAAGCACAGACAGCATAAAACCTGCCACACTATACCAATACATAACATATATTTTTTTATTTTTTTTTTGTTACCCCTCATTTCTTGTCCCAGGGTAACGTTGGCCGGTAGAACAGGAAGTGAGGGAAAATCTCCCGATCGGGGACACAGGCAGCAATAAAAATTAGGCTAAATGCTTATTTTTTAAAGAGTAGCCAGATAAAAGTAACCATCGGAGAATGATACCTCAATTTTTTTATTATTATTAAAAAAAAAAAAAAAAAAGCATGCTATTCTAATAACTAATAATTGTTTTATATCAAATTCTAACCAGGGAATTTCCTATTGATCTCAGTGGCTAATAAAGTACAGTACTCTAAAACTGCCATCTGCTGGCCATAGAAGGAAATGCAAGCATACTGAATTTTTTTTATCATACCACCATGTTTTTGAAGCATCATATAAGTATAACGTAGAAGAATGGGACTGGCTAGTTATTTTGAATTGGAAATTACATAATAAAAATAAAATTTAATGCAATGATAAAGGTAGAGGTCAGCAACCTTTCACAAATTATGTATCAGTTATACAAGCATTAGTCGGCATGGATCATAGGCTTAGGTTGTTTTCAGTTTTTGTATTGCTAATGGCAAATTAAACTCAAAAATTGTTATTATATAATATTTAATGAGTTTAACTTGTGATTAGCAGTACAACCGTGATTGCAAAAATTGAATAACTGATACTCACAAAGAATGTTCAAGCACCAATGTATAAATTTCAGGCCTTCGGATCAGCTCCAATGGATGCATGTCACACCTCAGACCCCCCGATGCATGTACCTTCAGACCCCAGATCTGCCTCAGTGTATGCCTTGCAGACCTCATATTAGCCCTAATTCCTGCACCTTTAGACCCCAGATCAGCCCCCCAATGCATGCATTTTATACATCAGATCAGCCCTGGTGCATGCACTTTAGACTTAAAGTGGTTCTAAAGGCAGAAGGTTTTTTACCCTAATGCATTATTTGCATTAAGGTAAAAAACCTTCTGCGTGCAGCCCCCCCCCCCCATTATACTTACCTGTGCCCCATCTCGATCCAGTGATGTGCATGAGAGCACCTGCTCTCCTGGGTCTCTCTTTCCTCATTGGCTCACACAGCAGAGGGAGCAATTGGCTCCTGCTGTTGTCAATCACAACCAGTAAGCAAATGAGGAGATGGGGGTGGGGCAATGTCCATTCACTAGAGCGCTGCCTGGAATAGAGCCTGCTCGAGTGCCCTCATAGCAAGATGCTTGCTATTGGGGGCACTTGGCAGGGTGGAGGCACTAGGACCTCTGGAGGGGGACTGAAAAAGAAGAGAATTGGCACTGCACTATGCAAAATCATTGCACTGAGCAGGTAAGTATAACATGTTTGTTATTAAAAAATACAGCCTTTAGTGTTCATCACACCAGTGGGACTTGTCATGCGATGACAGGTCAAATCACATTACAAGTTGCACTCTATTGTCAGTAAAGCAGCTGTTAAAATTGGTACGACGGCGACGCTGACTATGCAGAGCAGCACTGATTTGAAAAAGTAGTTCCTGCACTACTTTTGGCAATTTTAGGTGCGAATTGCATAGACATCTGTGCATGAAGTTGCACAGATGTCAGCCAAGTCTCACCTGAAGTTGCACTGACATGCTGCTTTGAAATCGTGCGATTTCAAGGGAAGTTGCATGATTTTAAAAGTGTGAACCAGGGCTTAGAATCACTTTAAGGGCCAGTATACCACAAAAACCACACTCCAGAACCAATCCGGATGCTTTTCTGCATGCGCATTTTTAACAAATTTTTTATACATTCTGGTGTGTTTTTTATGCCTTTTCAGATGCTTTTTTCTTATTTTTTCAAGGTTTTTTTTTTCACTGTACTGGGTTCCAGTACAGTCCAGTGCAGGAAAGATGCAGCATGTTCTAATTTTTTTTGTGGAACATCCTGGAACTGACCGCACTGGTGTGAGCTATATAAACTTCTTTCCTCACATCCAGCCCAATGCATGCACTTCAGACCTCAGATCAGCCCAATGCATGCACTTTAAACTTAAGGTCAGCCTCTGTGCATACACCTTCAGACTTCAGATAAACCTTAATGCATGCACTTCAGACCTCAGGTCAGTTCCAATGCACCTTCACACCTCAGATCAGCCCCAATGCCTGCACCTTTAGACCTCAGATCAACCCCCAGTGCATGCATTTATACATCAGATCAGCCCTAATACATGCACTTCAGACCTCAGATCAGCACCAATGCAAGCCCTTAAAACCTTTAGATTAGCCCCAGTCCTTGCACCTTTAGACCTCAGATCAGCCCCAGTCCCTGCACCTTTAGACATCAGATCAGCCCCAGTCCCTGCACCTTTAGACCTCAGATCAGCCCCAGTCCCTGCACCTTTACACCTCAGATCAGCCCCAGTCCCTGCACCTTTACACTTCAGATCAGCCCCAGTCCCTGCACCTTCACACCTCAGATCAGCCCCAGTCCCTGCACCTTTAGACCTCAGATCAGCCCCAGTCCCTGCACCTTTACACCTCAGATCAGCCCCAGTCCCTGCACCTTTAGACCTCAGATCAGCCCCAGTCCCTGCACCTTTACACCTCAGATCAGCCCCAGTCCCTGCACCTTTGACATCAGATCAGCCCTAATACATGCACTTCAGACCTGAGACAAGCACCAAACACCTTCTGAAAACAGTGTTTCAATATTGGTTTGCTGGGAAAGCTTAGTTGCCTTTGACTTTCAATAGATCATGGGGGGTTATTGAGCAATGTGCACAGTATAGAGGAAGGAGGCGCCCACCGAGAGAAGACTCAGACAAAATGCATACTTCATGAACTGGCTTTTAAAATTCTCATCTTGATCTCTCTCTAGAGTTCTGCATAGAGTTTATCCTCACTATATGTGTTTTCATTCCTTGGCCATCAGGTGCATGCAGAACACGGTGGATGGTCCAGCAGATGTGGTGGAAGACTACCTGTGTGAGCCGGAGGAGATGCCGCTCGGAGCCAGGAACTGCAAGCTGCCTTGTCCCGAGGACTGCGTCATGTCAGAGTGGAGTCACTGGAGCAAATGTCGCCTGGTAAGGGATGCAGGCCTGAGAGTGAAGGTCATGGGGAGGTCATGGGAAAAGCTGGAATCAACCTATCCAGACAATGCTGGCTGAAAGACACCAGCCATGCCTTAGAAGGTGGGCTGCTGGCTCTGCTTAAAGAGAGATAACAAAAACCACTGCCCTACAGCACAATCAATGGCCACTTTTAGTCCTAATGCACACTAGGCATTTAGCCTGGGTGCGTGGGGCTCTGGCGTTTTTTGTGTGGGGTGCATTGCCCAGTAGGCATGATCGAGCGGTTTGGGTCGACCATCGGTTCGGCCCGAACATTGGGTGTTCGAGGTTCGGCCGAATTTAGAACGTTTTGCCCAAAAAGTTCGGAATTCGGCAACCAGAACCGCCCAAAATGCAATGCTTCAGGAAATGGGCTTTAAAAGCCCGTGATTGGACCAGAACCATTAGCAAAAGCCAATTGAGGGGGCAGGAGAATGCTAGGAATGTGATTGGAGTGACTAGGGGGTCCCTAGACCAATCATTAGTGAATACGCCCCCCCAGTATATAAGATCGCCCCCGCCATATTCCTAGCATTGTTATACTGGACATGGAAGAGAGTGGAAGCAGTTCTGTTAATTTTACTTTAAAAGTGTCATTTAGCTATTTATTAGTGTGAGGAAAGGGGTAGCTAGTGTAGTTAGAGTGCTCCTTTACACTTAAATTAGCTTCAAAAATTTAGTTTCTGTAGGGAAAGTGTTAAGTGTAAGGGGACCGTAGTGTAGTGCAGGGTTAACTGGCAGTGACTGCTATGGCAGGGTGACAAAACCCCTCCATAGCAGGGTGACCGCTATAGAGAAATGATCATTTCTCTGAATTGCTTCGGCACACCCATATGGCTTCTCACCAGCCAAGCATTTTTTATGCTGCAGGGGCTGCCACTGCCAGTGCTTTTTTGAGGACATGTTTGATGTCAGACATGACATCTGAACATGTGTATAGGGAGTATATATAGACATATATGTCTGAATATATACCCCTAGACATATATAGGTGTGATAGTAGCAGAAATAAATGCTTGCGCTAATGAAATCATTTACAGTAATGTATTTCTGCTACTATCACACCTATATATGTCTAGGGGTATATATTTAGACATATATGTGTATATATACCCCCTATACACATGTTCAGATGTTTTGCCTGCCTCAAAAGAACCCAAAAAAATGCCAAAAAAACGCTAGCGTCAAACAAAAAATGCCCAGGTGTGTTTTTGCTGGCATTTTTTGGGGGGTTTTGGAGGCAGGCAAAACATCTGAACTTGTGCACAGTACCACTATACACAAGTTCAGATGTTTTTCCTGACTGCAAAGAACCCAAAAAAATGCCTGCTTTGAAACCGGCAAGGTGTTACAGCAGCGAAGCCATATTCCTGTGCTCAAAGTTTTCTAATACGAACAATCCTTTTTTTTTCTGGTTCTGGACATGCTACAGAGCTGAAACTTCACAGGTACACATTTTAGACCTCCCAGACACAAAATCACACAAAAAAAGTTCTTAAAAATTGTCATTTTTGATAAAAAAGCCAATTATTGAAAAAATTAAAAAAAAAAAAAAAAAGAGATTTTTTTGATTTTTACTTTGAATTTCAGATCTGGGGGGGGGTCTAAAAAGTGTACATGTGAAGTTTCAGCTCTGTAGCATGTCCAGAACCAGAAAAAAAAGATCATTTGTATTAGAAAACTTTCAGCTCAGGGGGTTGGCTTCGCTGCTGTAACACCTTGCCGGTTTAATAGAAGGCATTTTTTTGGGTTCTTTGCAGTCAGGAAAAACATCTGAACTTGTGTATAGTGGTACTGTGCACAAGTTCTGATGTTTTGCCTGCCTCCAAAACCCCCCAAAAAAATGCCAGCAAAAACACACATGGGCATTTTTTTTTTTGACGCTAGCATTTTTTTGGCATTTTTTCGGGTTCTTTTGAGGCAGGCAAAACATCTGAACTTGTGTATAGTGGTATATATACACACATACATATATTTATATACACACCTAGACATATATAGGTGTGATAGTAGCAGAAATATATTACTGTAAATGATTTCATTAGCGCAAGCATATATTTCTGCTACTATCACACCTATATCTGTCTAGGTGTGTATATAAATATATGGATGTGTGTATATACACCACTATACACAAGTTCAGATGTTTTGCCTGCCTCAAAAGAACCCCTAAAAATGCCCAAAAAAACGCTAGCGTCAAAAAAAAAAAAAAATTCCCAGGTGTGTTTTTGCTGGCATTTTTTGGGGGTTTTTGGAGGCAGGCAAAACATCAGAACTTGTGCACAGTACCACTATACACAAGTTCAGATGTTTTTCCTGACTGCAAAGAACCCCAAAAAATGCCTTCTATTAAACCGGCAAGGTGTGAAAACCGAGAAGCCATATTGGTGAAGATCTGAAAGTTTTCTAATACAAACAATCTTTTTTTTTTCATGGTTCTGGACATGCTACAGAGCTGAAACTTCACAGGTACACTTTTTAGACCCCCAGATACTAAATCCAAAGTCAAAATCAAAAAATCTCTTTTTTTTTATTTTTTTTTTTTCAATACGGTAATTGGCTTTTTTTATCAAAAATGACAATTTTTAAGAACTTTTTTTTTGTGTGATTAATAGTTGGGGCATGACCCAGAACCCTAGGCACTTTTTAGGGGCATTTATTGGGTTTTAGGGCTTAAAAATTGTGTTTTTTGATTACCGAAGTTCGGGTCCCATTGATTTCAATGGGGTTCTGAAATCCGGGCCGAACTTTCGGGAAGTTCGGATGTTCTGGCCGAACCGAACTTTTCAAAAGTTCGATCATCCTTATTGCCCAGTTCCGCTGCCGGCAGCCTGTACAACTCAAGGAAAGGCTGAAAGTTGCTATGGCTGGCCTGCATTCTGGGAATTTGTCTCTGGCCGCATACCAGCCTAAACGTGAGACATGCTCAGTGCACCATCCAATCACAGAAGCTTTCAGAATCTCATGCACAGGGGGTTAAAAAGGGCAATTTTTACATTTCCATTATGGACCTTATAGAGGTGAGGAGAGATGACCTGACTACCGCACAACTCACCCGGTTAGCAAATAAAAGCAGCCTCCCCTGGGGCTTAACCAAGGGCCTCCATAATTAAGCTCCAGAGGCGGGGCAGGGCGAAACGCATTGGGGCGTTAGTGACTTGGATGATTCATGCTGAGGCTGCTTTTACTTGCTAACCACTTGGACTGGGTCATCTCTCCTCATAACTATAGTGTGCTCTGGGTCTGGACAAGCTTCTTCCCAGCCTGCACCCCCATTGGCCAACAGCATTCAATTTATTGGACTTCTATAGCCTGAGCATATTTCCCCTATGAATATAACATATCCAGTGTAGCGTAACCAATATTAAAAGTCCCAATTTATACATATGAAAATTCCACCATATTGCAACCTTAAATAGCGTTCAAAAAAATGTATATAATCCAGTGACTTCAGTGACCACCACCCCTAGCTGGGATGTCTGCTCACCTCCAAGCAATGACCCCACTAGAGTCCCAATCACCTGTTTAAATGTCTCTGGATACCACAAGGATTCTCCTCCACAAGGCGTTCCTGGACCAAACTGGACTCTTCCCAGGAACCTCAATCATTTGTGTATGGCCAAAAAATAATAAGGGGAAACAGTAGTGCTCTCTGCTTTAAATAATTTATTAAAACTACACAGGGATAAAAATACTCCCATAACAATGTGATACACAAGCATATCATCAGCTCTCCCGGCTGATACATAAATGAAAAAAACGTCCTGAATAGCAACTCCTTCCACCTGTAAGTGTTACGCTCCTTGGTGGTGAGCTTCTTCAGCAAGTGGGGAGCCATCAATTTTTGGAGGATTATATAAAGTTACTAACTACCAATCTTCTCCAGTGTGGACACCTGTGCAAAAGGCTGTGGGGGGGTGGGATTACCAGTAAGTGGTTCTGAATGTTTCCCCATGTCTCTTGTACTCTTCCTCCCTGTGGGATACGGGGGTGCGGATTGTGCCCGACGGAAGACTGGCATTGTGCACTGGAGGAGGTGTGGAGCATTTGGGCCTGGTATGTCCTCAGTGTCTGAATGTGACCATGCCCATGCAGGTGTGGGGCCAGTGCAGGCACTGCAGAAATCTACTGCTGCGGGCGGAAGAGAGCGGAGGTCGGCCCAGAAGCATGAATGTGGCTTGGGAGACCGGGGGTCACTCACGCCTTGTCGGCTGCGGAGTCGGGGGCCCTTCCTCAGCCGAGGATGAGGAGTGCTGAAGTTCCTGCTGCAGCTGGAGTCCATGTAGTCGGTCAGTGGTCCAGGATGCAAGTGGGAAGAGGCCCGAATGTCCGAGCCGGGGTGCATGCAGGTAGTGCGGGCCGGGGAGTGGCCACCTGGTGCATCAAAAGCTGCAGCGGCAGAAGCAAAGTCTGCTCCCATACAGGCAGAGGGGAGAAGAGGGCCAGTGGTGACCGAGGCTGCAAATGTGAGCAGCGAGGAAGAGGCCGGGGTCATTGATGTGGGGTCTCCAAGCTTCCAGAATCGGTTCAGATCCTTGGAGGAGGGATTGGATGTCTGGAAGCAGGGCCGTCTTTAATATTGATTGGACCCTGGGCAAACATTTTCTTGGGCCCTCTCAAATCCTTTTATCAACTATTCTCAGGCAATGCAGGCTCGAGGGGCAGCTGCTTTAGGCCCCACAACAATGATTGGGCCCGGGGCATCTGCCCCTTTAGCCCTGCCTTAAAGACAGCCCTGTCTGTAAGTCTGAGGAAGAGACTGAATGGGACTGGGGTCTGGGGATCGGAGCAGTCCAGCCAGTCTTGGCCTACCTGAAACTGATGAGGAGGTTAGGGATTCTGTGGTGCGAGGACAGTGCGCCAGGAATCTGGGGTTCTGTGAGGCCTACCTTAATCGGGTCCCAGATCAATCCCCACCTAGCAACTATGCCCGGGCTCCGGATCAAAATTAGGCCTATGCCTCCATCATCAAAAGAGAGCAACCTGTGTGCCTATTTTTTTACTCCTTGTTAACCCTGAATGTACACAGAGTAACCCTAATTAACTCCTTCTTCCCTAAAAGCGGATCCTCACTAATTTCACCTCTGCATTCTGGAAAATCTGAGGAGGGTCTTCCGATTACCTCTCCCAGCTGGGGAATATGGGGTCAATCTCTCTATTTGTCCTGTTTGCCATTATGTTTGAAAGTGAAAGAAAATCTAAAATTTTAGATCGCCCAAAGACCAAGAATAGATGGGGAAATTTTCCAGTGGGGGCGCTAGTTCTGAAAACGATCAGGGATTCCTATCACTTCAGAGTGATATCACTGCCTGTCCAATAGGCAAAACAGGAAGTCATGGTAAATCTCCTGAATGGGGACACAGATGGCAAAAAAAAAAAAAAATGGCAGGGGTTATAACCCTCTCTTGTTTAAAATGGAAGAAAAAATTGCCTGTAGTTCAACTTAAATCAAAAACTGTTTTCAGTGGTCCTGAATGGTTGCATTATTTCATGCTTCTACATTTGAAACATTTTCATAACAACGGCACAATGCTCTGTGACAAACAAGCCGGCGTCCTAATTGAATATGTATTTCTCCTGCTAGTGAGGATAAAGGAGCTAATAAGATGTCAGACGATGGGCGGCCATTTAGAATACTAATTGTATTGTGTGTCTTTCACACTGCAGGCAGGTACAGAATGGGCGAGCGCTAATTAGTATGTAAATACCGCATTGAGATGCAGCCGAGAGGACGGAGGTCTGGCAAGGAGGTCTATGAGATTAATTAGGAGAGAGAATAAAAAAATAAAATATTATGTAAACTAAAGCTAAAGAGTTAATAGAGCATGAATGGGAAATTTGAAAGGAAATGATTGGCTTACAGCATATCTATATCCCTATAATAAAACTTTGGCAGAGATTCTAACATGGAAGAAAGTAAGAGGGGAATTTTAATATGTAAGTATTAGCCAGCAACACATGAATAAAAACTTTCAAATTCTTATTTTATCATGTGAAAAAAAGGAGAGTTTTCCTAAAGTGGACCATCGACCATTAACCCTTTCGCTGCCAGAGCCATTTTTTTTTTTTTTTTTTTAATTTATTTATTTATTTTTTTGCACGTTTAAAAAAATTATTTTAGGCCTGAAGATTATATAAAACCCCCACATATTTTCTGAAAGCAGACGCCCTAGAGAATAAAATAGTGGTAGTTACGATTTTTTATGCCACATGACATTAGTGCAGCAACATGTCGGGGAGAAATACACTAAAGTGAATTTTAGGGAACAAAAACACAATATA
This sequence comes from Pelophylax lessonae, assembly GCF_965119305.1. Taxonomy (NCBI): domain Eukaryota; kingdom Metazoa; phylum Chordata; class Amphibia; order Anura; family Ranidae; genus Pelophylax; species Pelophylax lessonae. Next base: position 41,455,786 of record NC_138772.1, read on the forward strand.
TTACCCATTTTTTTATTTATTTTTTTCCATTAAAAATACCCATTTTTTAAAAAAAAGTATAAAAGATAAGGCTGCGCAGAGAAAACAGATACCCAACATGTCAAGCTCAAAATGACAGTAAAAAATACACTGAAGTGAAATTTGGGGTAGGAGTTCCAATTTTTTATATCACATGATATTAGCGCAACAGTTTACGAAAGGCAAAATTTCAGCAAAAAAATACACTAAAGGGAATTTTAAGAAAAAAAAACACAATATATTACCTGTTTTTTATAAAGTATAAAAGATGAGGTTGTGCTGAGTAAATACAGTAGATACCCAACATGTCAAGCCTTAAATTGAGTGCACCTGTGAAACTGCGTCAAATTTCCGTACCCTATATTTTCCATAGGTGATGCTTTAACTACTTCTGGACCGGAAGGTTTCACCCCTTAATGCCATTTTTTGTGATTCGGCACTGCATTAATTTAAGACAATTGCGTGGTCGTGCGACGCTGTACCCAATTAAAATTAATGTTTTTTTCCCCCACAAATAGAGCTTTCTTTTGGTGGTATTTGATCACCTGTGCGATTTTTATTTTTTGTGCTATAAACAAAAAAAAAAAAGTCAATTCTTAAAAAAAAAAACAACAATACTTTTTCACATTTTAGGCCAATTTGTATTCAGCTACATATCTTTGATAAAAAAAAAATCTCAATAACCGTTTTTTGATTGGTTTGGGAAAAAGTTATTGCGTCTACAAACTAGGGGAAAGATTTATTTAATTGAATTTTTATTTTTTTACTAGAAATGGCGGCGATCTGCGATTTTTAGTGGGACTGGGACATTGCGGCGGACAGATCGGACCCCTAACTGACATTTTTTACACTTTTGGGGGGACCAGTGACATTACTAAAAATCTGCACTTTTACTGTAATAATGACCACTGGCAGGGAAGGGGTTAACCCAGGGGCGATCAAAGGGTTAAGTGTGAGCCTAGGGGTGTTTTCTAACTGTATGGGGGAAGGGCTTGTGGAATCAACACAGAGACCTGTGATCCTATATAGAAGGATCACAGGCGCTCTGTGTTCATTCCAGAGAGAACAACGGCCTGATGTGCTTACAACAGCAGACAGTCGCTCTCTCTCCGCGGGGCGCGATTGTGGGTGCCCGGCGGAAAATGCGGCCGCCGGCCCCATGGTTCGGCTTCCCAGCTGCCTAATGGGGGCATGCGCCTCTGGTGGCGCGCACACGTCCCAGGAGCACTCCCTCGAACCAATGTACCCATACCTCGGTTCGCAAAGCTGAGCCAGCCTGCCGCAGTATATCTACCGCGGGCGGTCGGCAAGTGGTTAAAGCCCCTACAGGTCATCAGTTTAGAGTTAACCGTTAATTATTGGCCTAGAATTGCTGCTCTCATTCTGGCATATGTAACACATGTATCGCAATCATTTTCATGCGTAGAAGTCCCTGATGTGTGCATTTACTTTCAAAAGTGCGTGTATTATTTATTTTTTATTTTTATTTTTTTTGGGGGGGGGGCGATTTTAAGTGTTTGGGTCACTTGCAGCTTTATTTTTTTTAAACTTTTTTTTTTTTACCAAATGTTTTCTTTATCTCATAGGGGACTTCCCCTATGTGATACATTTTCCGGTGACAGGGACTCTTCAATGAGACATCAGGGGTCTAAAAGCCCCCTGATGTCTCACATGCTCTCTAATTCCACTAATGCATTTGTTTCCTCCCCAACCATTACCAGGGTATGTGGAAGCCATGCGGAGCTTCATAGTCAACGGACCACTTCCATCTGACAGTCAGATTATCAGATTTACACCCCCGATTTCACTGACACAGTTTCCACATCAGTGGCAGTAAAAGGGTTAAAATAGCGTTCTTCCTTCTGGCTCCTTCCCCTCCATCTTCCTCAATTGAAGGTTTTTATCTTATTTTTTTAAATGTGTTCTGACCTTTTTTAGTGCTGCACTTCCTTCTTTCTTGCCTAGGCAAAAATGATGTAGCGCCCCCTGTTGCCTCCTGGGATATCGCACGCAGGCAAAGCAAGTGTCAAGGCCTTAGACACCAGAATGTGTCTATTTGTGACAAAGGTCTCTGCATGGTCTTCGGGGACCTTTGTGCACATGCCAGAAATTTAAAAATGGTGGCATGGGAGAGGAGGGGCAAGTTCCTCTTATGACATTTAAAAATTATCCTGATTAGATCATAAAAATGTACTTTACAATCTCATAGTCATACACAATACATTGCAGATTCTTTTGTAAATGCTGATTGCATTTCTTGGACCTAAGTCTTCTTTTTTAAGGGGTAAGGTACAATTTAAAAAGATCATCTTATATAAAGGATTTTAATAGTTTTTTTCTACAAATGCATGTCTTTAACCATCAATGGAATGTCAGGATATCACCACTGAAGGAGCAATGAAGTTGCATCTGGGCCCTGTGGGCCGTGGACATCCACCAGCCACTAGGCTTTTGCCTATGCTCTTTGGAATCATTACATAGTTAGTGAGGTTGAAAAAAGACACCAGTCCATCCAGTTCAACTTATGGTGTGTGTGTGTGTGTGTCAATAGTACATTGTATACCCCTGTATGTTGTGGTCTTTAAAGCGGAGCACCGGCCGCAAAATCGTTATCTTAGATTTTGTGGCATCCACTTCCTTATTGTACCCTGAAAAAGAATTGGATATTCCCGAATTTTTTTTTTTTTACTTACCTTGTTTCAGCAGAAAATATACTCACCTTTCCTTCCACTTCCTCCCTGTGCGGCCGCGGCCCGCGCCGTCACTTCCTGTCCCGCAATGCGTCCTGGGAGCTCTTACTCATCACTCCCAGGAGGCAATGGGCAGTGACGTAGGCGGCCGGCCGCTCCTCTCATCCTCTCATCCTCCCAAACAGAAAATGACGCTATGAGAGGCGGAGCACAGCGCGGACGGCGCCAGCCTATTGCCAGTACTTTCCTTTGTTTGTTGGAGAGAGAGTGGAGTCACAGCCACAGCATAGTACTGGGCATGCGCGAGATTTCACGCTGCATTGATCGGCCCCCCTCCATCTACAACCAGGAAGCAGGGCATATATGTGCACACTGCGGCTTCGGGTGACCATGGAAAAGATGGCGGCGCTCTGCAAAAATTTTATATAGTAAGATTTTAGTATTGTCAATCTATTATTTACATGTATAAAATCGGATTAGCGGATGTAAGAAGGGCGGTGGATCACTGTTTGGGAGGTATTTAAAAAAAAACAAAACGAATCTGTGGCCGGAACTCCGCTTTAAGGCTCCCATCTAATAGTTTTTTGAAACTATTGATGCTCCTCCCTAATACCACTGTTTGTGGAAGATAATTCCACATCCTTACTGCTCTGACAGTAAAGAACCCTATATGCAGTTTATGGTTAAACCGCTTCTCCTCTAATTTTAGTGAGTGGCCACGTGTCTTATTAAATTCCGTTTCGCTGAATAGTTTGTTCCTTATGCTAGGGTCACCAGTACAGTATTTGTACATTGATATCATATCCCCCCTCAATCGTCTCTTCTCCAGAGAGAATAAGTTCAGTGCTTGCAGTCTTTCCTCATAGCTGATGTCTTCCATTCCCCTAATTATTTTTGTTGCCCTTCTCTGGACTTTCTCCAGTTCCAGCACATCCTTCCTGAGGACCGGTGCCCAGAACTGGACAGCATACTCCAGATGTGGCCGGACCAGAGTCTTGTAGAGTGGGAGAATAATCTCTTTATTTCTGGAGTGAATCCCCTTTTTTACACATCCCAGTATTCTGTTGGCTTTGCTTGCAGCAGCCTGGCATTGCATGCCACTGCTGAGCTTGTCGTATACTAGGACCCCCAGGTCCTTTTCCATCCTGGATTCCCCCAGAGGATCACCGCCTAGAGAGTAATTTGCATTCATATTTTTGGCACCCAAATTAACTGGTTACTGACTGCCCGCCGCCTTTTTACTGCGGCAGTGCGGCCCTCCTGCGTAAACCCACGTAGACCTACGCTGATCGCACACCTGCAGCTAGGGGGCGAGCATGTGCCACTGATGGCACGCTCCCGCCCCCACTCAGCAGCGGGGACTCCGATGCATGGGGCAGACGGCTCCTATTGCCGCCTGACACCCGCGATCGCTCCCTGCTGAGAGAGAAGAACGGTCAGCTGTTGTAAACACAGCTGACCGTTCTTCTCTCTGGAATGATCACAGAGTGTCTGTGATCCTTCTATATAGGATCACATGTCTCTATGGTCATTTCAGAAGCCACGCTCCCTACAGTTAGCATCACTCCCCTAGGCTCACATTTAACCCCTTGATCACCCACAATGTTAACCCCTTCCCTGCCAGTGTCATTATTACAGTAACAGTGCATATTTTTAGCACTGATTACTGTAGTAATGTCACTGGTCCCCCCAAAAGTGTCAAAAATGTCAGTTAGGGGTCTGATCTGTCCGCCGCAATGTCGCAGTCCCGCTAAAAATCGCAGATCACTGCCATTACTAGAAAAAAAAAAAAGACATAAATCTTTCCTGTAGTTAGTAGACGTGATAACTTTTGTGCAAACCAATCAAAATACTCTTATTGGGATTTATTTTTACCAAAAATTTGTAGCAGCATACAAATTAGCCTAAAATGTTAAAAAATTTTGATTTTTTAATTTTTTTTGGGAATGTTATATAGCAGAATGTGAAAAATATTGTTTTTTTTTTTTTCAGGATTGTCGCTCTTTTTTTGTTTATAGCGTAAAAAATAAAATTGACACAGGTGATCAAATACCACCAAAAGAAAGCTCTATTTGTGGGAAAACATTAATTTTATTTGGGTACAGCGTTGCATGGCCGCGCAATTGTCTTTTAAAGTAACGCGTGGCCGAATTGCAAAATATGGCCTGGTCATTAAGGGGGCAAATCCTTCCGGTCCAGAACTGGTTAATTACCTTACATTTTCCAACATTAAACCTCATTTGCCATGTAGTTGCCCACCCCATTATTTTGTTCAGGTCTTGTAAGGTTTCCACATCCTGCATAGAAGTTATTGCCTTGCTTAGCTTTGTATAATCCACAAATACTGAGACTGAGCTGGTCGTCCCATCATCTAGATCGTTTATGGATAAATTAACCACTTGCTGACCAGTCACGTTGACTGTACTGCGGCAAAGTGGCTCGTTCCCGTCCAGCGACGTAGACCTACGTCGCTGGACTCCTCCCACTGTGGGCGGCGTGCTCGCACCGCCGGAGGCTCGCTCCCGCTGTATTCAGTCACAGCGGGAGTCGGGCCAGGGGAGGAGCGGCAGTGATCACCGCTGCTCTTCCCCGATCGTCGGGGAATCGAGTTTGGAGATCCGCCCGCTTGTGTAAACAGAGCGGGCGGATCTCCTAAGTGACAGGCAGGGTCAGATTGCAGGGTTCAGCATAGATGAGCATGTGATCTGTCCCTGTGTCACTCAGTCACCTCCCCCCACACACGTCAGTAAGCACCAGGCATACATTAACCCCTCCCTCTCCAATAAAAATTAACTCCTTCCCTGCCAGTGTCATTTTTACAGTAACAGTGCATATATATAGCACTGATTACTGTAGTAATGTCACTGGTAAAGTGTCAAAAATGTCCGATCTGTCCGCCGCAATGTCGCAGTCCCGCAAAAAAAATCGCAGATCGCCGCCATTACTCGTTAAAAAAAAACACCAAAAATGACAGAAATCTTTCCCTTAGTTAGTAAACGCAATAACTTTTGCGCAAACCAATCAAAATACGCTTATTGCGATTTTTTTTTTTACCAAAAATATGTAGCAGAAAACAAATTAGTCTAAAATGATAAAAAATTTTGATTTTTAAATTTTTTGGGGGGGGAATTTCATATAAAAAATTGTGAAAAATATTGTTATTTTTTCAAAATTGTCGCTCTTTTTTGTTCATAGCGCAAAAAAGTAAAAATCGCACAGGTGATCAAATACCATCAAAAGAAAGCTCTGTTTGTGGGATAAAAGGACATCAATTTCGTTTGGGTACGGCGTTGCATGACCGCGCAATTGTCAGGTAAAGTCGCACAGTGCCGAATCGCAAAAAGTGGCCCAGATGTAAGACAGCAAAATCCTCCGGTGGTAAAGTGGTTTAAACAGGATTGGTCCCAGGACAGATCTGAGTACTCAGATCTGACAAGTTTCCACCAACTTGTTTCAAATTGTGAACATGCCAGTGGGGATGCTGGGTGATGTAATTTGGCCAAATTTGCAAATCACAAATATACTTTAAAAAGGAAAAAAAAAAAACATAGTGCTCTCCATTTGTGTAAAAATGTTCATAAAAACTTTATTAAAATGCACTCACAAAACCAAACCAAGCTTTCCATTGATTGTACACAGGAGCAGTGACAGATCTCACCGCTTCTGTGTGAACGATGTCCGCGACTCACTGGACCGGTGGCTGTCCAAGGCCATAACAAGGGGTGGGCAGGAGGGGAAACTGCCCTGGGCACTGTAGTATCATGTGGTGGGGGGGGGATTTGTGTTGAGAAGGGGAATTTGGAGATGGGCAATGGGTAATAGTTGTTCTAGGAGGGCAAATTTGGTGGTGATTTGGGGGGGATTTGTGTTGGGAGGGGGGATGGGGAAAGAGGATTTGTGTTAGGAGGGGGGATTTGAGGAGTTTGTGCTATAAAAGTAATATGGTATAGGGGAAATATATATATTTTTTTGCAGGGGGGGGGGGGAATTTGTCTTAGTAGGGATGATTGGGGTTATTTTGCTAGGAGGGGGCATTTGTGGGGGGATATGTGCTAGAATGGGGGATTGGGGGATTTGGAGTTTGGGGGCTCCACATATGGTGGAAGATTGCATTGGGCAGAAGCAGAGATCCTGCAAGAGAGAGAAAAGCTACTTGCTTTAAAGAGACAGTGCTCTCAATTTTTTGCTGGACTTTGAAAAATTTATTGGGGAGTAACTGAAGATGGGGCGGTCAAAGCTCCTGAAAAAAGCAAAGATGGCTGAGATGAGAGACCGAATTTTATGGATGGAGGGGATATTACCGCCTGAACGAGCCCCATACATGCCTGAACAGAGTCTGCTGAGGAGAAAGGATGTTGTCCCTAGCAACACTGGTGCAAATGGACCAGTTATGGAGATGCAATGTTCTCAGGTGGAAAGTAAACCCAAAATGGAGGAGATGCTGAAGCAACTGATTATATTGAATGCAGCTCAACAGCAGGCAAATGTGGATTTTCAGCGGAGCTTTGCAGCTCAACAACAGGCTCACCAAGAGAGCATGGCAGCTTACCGAGAGGACATGGTAGGCTTGGAACAGAGACACCAGCAGCAAATGGAGGCCATCGTTTTGGAGTCTTTGTGCATGGCTGAGCTGGATGTCTTGAAAAGACAACTGGAAGAAAAGGAAGTCCTGCATGTTGCAGAGATTGAGGTTCTGGAGACAAGTTTGCAGAGTCTACAGCAATCCTCTAGGGAGAGGGAACAAGCCTTGGAGTTGCTTAGGATGGAGCAGGAAAAGAATGAACAACTCAGGTCTCAGGTGTTACAGTGGGAAGAATCCACTGCTCTTCTTTTTGTCGAGTTGCAAAAATGTCAAGAGACTATAAGGGAGAAAGATACCATCCTCATGGAAAAGGAAATTGAAGTTCAGACTTTGCAGGAGCAAAATATGGGTGATATGTTTGAGTTGCGTAATCAGCTGGCACAAAGTCTTCAGTCTTTAGAAGCTACCAAAATAGACCTGCAAAAGAACAGAATGTCTCTCTGAAAACCACCTAGTGGAGAAAACTAAGGCTGTTGATGAAAATGTGAAGCAAATTAATAAGTGCCTTTCCGAGAATATTACCAAAATGAAACTGGTGAAAGACAGGTGGCAGAAGTTTGATCATGATCTTGAGATACATTCCATGTGGAGTTCAGATAAAGAAAAGGAACTAGGTGACCTTGACCGGTCAAATAGTTCAGCAGATATGCAATTCAACCAAATCAAGGAAATACTAAAGGAGCTACAAGGGAAAAGTAATGCAATAGCAGAAAGTGCATTGAAGAAACATGTAATAGACTGTGTTGTTGCAGTTCCATGCTTCTTCACTGATGCAGAGAGGAGGTCTGTAATAAATACCACACAGATCGCTGGGCTCAACTGTCTACGGCTAATTAATGAAACTACTGCCTTTGACCCATATGTTGGTGGAAGGAAAGTTGATGATGTTCTTGTTGGCTACTTCTGTGAAGAATTTGGCAAGAAATATAAACTGGATATCACAAATCAAATATTAGGCCTTTACTGCGACTCGCTCCGGAGGGCGAAAAGCTTAAGAAGTTGATGAGTGCAAATGCTTCAGATCTGCCTCTAAATATTGAATGTTTTATGAATGATATTGATGTCTCTGGAAAAATGAACAGGGGTCACTTTAAAGAAATGTGTGACAGCCTGTTGTCGCAAATTGAAGGCCCTTTGCACAGCATCTTAGAGCAAGCCAAGCTCAAGAAAGAAGATCATTCCCTTTTACAACAAAGAGTCCATGATTGTGTACAGCTGTATGGAGAAGCAACTCAAGTCACAGAAAGATGTCAAGAGTCCCTGTCCAAATTAGGAGACTTCTTAAGAATACATGCGGACTCTCTAGGAGTCCTTCAAACCTTAAAAGAAACAGTAGTGGGAGCAGGCAGCGTGGATCAAGACAAAACAGGTCCACTAGAAAAAGTACAGATATTACTTGGAACAAAGCTAAGTGAAGCAGAGGTTCTCAAAGTTTTGTGGAAATCATGTATTGATTGCAGAGAGAGGCGGCTCAAGACTGTTGAAGACATTAAAGTTAAGACTAGCAAAATTGAGTTGCCTATGGATCACGGTCCTCCATGGTGGATAGGACAGACGGTTATGCAGGACAAACTTGAGAAGGAGCGAAATGATGCCAAAAATGCAGTTGAGGAATGTGTATATGAGATGAGGGACAAGCTGTGTGGCCTTTATGAGAAATCTGTCAATGAAGATGACGGAAACAGTTTCATCCTGAAGCTTGAAGATACAGAGAATTGGCTATATGAAGATGGAAAGGATCAGCCAAAACAAGTGTATATAGAAAAGCTAACGGACTTAAAGAAAGCGCCAACCCTACAAGCATTTGAACAAAGGTTAGCATTTGTTAATGAACTGGAGAGGGAAATTAATTCATATCAGCATGAAAGACAGTGGCTGATGGAAAAAGCAAAGTAGATTTCTCAGAAGGATTTATCTCTGGCAGCTGAAGAAGACAAAGAATCGAATGGATTCAACATTACTTGGGAAGATACTAGGAGGCATATCAGTGAGAGTCAAGAGCAGTACCTGACACATGCGTGCCTGGCAACCTGTGTCCCAACCCTAAGGTTGAAACAAGAGGGGGGGGGGTATGTGACAGGAAGTCAGGTAAATCTGTGGATGTTGTCACAGACAGGAGATACATTTCCACCTGGTTTAGAAAATTCGCCAATTACTATAGGGTGTCGGCTGCAGAGGTAGCCAGAAAGGTGTAAGGACGTTGAAAAGACTTCAGCTGTTCAGAATGATGCAATTATGGCCTCTATAAGTTATCCAGAGGATGATTACTGATCGCTGCCTCCTGAAGCTGTGTGAGTATAGGAGAGCAGTCAGCTGAAAGACTTCTGAAGCGATGTGCGCTGAGGAGAGCAGTAAGACTGTAGACTTCTCAAGGTGAGGTCATGGATTGTTTCTGTGTGAAAAAAAAACAAATGGACATTTTCTGTGTGAAGAGAAAATACATGGACTATTGATTGTCTGCTGTATGATCAGCAGTGTCTGTCCAGCAGTAGGTTGGGACAGACTCCCTAGGTAGGTTCCTGTGTGTGAAGGTAGACGCCCACAGTGGCAAGGGTTTATTTTATTTTATGTTTGTTTTGAATTATGCTGTTTTTGATGCTTGCACTTGTGTGAAGAAAATTGCAAGAATAAACCATAGACTGCTGTTTTCAACTACTCCTTGGCTATCTCTCTGTGTAACGAACCCCCCCAAGGGGTCACCCTCTCTCGCTACCGAGCTAATCCCTCACAATATATATATATATATATATATATATATATATATATATATATATATATATAATGTTTGGGGGTTCTAAGTAGTTTTCTAGCAAAAAAAAATGATTTTAGCTTGTAAACACCAAGTGTCAAAAATAGGCCCGGTCTTAAAGTGGAAAATTGTAAATAATACACAAATAGAAATATAAAATGCAGCACTTAAAATGAAGCTGCCTCACAATGAAACATTACATTAAAAACTCAATAACATGATTATAAAATGATTACTAAAAATTAATTATAGTTTTACTTTATTTATACAGATGCTTTTACTCTCATATCTCCACCCAAAACCATTTTTATCTTTTTTTTTTTTTTTAACAGCACTAATATTTCAGGAAGAGATGGTAGTGTTTTCTTTTTTTTTTTGGGGGGGGGGGGGGTTTAGCAGCACTAATATTTCAGGAAGCGATGGTAGTGTTTTGTTTTATTTTATTTATTTATTTATTTTTGCAGCAATAAAGCAATAATATTTCAGGAAGCAACGGTAGTGTTTTTTTTGTTTTTTTGGGGGGGAGTTTTTTGAGCAGCACTAATATTTCAGGAAGCGATGGTAGTGTGTTGGTTTTTTTTTGTTTTTTTAGCAGCACTAATATTTCAGGAAGTGATGGTAGTGTTTTATTTTATTTATTTTTTATTTATTTATTCTTTTTAGCAGCAATAATATTTCAGGAAGCAACGGTAGTGTTAGTGTTTTGTTTTTTTTTTTTTTGTTTTCTTTTCTTTTATTTTTTTTTAGCAGCAATAATATTTCAGGAAGCGATATTAGTGTTCCTTTAAACGGCACAAAGAAGTACAAAAAAAAAAAAGAACAGGGGAAAAAAAAAATGAACATTTTCCCTCATTTAAATATTATAATTAAGTTGCTAACTTGCCTAAATACCGTCATTATGTCTGGAAGAGGCTCATTATCATGCAAATGGTGCAGCGTTTCCCCCGTAATGACATGTTTAGCGCTTTAATTTTCGGCTTGAGTCTGAGGTTGTTGTTTTGTTTAATTTGCTTGTCTGATGCGCGATTGTGTGTTTGCAGACTCGGCTTTATTATAGGAAAGCCTTTCCGCCTCGCCCAGCAATTTTATTTTATTTTTTTTTTAATTCTTGTCTTTTTTTTGCTTAGTGTTATTCATCATCGATTCCGATTTTTATTTTTTGTTTTCCAGCCTTGTGACGGAAGCGGCATTCGCGAGCGGTCAGCAGTCCCCATCAGACAGGCGGAGGAAGGCAAGGCTTGTCATATCGCCGCTGAGACCGAGCCGTGTACGCTGAATAAGAACTGCTTTCATTACGAGTACAATGTGACAGGTATGACACCCATAGGCCGATCGATTTATTATCAAACATTTTAATTTAATCTTATTTAAAATATATATATATTTTTTTATGGAGTCCATTTAGGGACACATCCAATAGAATATTCCCATTGCACACATTACTGGGAAATACTTGAAGCTGGTGCTGTACCTACCAGCTGCTAATTGGCATCAAAAGCATATACTCACAGGCCGCTTTATTAGGTACACCTGTTCAATGGCTTGGTAACACAAATTGCTAATCAGCCAATCACATGGCAGCAACTGAATGCATTTAATCATCTATGTGGTGAAGACGACTTGCTGAAGTTCAAATTGAGCATCACAGTGGGGAAGAAAGGGGATTTAAGTGACTTTGAACGTGGCATGATTGTTGGTACCAGACAGACTGTTCTGAATGTTTCACAAACTGCTGATATATTGGGATTTTCACTCACAACCATCTCTCGGGTGTACAGAGAATGGTCCGAAAAAGAGAAAATATCCAGTAAGTGACAGTTGTGTGGAGGGAAATGCCTTGTTGATGTCAGAGGAGAATGGGCAGACTGGTTCCAGATGATAGAAAGGCAACAGTAACTCAAATAACCACTCGTTATTTACAAACAAGGTATGCAGAATACCATCTACGCACAACGCATTGAACCTTAAAGCAGAAGACCACACCGGTGCCACTCCTGTCAGCTAAGAACAGGAAACTGAGGCTACAATTGGCACAGGATCACCATAATTGGACAATAGAAGATTGGAAAAACATTGCCTGGTCTGATGAGTCTCGATATCTGCTGCAGCATTTAGATGGTAGGGTCAGAATTTGGTGTAAATAACATGAAAGCATGGATCCATCCTGCCTTGTATCAACGGTTCAGGCTGGTGATGTAATGGTGTGGGGGATATTTTCTTGGCACACTTTTGGCCCCTTATGGCGCTTTTCCACTGCATGGAACCGTAACGGTTCGGCATGCTTTTGTGCTTTTCCACTGCTGGTACCGCATGGTATAGTGTCGGAACGGTTCGGTACGGTATAGGTTTGCTTTTCCACTGCATGGAACCGAACGGTACGGCTCTGAAAAAACAGTACCTACTCGATTGTGGTTCCAACAGGTACCAAACCGGTACCATATCCCACAATCCTTTGCATGCAGTCACTACTAGCCACTGATTGGTCAGAGAATCCCACCCACCCCGTTGTTATCCCACCCACTTAACTTTAGTACTACTTTAGTGGAAAAGCAAACCTATACCGTACCGTACCGAACCGTTCCAACACCGTACCATGCGGTACCAGCAGTGGAAAAGCAAACTGGGCCAATCAGGGCCGAGTAGAGCCGAGCCGGTACGAGCCGGTACTTGCAGTGGAAAAGTGCCATTAGTACCAATTGAGCATCGTTTAAATGCCACAGCCTACCTGAGTATTGTTGCTGACCATGTCCATCCCTTAAGCCCCGTACACACGTACCGATTGTCCAGTGCTGTCGTGTTGGTTGAAATGTGCTCTAGACTGCACACGAATTTTGTCGGCCAACAATAACCAACTTCAGAAGTGATGTCATGTGCTGGTTAACTTTCCGTGTGTTTTTTCTTCTCTGAGCATGCCCAGTCTTGCTCATCTGCTTTAGTTGGCCGAAATCTGTACTGACTGAAGAACAATCGGCCATTCTTTGTTGGCCTACAAAAATTTTATAGCCTGCACACCAGATTTTGTTCGGCTGAAAAGTCGCAGTCGGTTGTCGGAAGCATCATACTAACAAGCCGACAATCGGCCGATTGGACGTTGGCCGAATATTTACGGCCGACAATCGCTACGTGTGTATGGGCCATTAATGACTACAGTGTCCCCATCTTCTGATGGCTCCTTCCAGCAGGATAATGCACCATGTCACAAAGCTCTAATCTTCTCACCACTGGTTTCTTCACCATGACAATGAGGTCACCGTACTTCCCCAAAAAAGAAATGTAAAAATCAAAATTGTGTTTTGTGCTTTTGTGCTTTTCCACTGCTGGTACCGCATGGTATAGTGTCGGAACGGTTCGGTACGGTATAGGTTTGCTTTTCCACTGCATGGAACCGAACGGTACGGCTCTGAAAAAACAGTACCTACTCGATTGTGGTTCCAACAGGTACCAAACCGGTACCATATCCCACAATCCTTTGCATGCAGTCACTACTAGCCACTGATTGGTCAGAGAATCCCACCCACCCCGTTGTTATCCCACCCACTTAACTTTAGTACTACTTTAGTGGAAAAGCAAACCTATACCGTACCGTACCGAACCGTTCCAACACCGTACCATGCGGTACCAGCAGTGGAAAAGCAAACTGGGCCAATCAGGGCCGAGTAGAGCCGAGCCGGTACGAGCCGGTACTTGCAGTGGAAAAGTGCCATTAGTACCAATTGAGCATCGTTTAAATGCCACAGCCTACCTGAGTATTGTTGCTGACCATGTCCATCCCTTAAGCCCCGTACACACGTACCGATTGTCCAGTGCTGTCGTGTTGGTTGAAATGTGCTCTAGACTGCACACGAATTTTGTCGGCCAACAATAACCAACTTCAGAAGTGATGTCATGTGCTGGTTAACTTTCCGTGTGTTTTTTCTTCTCTGAGCATGCCCAGTCTTGCTCATCTGCTTTAGTTGGCCGAAATCTGTACTGACTGAAGAACAATCGGCCATTCTTTGTTGGCCTACAAAAATTTTATAGCCTGCACACCAGATTTTGTTCGGCTGAAAAGTCGCAGTCGGTTGTCGGAAGCATCATACTAACAAGCCGACAATCGGCCGATTGGACGTTGGCCGAATATTTACGGCCGACAATCGCTACGTGTGTATGGGCCATTAATGACTACAGTGTCCCCATCTTCTGATGGCTCCTTCCAGCAGGATAATGCACCATGTCACAAAGCTCTAATCTTCTCACCACTGGTTTCTTCACCATGACAATGAGGTCACCGTACTTCCCCAAAAAAGAAATGTAAAAATCAAAATTTTTTAACATTTTAGGCCAATTTGTTATCTGCTACATATTTTTGGTAAAAAAAAAAATTGCAATAAGCGTATTTTGATTGGTTTGCGGAAAAGTTATCGTGTCTACTAACTACAGGAAAGATTTATGTCATTTTTCTTGTTTTTTTTTTTTTTTACTAGTAATGGCATTTTTACTAGTAATGGCGGCGATCTTTGATTTTTAGCTGGACATTGCGGCGGACAGATCGGACCCCTAACTGACATTTTGACACTTTTGGGGGGACCAGTGACATTACTACAGTAATCAGTGCTAAACATATGCATTGTTACTGTAATAATGACAGCTGGACTCCTCCCAGTTCCGGGACAAGGCCATCCAGCGCCCAGGGCAAAGATGCCAAACTGCGCCCCCCCTTCCCTTAGGGTTAGGTTCAGGGTGCCCCCATCCCTGCTATAAACTTTTGCGCCCAGGGCAGCCACCCCTCCTGCCAACCCCTTGTCCCAGCCCTGGATGCCCCCAAACCTCACATGATATCGCATTGCCCAGGGCAGCCGACCCTCCTGTTCACCCCTTGTCCTGTCCCTCGATGCCCCCAAACCTCACATGATATCACACCCCTTGTCCCGGCCCTGACTCCTCCCACCAGCTTCCTCCTGGCTCTCTCCAGTGAGCTTCTCCAGACCCAACTTGATCCTTGGTTTTCATCTTGTGAATAACCCCCCCCCCCCGCTAGGCCTGGCTGGGACCACACAGATTCTTTCAGAAAGCTGTCCCAGGGGAAGAGCCCATCTCCTGCAGCTGGACTGAACCCAGGAATTATGCACCTTATGCTCAGGTCTCTGACCATTTATTAGCTCTTCCTCCACCTTCTGGGCACACCTCCCCAGGGATTGGCTGGAGTTCCATAAACATTTAGGCCGCATGCCCTGCTCTTCCTCCTGCTATTATTCTAGAATCCTCTTGAATACAGGGGGAAGTAACAGAGCAGTATCCTGTCGAGACACTGAACAGACCTAAACAATCAACACCTGCTCCACTGATTACAAAGGAGCTAAACTAAATTTACCTAGCAGCCTGCTGCATGGGTATTTAGATGACCATTTATGAAGGCAATACTATATTTGATTTTTTATTGGGTTTAATTACACTTTATATTATTATAGATCACAATTCTATACTGTTTAAACAACAAGCAGACTCTATACTAATGAACTTATTGTGTGCTGCCTTCAGATTGGAGCACGTGTCAGCTCAGCGAAAAGGCTGTTTGTGGGAATGGCATCAAAACACGAATGTTGGACTGCGTGAGGAGCGACGGCAAATCAGTTGATCTGAAGTTCTGTGAGGAGGTAGGTGTTTCTTCATCAGATGTCTGACTTTTCACTAACTGGAGTCCTTATAGTCATTGCAGATGGTTCCTTATAACTTCCAATTGCCTGTTAAGTCCAACTTCATTTAAGGCTCCTTTCACACTTGTGCGACTTAAAAGTTGCGCGATTTTGCCATGATTTTGACTGGATTTATGTGTAATATTATGGTCTATGGACCTCAAAACCTATCAAAATCAGGACCAAAGTAGTGCAGGGACTACTTTGAATTCATTGAGACTTGAAGTCGAACAGATTTGAACACTACACATTGGAAATCGTGGGGTACGACTTGTCATGCGATTTTGCATTCCCAGTCACACAAGTGTAAAAGGGGCCTTTAAGTTAACCATGGTTATGAGTAAGGGCTCTTTCACACAGGCGGACCGTTCAGATCCGCTTGTCCGTTTTTTTTGGCGGATCTGAACGGTCCCCCCATGCATCCCTATGGAGCATCGGATGTCAGCGGAGACATGTCCACTGACATCCGATCCAATCCGTCAAATCTGGACAGATGGAAACTCTATTTTCCATGCGTCCAGTGGATGGGATCGGATGAGAACGGACCGACGATCTGTTCCCATCCGATTCCCCCATAGAGATGTATGGGGAACTGACAGCTGTGTCTCCACACACAGCGTGGAAAACAGCTGTCATCCTCCTGCTGCTCCCTCTGCAAAAGTTTGACGCGTTTCACGACACTAAAGATTGCTTAGGCCCCTTTCACACTGTCCGTCCTTCGGACAGACTCCGTTTATCTCAGCGGGGGATCGAACCGCCGATCCCCCGCTGAGATAAAAGGAGTCTGTCTGAAGGACGGACAGTGTGAAAGGGGCCTAAGCCATCTTTAGTGTCGTGAAACGCGTCAACCTTTTGCATGTCCCTGTGATGTACTGTCTACATTTTATTTGTGGTGAGGAATAAATACTTTGATGTTTTCATCAAGATCCTGAGTGCGGTCATTCTTTTTCGACTGGGAGCTGAGACAGCTTGGTCGGGGGGTTGCCAGGGGAGGAGAGTCTCCAGTGGGGCATAGAACTGGCCTCTTCTCAGACAAAGTTTACACCATCCATGTTGGGGGGGTGAGAAATGCGCTCTGTCCTTGTCTTCATCCCGAACTCAGTAGGTCAGCGGTGGGGAATTTTTACTTCTCTTCACGAGGAATCCTTTAGGCATATCTGTGGCAGAAGCGGTGCAGCCTTTTTATGAGGCATCAGAGCGGCCCGGGGTGTAATTGCCCCCCTGCCCCCTGGCCCAGTCCTCCCCTGGCTGACATCCTCTCCCATCCTTTCTTCCAGGATCGCGGGCTCTGGTTCTGTGATTGGCCGGAGCTGCAATGACGTCATTCCCGCACATGTGAGCGAGAGCCTTCGGTACCGGCAAGAAGCTCTGAAGGTCCAGCATGATATGCAGGACCTTCAACGCGCATGCACCGATGACGTCAGGGTGAATATCTCCTAAATGGTGCAGGTTTAGGGGATATTCATTTTACCTACAGCTAAGCCTTATTATAGGCTTACCTGTAGGTAAAAAATCACAAGCGGACTTTACTACCGCTTTAAAAATGGCAACCATCAAACACGTTTTTTTTTTTTTTTTTTACAGGTAAAGGTTTATTTAAATAAATATTGCACAAGTAATGATAGGTTCACAGAGGAATACTGTATACAATCAGCGTCAATACATAGTAGACAAAGTGATAAACTAGCAAAAAAAAAAATATCATATGTTTTCAGCAGCTTTACTGCAAAGGGTCATCAGGAGATGTCCCATCACCTCTCAGGCATCTACATAACTAAAAGGATTATCTACTGTATACATCCCTGGGGAAAGTGAGGGGGTGGGAAAACAGACACACGTTAAAATAGAACTATAGGTAAAACCTTTATTTTTAATTTTGGATAGAGCAAGGAAGGGTTATAACCCCTGTAAGATTTATTTTTTGCCACTTGTGTCCCATTGCAGAGATTTCCCTTCACTTCCTGTCCCATAGCCAAACAGGAAGTGAGAAGAAATCCCTGCAAATTAAGGGAATTCCTTGGAAGATTTCCCCTCTATTACTTTTCTGGGGATGACTCAAAATTTGGGATTTCTCTTTCGTTCATTGACGGACACAGCTCCATATTATCTTTGACTCTGGGGTTATGCTGCTCTCCATAGGAGTAGGACTAGGTGGAAACAAAACTTCTACGCCCCTAGGGCCGTCCTAGGGGGTATACTTTCCACTTCCTGCTATAGTACTTCAGTTTTTTTCTGCCTAGTCAGGAGTAAGGACCTGGTTCCCGGCAGAGATGTATAGTAACGAAGTAGAACTACTTAAGTACTGTACTTAAGTACCGAAATGCGGTATCTGTACTTTCCTAGAGTAGAATTTTTTTCTCCTACTTCTACTTTTACTTCACTACATTTTTTCGATGATTTCAATACTTCTACTCAAGTATTTTTTTTTTGTGCTGCATCGTTACTCGTTACTTTTAAAAAAATTACCACTGCCAGAACAGTAGATGGCAGGTTGCATAAAGCTCAAAAAAATGTGTATAATGTCATTTGTAAATCAGCGCATACGAAAATAAAGGCTGTGTATAATAAAAGCTGCTATACCAAATCTTTCCAATAAAAAGAAAATATGAAACAAACAAATAAATGATGCTACAGCGCTTAAAGTGCATCAAGAAACTACTAACAAACACAGGTTAATCATTTGAATAAATCATTTGAAATAATAAAAACAATATGATGTTCAAACTTTTGACTTCTTTCTTTAATAACAACATAACACAGTACTTGTACTTCTACTTTCAGTACTTGAGTAGAATTTTTTTTTCAAAACTACTGGTACTTTTTACTTTTAGTACTTAAGTAGCAAATTTTTTGAAAAAACTACTTGCAATACTTAAGTAAAAAAAATGTTGAATACTTTAGTACTTCTACTTAAGTAACTTTTTCTGCGAGCACTTCCACTTCTACTCAAGTCACTTTTTGATCGAGCACTTGTACTTTTACTCAAGTAGAAATTTCGAGTACTTTATACAAGTCTGGTTCCGGGCTGGGATCTGCAGTCCTGGCATTTTTACCCTTTTTGGGAATTATGTGAATTGCTGTATTTTTTCCCACCCATCATGATGACAATGCTTTGGGACGTCCCCAGAGTCAAAGAAGATATGGAGCTGTGTCCTTCAATGAACGAAAGAGAAAACTGGATTTTTGTCTTATTGTAAAATCCTTTTCTCCATGTATTTATTTCTGGTGTTTTTAGGTAACACATTCATTTTCAACTATTTGGTTGTTTGGCTTGCGTTGCTCTTTGGTAAAATGAATGCCCTTCATTACAGCTCGGACTGGAGAAGACATGGCAGATGAACATCTCCTGCGTGGTCGAATGCCCTGTAAATTGCCAGCTCTCTGATTGGTCCCCTTGGTCACCATGCTCGCAAGGCTGTGGATTGGCAGGTTGGTATTTATCTTAAACTGAAATATATTGGAGTAACTAAGTTTGGAAGTCTTGGGTACCCCTGCAATGGAAGACCTTTTATCACCATCTGGCTGCACTGTGCATATACGTCTATGCCAACCTTTCTCAACCAAGATTCCATGGAACTTAGGGTTCCTCCCGAGCCTGCTAAGATTTCTGACTTGTGCATATTTGTCTGTGTCAACCTTTCTCATTCAAGATTCCATGGAACCTTAGGGCTCCTCCTGGGGGTTCCTTTAGCAGTGGCCACCAATGTAAATGGTCACTTGAATGGTACACTGAACACCAATGTAAAGCCAGCCATAGATGGTTCAGATTTGAACCATGTATTGGCAGGCTGAATGTAACCAAGTTGATCGATCAATCAAATTGGGTACAACCAGCCTGTCGGATTTTTCATGCAATTATTGCAAGCGACTATTATAGCCCCGCTGGAAGAACACAAAAGCTCCGCGAGAGGGATTCCCCCATCGACACTGTGTTGATGAGAGAATCAAGCAATTTTCTTTCCTGCACACATGTAAGGTATGACCGTGACCGTCAGATCATGGGAAGTAATTCTAGCACCAGACCTCCTCCATAAATCTAAAGTGGTAATCTGTAAACGCTTTTAAAGCGTCGCCTATGGATAGGAAAATTTACGTAATTTGTCAACTTTGCACGAGCATTCGCAATTTTAAATTGTGACATTTTTGGTATCTATTTACTTGCCGCAACTTCATCTTTTATATTTTACAGTAAATTTGGTTATGTATTGTGGTTTTTTTTTTTTGCATTAAATTTAAAAAAAGTGTATTTTTTCCCAAACAATTGCGTTTAAAAAAACGTTGCACAAATACCGTGTGACATAAAAAATTGCAAACCCCATCAATTTATTCTCTGGGGCTTCTGCTTTTAAAAAAATGTATAATGTTTTGAGGTTTTAAGTAATTTTCTAACAAAAAATACTGATTGTTACATTTGAACAAAAAGTGCCAGAATAGGAATTAGATAATTGGAACCTGCATTGGAGTGTCTGACTTTATGAGCGGAAGTGTAAGCAGCTGAATGGTGCTTTGGAATTTCATAAGCTTGTTTGACTCTGGCCCAAGAAATTGTGCTGCCTGGGTCCAAGAATAAAATGCTGCCCCCCCCCCCCCCCAAAAAAAAAAAAAAAGCACACCTACCAAAAGTCCCCCACATCCATTATTTTATATCATGATAATTAGAAGTAAAATTAAATTCATCAGGAAGTCAGATTTACATGCAACAGCACCTTGCCTATATGCAAAATTATATGACATACCAATGTTCAATTCCAAACCACAAACTCCATATCACAGACTCCTCTCATCACAAACCATCAAACCATCCCATCATAGCCCCCCCCCCCCCTCCCCGCCATCACAGACTCTCCTCATCACAAACCATCCCATCACAGATCCCCCCCACCATCACAGACTCCCCACATCACAGACCATCCCATCACAGATTCCCCCCCCCCCCTTCGCCATCAGACTCCCTCGTCAATGACCATCCCATAACAGATCCCCCCCCATCACAGATCCCCTCCATCATAGACTCCCCTCATCACAAAAAAAAAAAATATTGCCGCCCCTCTCAAAGTTCTGCCTGGGTCCAATGGACCCAGCGGGACCCATGGTAGGGCCGGACCTCCGACCTGGTCAGCGTGCATTTTTTTAAATGGTGGTGGATCACGGAGCGATGTCTTTTTTCACGATTTGCTACTTTTGAACACACATAGACTTTCAGGGCAATCACTTGATTTGAGCCTTTGACTTTTACTGTGGCTTTTGTATATTCTGGACTTTATTTATTTATCACTATATTTTTCATGTACTGTATATTCACAGTAATCATGTATATTATTTTATGTGTATAACTTGTCACTTATAATCCTTGAATTTACATCACCTGTAGCGCTGCACTCATTTTTACACTAGTTTTTGATCAATTTATGTCAGTTGATGTGCTAGTGGCTATATTTGCCCTCTGAGTGCAATTTCTCCTCTTTTTGATTATATGAGCATGTTAGAATGTTTGGCGTTTGACTTCAGTAATCTAAGCACCGAAAGTGTGATCTCTATAACTGATCCAGTTGTGGTGAGATAGCTTTAACTCACAGTCTAGTAGCTTGGCAGACAGTGACTCGATCCAGATGATATCTTGCAGATCATAAAAAGCTTTAATAAAAAGCTTGTGCAGATCTTAACAGATGACCATCTGATAGGTCAAACAATCAGTATGTCTAGACCATATAGACTATAGACCAGCAGAATACAGCACATGTGATGAATGAAGACTAAAGCATGAGGAAGAAGGGTGGGGCTAACTACATTGAGAGCGTCTCCTAGCTACGGAGGGAGGAAGGGACAAAATTAGTTAAAGGCCAACAAACAACAATGCATGTGTAACATAATATATCAGTTCTCTTTTAATTAACTATATATATATTCCATTACATACTCTTTTAGAATGATAATAACTGAGATATTTGCATTGCAGGGAAGATGATGCGGAAGAGAACTGTGATCCAGCCTTCTCAGGGAGATGGGCGCCCTTGTCCTTCTCAGATGCAGCAATCCAAGCCTTGCCCGGTGAAGCCCTGTTACCGATGGCAGTATGGACGCTGGTCCCAGTGTGCTGTGGAGGTATGGCACTTCTGAATTATTTCTTTACAATCATACATAAACTGAGTAAAGTGCAACTCTGCTCAAAGCCAATAATTAAGTAGAGTACACGTGTTATCCCAACCTCCAGCATTTGTACAGCTGTCTTGGATAATTTCAAGATTTTCCCTCATGCAATTATTTCTTATGAATGTCAGCTCCATCTAGTGGCCATAATGTGTTATTTTCCTGAAATACCTCAATCAAGAAAATACAGCATTATGGCCACTGGATGGCGCTGACGAATATGGGAAATAAACATATTGGGCAAATTACTGGGATTAATTATGAGGGTTGTGTGAATGCTCGAGACTTTTTTTTTATAATTTGACCCCTTAGTGTCAGAAACAAGGGCTGTTCAATATAAATCTCTAACAAGGATGTTAGAAAGAAAAACTTACAGTAGAATAACAGCCTTTTTACAATTTTTAGCTCTATATGGGAATGTAATCAGCTAAAAAAAAAAAACTACATGGTGAGCTTAGGCTTCAAAGGGCTTTACCTAACCCCTGAAGCGTAACTAGAACCTACAGGGCCCGGTGCAAGAACCATGAAGGCCCCCTCCCGGGCCCCTAGCCGGGGCCCTTCCCTTCAAGCCTGGGGCTCTTCCCACTGATCCTGGGGCCCTTTACTCTCGTTGCGGGGCCCTTTATTACGGTCCTGCAGCGGGACTCTTTCACAAGTTCTGCAGTGGGCCCCCTTCCTGCCATCTTGGGGCCTCCCCACAGTGGTGGAATGCCAGGGCCCGGTTGCAAGTGTGACCTTTGCGATCCTGGAAGTTCACCCACTGGTGTCAGTAGTTTTTATTTTTTGGTATTTTAATTGTATTATTTTTTATCATTTTTATTTTATTTTTTTACAATGTGACTGACTATGACTCTGTCCATTCAGAACATATTTACCGACCCCTCCCTGGTTCTCTATTGTGACACATTCCCTGCAGCAGCCGGCAGGAGAGGGGAGGGAGCACTGGGGGGGGGGCCCAGGGAGCACACAGGGGCCCAGAGACAGCAGAACACAAGTGAACTGGATAGGAGGAGCGGCGGGGGCAGCATACAGAGGAACCAATCTCCTCCATTTTTCTCCTGCAGCTACAGGAGGAAAAAGGAGGACAGTGATTTCTCTACATGCTGCCCCCGCCACCCCTCCTATCCAGGTGTACAGGGGAGCCGCACAGCCCCCCTGGAGCTTGGGGCCCGGTTGCAATTGCAACCCCTGCAACCCTTGTAGTTACGCCCCTGCCTAACCCTTCCCCTTTCACAGCCCTGACATCAGTTCTCTGGCCATCTTGGCTGGCCTGGCTGGGATGACGTAACTTCTGCGTATGCGCACAAGATTTCCTTCATCCCAGAACTTGGAAGATGCCAGGATCGTACACTAAGCTGAGCATACGCAGTTTAAAAAGTTTGCAAGGAGGAAGGTAAAAATTCTTTATTGCAGAAGAGACATTGTAGGGTTCTTTTAGAGGAAGAGCATGTGTAGATAATTTTCACTTAGCTTAGTGAATGTGTTGAAAATTCAATTAGCAATAAATAAATAACCAAACCATGCGCAGAGAAAACGAAAAGCAAAAAAAAAAAATGTTTCGTTGCACATGATGAGATTCAGCAAAGCTTCACTCCATTCACTAACCTAATGGAAAATTCCCATGCAAAATGAAAACTCAATTTACTAAGTGAACAGCCTATTTGTCTGCAGTAAATTAACCCCAGCATGTCTCTTCTGCAATAACAAAAAACCTTCCTGCTGGAAAACATTTACATTTAGGTTAAAGTTTTGCTTTAAAGCAAGGGACAGTTATAGTAGTGATTAGGAGCTCCCTCTAGTGGCTGATATAAAAATCCACTACAATAACAAAAAAGCAATAAACATTTTTTTAAGGGTAAACACTGAAATAATGTAAATATGTGCTAGTTGAAAACACAATATACTGTCCATGTAATGTAAATATTATTGTCAGTATTCCTACTTTATTAGGAAAAAAAACTTGTGTCTATAAACTATAGTTTATGTTATATATTATATTATATTATATTATAATAAAGTATATAATTATATAGAGGAACTAGAGATCAAATTGCCAACATTTGCTGGATCATAGAGAAAGCAAGGGAGTCCCAGAACAATGTCTACTTCTGCTTTATTGACTACATCAAGGCCTTTGATTGTGTGGATCACAACAAGATGTGGCAAATACTGAAAGAAATGGGAATACCTGATGTAGCACCCTCCTAGGTAGGTGCTAGGTAAAACACATATGTGACCCTGTTTTGCTTATCAGGAGGGTCTGATCTGTCAGTTAGCCTGTCACATGTTTCCAGGTGTGTTCTGTTGAGTCTGGGGAGTCTCCCCACTGTATCCAATGAGTGACCTTGTTGGACAGTGGAGGAAACCTAGCCAATAGCACACCAGGGTTTATGACTGTCCCCGTGGGTGGGCATTGCTGCAATGCATCCTGGGATTGGGAATAAATCTGGAGGGAGCATGTGACAGGGTGTCTTCGGCCGGAAGCCAGGTCCCAGGAGGAGGGTGACGGCTGTCTCTCCTCCTGTTGCTGACTAAGGTGGTCCAGGCAGTCGGCCTAGGGACCAGGGGATGAGCTGTGCTGTAAAGGTTCCAGTGTGTGCTGACCAAGTGGAGCTGTAGGCCAGGATTCTTCTGGAAAACAGTATCGTGAGTACCTAAGCATCTGCCCAGGGGTCTGCCTAAGAGAGGGGACCACTCCAGAAAGGTCAAGGGGATCCAAGGGCCAGCTAACCTGGAGTGTTACTGTAAAAGGGGGTGCCAAGTTGTAAAGCCCTGAAGATTAGGGGGAAAGGGGGTGCCAGGAAGGGCCCTGAAGTTGCTCAGCAGAACAGTCTACCTTAGAGGACAGCTACCTCAGGAAAGGAGTGCCTTAGGAAGCTAAAGGACTCTTTCACAGTCAAAAGGCAAAGTAAAGCGGCCTAGCCATGACTAGCTCAACTCAGCGTTACTCACTCAGCATTTAACCAGCGTTAAGCAGCATTTATCCAGCAGTAAACAGCATTTATCAGATCGTCCCTGCTTATCGTGCAAAGTTTAGTTCTGTTGGAGTATCCCACTCATCCCTTCTCCTATCCAAGTTCCTAATAAAACATAAAAACCAAAGAAACTGGACTGGTCCTTGTCTGAAGTAAAACCACTTGGAAATATGTCTGACTGTTCTACTGTTGTTAATGGTAACCCAGAGGAACCCATCTTCAGCAACTCCCTTGGGAATTGTGCTACACAGACCACCTCACCTGTCTTCTGAAAAACCTGTAAGCAAGTCAAGAAGCAACAGTTAGAACAGGACATGGAACAACTGACTGGTTTAAAATTGAGAAAGGAGTGCGGCAAGAATGTATATTGTCACCCTACTTATTTAACTTATATGCAGAGTACATCATGCGATATGCCAGGATCAACGAATCACAAGCCGGAATTAAGATTGCAGGGAGAAATATCAACAGCCTGAGATATAGAGACGATACCACACTAATGGCAGTTATGAAGAGCTAAAAAAATCTCTTAATAAGGGTGAAAGAGAAGAGAGCAAAAGCTGGCTTCAGATTGAACATTAAGAAAACTAAGATCATGGCAAGAAAAAGAGAAAAACAGAGTAATGGGACTTTAAATGAAGCATTTAAGTAAAGAAGAGGGGAAATGTATTGTATAAAAGATGAATATATATGATACATGTAGTTATAAACAATTACAAAAATTGTAAAAGGACAACATATTACACAGTATACAATTTATATTGAAAACATAAGTACATAAAAGTAGGATCTTACATAGGATCTCTAAATGTAATAATATCAATATAAAAACTGTTTGTTTGTGGCACACTCTCATACAAGGATATGCGCAGCTATTTTTCAGAAGGAATTCAAGACAAAGGGTAGGTTTTTCAAGGTATTGCTTAGGCACAACTTTCATGGATGTCTCTATTATATGGCAAATCTCCAGTTTTTTTAATTGCAGTTCAGTGCATAGGGTTGCCACTCGTCTGGATTTTAACCCAGACAGTTTGGGTTTTGAATCATGTGTCTGTGTTTCAAACCCCCTAAACCTAGACACATTATTAAGACCAGACTGTGGCCCCCATTGGCATGGGCACCTGGGCACACCCTAATCATCCTGTGCAGGGCAGATTCCCCCTGCCCCCTTCCTCTCCTGCAGGCTGCTGAGGCTACATAGAAAGGGACTGGGAAATCTCTGTCCTCCGTCTTTTTTTCTAACTCCAAAGTGAGACATCAGGGGTCTAGACCCCTGATATCTCACTAAGTCCCCCAACAGGGCTCCTAAAAAAATAATTTAAAAAATGATCGTAAAAAATTATTAAAAAATAAAATTGTAAAAAAAATAGCAAAAGAAAAAAAAAAAACTACTGATACAGTCCACTGCCCTACGGACACCATCCAGTGCTCTACTGACACAGTCCTCCACTGTCCCACTGACACCAACCTCTGCTCTACTGACACATCCACTGCTCTACTGATACCAACCTCTGCTCTACTGACTGACATAATCCACTGTCCCACTGACACCAACCTCTGCCCTACTGACACATCCACTGCTCTACTGACACCGTCCACTGCTCTACTGACACCATCCACTGCTCTACTGACACCGTCCACTGCTTTACTGACACCATCCACTGCTTTACTGACACCATCCACTGCTCTACTGACACATCCACTGCTCTACTGACACATCCACTGCTCTACTGACACCGTCCACTGCTCTACTGACACCGTCCACTGCTCTACTGACACATCCACTGCTCTACTGACACATCCACTGCTCTACTGACACCGTCCACTGCTCTACTGACATCGTCCACTGCCCTACTAACACCATCCACTGCTCTACTGACACATCCACTGCTCTACTGACACCGTCCACTGTTCTACTGACACGTGCACTGCTTTACTGACACATCCACTGCTCTACTGACATTGTTCGAATGTTAATACATTTTAAACTGTTTACATGTATTTATAAAAGTGTGTGTGTATGTGAGTGAGCACACTGAGGTAAAGAGGACTCAGATGTAAAGGGGGGCTTTGGGAACCCTGATTTAAGAGGGAATGCTGTCAACTCTGATGTAAGTGGGGGCTATGGTGAGCAGATACCCCTGTACATCAAGACTCCACAGCATTTTCCTTAAAATAATTAAATAAATATTTAATGTGTGCTGCTAAAGTGTTTGGGTTTGGCTTGAAGAAAAGGTGGCAAGCCTGTTGGTGTGCCTAGGACTGATATTTTGGTATTTGGTAAAACTCCCTGCCAGTTTCTAAAGGACTCACGCACGAGGACATATTGGGCCACATAACATAAAATAGGACAGGTTTTACATATAGCCTCTTGTACAAATGAACTGCAGGATACGGACTGCAGGATGTGAGTATACACAGCTCTGAGTGTAAATATGGGTACATGTACAGACATAACCTTTTGACATCTGTAATTACCTGTGTAAAGCCATATCCTGTAATTCAGTCGTACAGGCGGTGATTTGCTGTGGTTCTCAGGTGCCAAAATACAGATGTATTTTACATTATTTGGCCCAATACACCAATGTACAGTCTTGGGGCACCCTTTAAAATTATGGACAGTGTTGAGGCACCCCATCCTAAAATTCTAATAGTTTTACCTAATGCAGCAACATCCACACATGTAGGAGATCCAACGTTAGAGGTTCAAACTGGTACTGACTAGTATTTTAAAAAAGAATAGCGCGCAAATGCAAAAGAAATAACTACCAAATCTGAAGACAATCCATAAATAAAAATGGGGGTTTGGTCCCACCATATGGCCATATCGTGCTCAAGCCCACTACTGCGTCAAAGTACCCCATTATCAGTGGGTCCTACACTATCCATGAAAAAGAGATGAATCCAGCCCTTCTAACCCTTGGAGATAATACTCCTTGCTGGGAAGGATGTGCAAATGCACTACAGGGGACTCCTCCTATATCCACTTGATGGTGGACACTGATTGAGTACAGGTGTGTGTGGGGGGGTGGGGAGGGTTGCTCAACCTCGATAGTCTGGTCAGACCGAATACATAATAAACAGGCAAAAAATTTGGGGGAGCATACCCATGTATTTCTAAAGCTGCTGCAGCTATGAACCAAAAGACATGTATATTAAAAAAGAATAGCGCGCAAATGCAAAAGAAATAACTACCAGAGGTAGTATTATCTCCAAGGGTTAGAAGGGCTGGATTCATCTCTTTTTCATGGATAGTGTAGGACCCACTGATAATGGGGTACTTTGACGCAGTAGTGGGCTTGAGCACGATATGGCCATATGGTGGGACCAAACCCCCATTTTTATTTATGGATTGTCTTCAGATTTGGTAGTTATTTCTTTTGCATTTGCGCGCTATTCTTTTTTAATATACATGTCTTTTGGTTCATAGCTGCAGCAGCTTTAGAAATACATGGGTATGCTCCCCCAAATTTTTTGCCTGTTTATTATGTATTCGGTCTGACCAGACTATCGAGGTTGAGCAACCCTCCCCACCCCCCCACACACACCTGTACTCAATCAGTGTCCACCATCAAGTGGATATAGGAGGAGTCCCCTGTAGTGCATTTGCACATCCTTCCCAGCAAGGAGTATTATCTCCAAGGGTTAGAAGGGCTGGATTCATCTCTTTTTCATGGATAGTGTAGGACCCACTGATAATGGGGTACTTTGACGCAGTAGTGGGCTTGAGCACGATATGGCCATTTGGTGGGACCAAACCCCCATTTTTATTTATGGATTGTCTTCAGATTTGGTAGTTATTTCTTTTGCATTTGCGCGCTATTCTTTTTTAATATACATGTCTTTTGGTTCATAGCTGCAGCAGCTTTAGAAATACATGGGTATGCTCCCCCAAATTTTTTGCCTGTTTATTACTGACTAGTATTGCAATGTTTCTCTTCTCCCCCAGTTTTTCTCCATCACTCAGCTAATGTGACCCCAAAGCTAATGGAGAGAGTCAGGGGAGGGTCAAACAAGGATGCTGTGCAGGGCACCGACATCCTCCTTATCAACTGATGATGTCATTGGTCGTAATTGGCAGCTAGAAGATTGTAAGGGTGCACAATAAAAATCTGTGGCTTTGTGTAATTAAAAGGCAGGCTTCATCCACCCACCACCTTGTATACAATATTTGGGCAATTTGTAGGCATTTTGCCAAGATGCCCCTAAATAAACCTCAAGGCACCCCAGGATGCCTGGGCACCCTGGTGGAAAAAGGCTGGTTTATTATATGATATATTGTAGAGAAGGTAGCAAAAGGAGCTGGGAGGTCTGCAGAGAGGTCTCAGTGTTGAAGCATCCAAGAAAGTCAAGGACTGACCCAGCCCACCAGGCTCTAGCCATAACCAAAGTTATGTGGTAAAGTGGTTATAAACCTTTACATATACCAACTGAAATGACGGGCCTCAGGGGATACACTATGATGACACAAATCCTCCTATATAAGTTGTACATGTTTATCTTTTGCCCTATCTCCTCTACAGCTGTTCAAAGTACAGAATTTACACAGCATCTCTCAGCTCTACAGTAGAAGGCAGGGGGTGGGGATCTGGTGTTACATACTGCACTGCATAGAACAGGAAGCCAAGTGTAAAATGAGATCTGAGTGTAAAGAATGGACACCTCCTCCTTTTACACAGTCTTACAGGAAAATTTGCACAGCTGAGCCTGCCAATCACCTGCTGTGTTGCAGGGGCAAGGTTGTTCCCCGGAATTGCTTGGTGGCGGCATCGACTGCCAGAGGTGACAAATGCAAATAGCAAAGGAATGAGAGAGCAGACATAAATCACACTAAGTGCTTTGAATGATGGCAAGTACACACTATAGAAAAAAAAAAAGAGGCTTTGTTCATTTTTCATTTCAGATGTTTACAACCATTTTAAGGTGGAAAAATGGAAACACTAAAAACTGCCTATTCAGCAGCAAAAAAGCTAAAAATGTTTTAGCTCCACAACTCAACTTACATAGTGAGGTTCAATCAGGATAGATTGTTTTTAGAGGAGCAAACATTTGACTTGAACTCAAACTTAAGAGGCTCTCTTGCGTCCCTGGAATGGGCATTAATAAGAAAATATACCCAACTTTTATCTAATGCCGCACTCCACTTATTCAGATTAACCCCGGTATCTTCACATATATTTCATATATTCTGAAGCCCACACAGTCTGATTGCAATCACAGCACTCCATTCACCTGCAGAGCACAATGAAGAATAATGTATATCCTGTAAGATAACCTAAACCTTCAATAAAATGCAAAGTAAGATGTGTCAGCAGCAATCATGTGATTACCGCGTTCCCTCTAGATTCTGGAATAACAGACACGAGTTGTTGCTTAGCGGATTTGCAGGTAAAAGCATTTTTCCCGTCTTCCAGCGTGCATTACTTTGTATTACAATCTGGAAATGGCATGTGAAATCCCACAGGCTCCTCGCCAGACCAAATACAACTGTACCGGGTTATTTCATCATATTATGCTCAATCAATGACACACAAATTCTTATAAAATCAGCCAAGGCGCTGTATACTTCAAAATGTCTGTTAGCATTTCTTAGGAGGAAAGCTATAGTCTTAAAGAGACCCTATCACCAACTTCAAAATTGCTTACAGTATTGTATCCATGGCACTGGAACCCTAAAGGCATTGTACACTTTCAAATGAGTTTGTTGATTTCACTAGGTATTAGTGTAGTTATATTCCCTGTGTCCTTTGTGTGCCTTAAGCTGGATACACACTATACAATTTTCTTTAGATTTTTTTCCTTTAGATTTACCAAATCCATATAATATGAGGTCAAACCTAAACACTTTTAAATTGTATGCAATCAGGCAGGCCTTTGCACTACATAGTTGAAGGTAAATAAAACAACAAAAGTTATATACTGTATCCAGCCTTACTTGTAATAGTGTTCTCACATGTTGCTGCCGCAGTTTGTGGTGTTTTGACCGATCGATTCCCCTATGTCCATGTATTCACCTGGCTTGTCCCTGTTTACTAAAGGGTCAGGCAACTTCTTTTTCCGGGTCATACAGCATCCAATATATAACTTAAGATTTCAATTGTGTTGCATGACAAATGTGGGCATGCTACTGTGATGAAACACATTTCTTCCCTTCATTGCTCTGCCTGTGTGTGTCTGTGTCAGATCTAACTATTGTGTAGCTCTCACCCGCAGAACACTATACTGAGAGACCCAGGGACTGTGGGATATGTAGTTTCTTCACAGGACGTGTCAGTTCTTAGACTGCAGACAGGGATAATGCATTAATCCGTGCAGTAACATTCCTCATGTTTGAACACAAAGACAAAATTCTGACACTGGAATGTGAAGATTTACTCAACTTTAGGGTATGTGTACAGGGCATAAAATGGCACCATGAAACTACAAACCCAATTCCACAAAAGTTGGGACACTGTACAAATTGTGATTAAAAAAGGAATGGACTAATTTACAAATCTCATAAACTTATATTTTATTCACAATATAATATAGATAACATATCAAATGTTGAAAGTGAGACGTTTTGAAATGTCATGCCAAATATTGGCTCATTTTGGATTTCATGAGAGCTACATATTCCAAAAAAAGTTGGGTAGCAATAGGAGGCCGGAAAAGTTAAATGTACATAAAAGGAACAGCTGGAGGACCAATTTGCAACTTATCAGGTCAATTGGCAACATGATTGGGTATAAAAAGAGCCTCTCAGAGTGGCAGTGTCTCTCAGAAGTCAAGATGGGCAAAGGATCACCAATTCCCCCAATGCTGCGGCAAAAAATAGTGGATCAATATCAGAAAGGAGTTTCTCAGAGCAAAATTGCAAAGAGTTTCAAGTTATCATCATCTACAGTGCATAAAATCATCCAAAGATTCAGAGAATCTGGAACAATCTCTGTGCGTAAGGGTCAAGGCCGAAAAACCATACTGGATGCCCATGATCTTCGGGCCCTTAGACGGCACTGCATTACATACAGGAATGTTACTGTAATGGAAATCACAACATGGGCTCAGGAATACTTTCAGAAAACATTGTCGGTGAACACAATCCACCGTGCCATTCGCCGCTGTCAGCTAAAACTCTATAGGCCAAAAAAGAAGCCATATCTAAACATGATCCAGAAGCGCAGGCGTTTTCTCTGGGCCAAGGCACATTTAAAATGGACTGTGGCAAAGTGGAAAACTGTTCTGTGGACAGATGAATGAAAATTTTAAGTTATTTTTGGAAAACTGGGACGCCATGTCACCCGGACTAAAGAGGACAAGGACAACCCAAGTTGTTATCAGCGCTCAGTTCAGAAGCCTGCATCTCTGATGGTATGGGGTTGCATTAGTGCATGTGGCATGGGCAGCTTACACATCTGGAAAGGCACCATCAATGCTGAAAGGTATATCCAAGTTCTAGAACAACATATGCTCCCATCCAGACGTCGTCTTTCAGGGAAGACCTTGCATTTTCCAACATGACAATGCCAGACCACATACTGCATCAATTACAACATCATGGCTGTGTAGAAGAAGGATCCGGGTACTGAAATGGCCAGCCTGCAGTCCAGATCTTTCACCCATAGAAAACATTTGGCGCATCATAAAGAGGAAGATGTGACAAAGAAGACCTAAGGCAGTTGAGCAACTAGAAGCCTGTATTAGACAAGAATGGGACAACATTCCTATTCCTAAACTTCAGAAACTTGTCTCCTCAGTCCCCAGACATTTGCAGACTGTTATAAAAAGAAGAGGGGAGGCCACACAGTGGTAAACATGGCCTTGTCCTAATTTTTTTGATATGTGTTGATGCCATGAAATTAAAAATCAACTTATTTTTCCCTTAAAATGAAACCTTTTCTCATTTTAAACATGTGATATGTCATCTATGATTTATTCTGAATAAAATATTGAAATTTCAAACTTCCACATCATTTCATTCTGTTTTTATTCACAATTTGTACAGTGTCCCAACTTTTTTGGAATCGGGTTTGTACATCAATAATAAATCTGATCTATTGTTTTCTCACAGATACGTTATAGTTTATATTTTTGGGGGGTTATATTCAAGATGTGCAAAGAGAGATCACACAAATACGTATAAGTATAACATTTAATTAAGTAATGACAGATACAGATAACACATGTAATAATATTAGAAGATATGACCAGAATACCTAACTAAAGATGCCTATTCGTCACTAAGAACCGTCCACTTGCGTGGCGTGGCACAGATGATCAGACTAGACACATGCATAATGCAGCTCTGGAGACAAGACTTAATATTCCAAGTTTTTAGCTGGGTTATATACAGGGCTTGTATATAAGGAAATGGCCAACTCCCCTTGCAAGCAACATGACCTTTTAAGGTCTTGGTCAGTTTGTAATGCCATTCCCCTGGTATGAGGTCAGCTAAGGTAACCAGGATATTGGAGGCTTCCTAGATATTGTGGCTTTGATAAGGAAATATTCCCTTATATAGCTTTGATAAGGAAATATGACATTTCTCCATCATCAATGCACATACAGTATCTCACAAAAGTGAGTACGCCCCTCACATTTTTGTAAATATTTTATTATATCTTTTCATGTGACAACACTGAAGAAATGACACTTTGCTACAATGCAAAGAAGTGAGTGTACAGCTTGTAAATTTGATGTCCCCTCAAAATAATTCAACACACAGCCATTAGTGTTTAAAATGCTAGCAACAAAAGTGACTACACCCCTAAGGGAAAATGCTCAAATTGGGCCCAAAGTGTCGATATTTTGAGCGACTAACATTATTTTCCAGCACTGCCTTAACCCATTTGGGTGTGAGTTCACCAGAGCTTCACAGGTTGCCACTGGAGTCCTCCTCCACTGCCTGCATGACGACATCCCCTACCTGGTCGATGTTAGAGACCTTGCGCTCCTCCACCTTCTGTTTGAGGATGCCCCACAGATGCTTAATAGGGTTTAGGTCTGGAGACATGCTTGGCCAGTCCATCACCTTTACCCTCAGCTTCTTTAGCAAGGCAGTGGTACCTTGGAGGTATCATGTTGGAATACTGCCCTACGGTCCAGCCTTCGAAAGGAGGGGAATATGCTCTGCTTCAGTATGTCACAGTGGATGTTGGCATTCATGGTTCCCTCAATGAACTGTAACTCCCCAGTGCCGGCAGCACTCATACAGCCCCAGACCATGACACTCCCACTACCATGCTTGACTGTAGACATGACACACTTGTTTCTGTACTCTTCACCTGGTTGCCGCCACACACGCTTGACACCATCCGAAGCAAATAAATTTATCTTGGTCTCATCAGACGACAGGATATGGTTCCAGTAATCCATGTTTTTAGTCTGCTTGTCTTCAACAAACGGTTTGCGGGCTTTCTTGTGCATCATCTTTAGAACTTGAACAGGCTTCCTTCTGGGACCACAGCCATGCAGACCAATTTGATGCAGTGTCTTTTGATGCACCCCTTCAACTTCTGCAGCAATGCTGGCAACACTCATATGTCCATTTCCCAAAGACAACCTCGGGATATGACGCTGAGCACGTGCACTCAACTTCTTTGGTTGACCATGGTGAGGCCTGTTCTGAGTGGAACCTGTCCTGTTAAACCGCCGTATGGTCTTGGCCACCGTACTGCAGCTCAATTTCAGGGTCTTGGCAATCTTCTTATTGCCTAGGCCATCTTTATGTAGAGCAACAATTCTTTTTTTCAGATCCTCAGAGTTCTATGCCATGAGGTGCCATGTTGAACTTCCAGTGACCAGTATGAGAGAGCTGCACACCTGCTCCCCTTTCACACCTGAGACCTTGTAACACTAACGAGTCACATGACACCGGGGAGGGAAAATGGCTAATTGGGCCCAATTTGTTGCCAATATGAAGTCAGTAATGTTCAGCTGCTGGTTTGGGTAACCAACTTTTCATTTTCAGACAAAAGCAAGGAAAAACTGGGTGTTTTAAGTTGTTTTCCCTTTCATAAACAATGTTTGTTCTCTTGCAATGTGCCTTTAAACCTGCTAGAAATTGTGACTACTCCAGGAAAAGTAAATTCCATAGCACTGACCCCCTTCCCCCTTGTATGGCACATCCCTCTACTCTTCTGGGCGTGTCTAATTATGCTATCTGTTGGTTCAGCTCCTCTACCCCTCTCCTCTACTCCCTACATAACCTTTTATGTCACTTCGGGGGAGGAGCTAAGGAGAATACTGAAGAGCAGAGGGCATCAAAGTTTTGAAAACAAAGGGCCAGTTTACTGCCCTTCAAATTTTAGGGGGGATGGACTGTGATCAGCAGGAGTGCAAAGTGCCCTAGGCTTGGTGGTCAGTGGGAGTAAAGACAAAAAACATTATTGCTGTCAGTTGGAAGAATAGTACCCCATTTTTGGTGTCAGTGGGAGGAATAGTGCCCTAAGGGCCAGATAAAGGCAAGCAAAGGACCACATTTGACCCGTGGGCCGCAGTTTGGAGTCCCATACTATAGAGTGTTACCTTAGTGACAGCTGTGAGTCTGCTGGGGCTGCTGACATCATATCCAAGATGGCGAGGAACAGAGCATGTAGATATAAAACTGGAAAAATACTATAATTTAACACCTTTTCTTGGTCTTCAACAGGATGCCCAGTGTGGAGAAGGCACACGATTCAGGAACATGTCCTGTGTGGTTTATGATGGCACTTCAGAAGACTCAGGGAAATTTGTGGATGAGGAGTTTTGTGGAGACATTGACCTCGTTGTCAATGGTGATAAGAACATTGTATTAGAAGAGTCCTGTATCGTACCATGCCCAGGTAGGTATAGAGCTCCTCTAGGAGGGCAGTGTTTTTCTCAAAGAGACCAATCAGAATAAAGCTGAACGTCAGACAGAATCATTTTTTTGTTTAGTTCGAATACAGTGGATAAGGCTTGGAATCCCTGTTGGGTTTAAATTATGTCTGCGACTCTGTTGGGGAGATTCCCCTTGACTGTGTTTCTCAGTAAAACCAGGAGACGGAATGAGGGGAAGGGCCACTGGAAAAGGAAGGCTAACTTTTCCATACTCTGTTAAAAAATGTCCAAAGAAAAACAGCCAGTGGCACACTATGAAGTCCAATACTTGTGAATTTTTTATTTTTTTGGAGGACAAGCTGCATGAAGCCCAACTGGAACCTCCTTCTCTAAGAAGTTCCAGGTGGGGCTTCATGCAGCCTGTCCTGGAAAAATAAAGATTTACAAGTGTTGGACTTCACGGTGTGCCGCAGACGGATTTTTTTTTTCAGGATATCCTGGCAGTTTGGGGTTTCCAGGCCTGTTTGTCAGGTACTTTGGTACATAAATAGGAAGTGTCTGCTTTGAAGGATACAGCAGCATTACTGTGAAATTGTATAATGACATGCACATGGATGCTAGAGATGGGTCCCAGCTCAGTGTTGAGTTGGTGCAAGTACAGGGTTGTCATCTCTACCAAGCTAGAAAAAGTTGTCAGCCTCTGACTACCAAAGGTTATAGCCATTGAATGCCTCCCAAAATCAGGATCATCATCTCTTAGGACCATTTATGTCCAGCTTTATAGGTTTTTGGTCTGCGTTTGATGCTACAAAGGAGCTTGCATTGTTCTTCTTGAGTTGGTTAACTCAGATTCTCTTGTAGAGCTCATAAAACGCTTTTTTTTTTCAATTAACCAATTCAGAAATAGAAGAGAATAATTTGACATGCAACCATGATCTAACCATCTCATGATGTCCATTAGAATACCTTTGGGCTAGAACATTGAGATTATACAAGTGTTCCTGTTTGAAACCCAAACTCCCCATTTTTAATAGGGTGGAGAAAGGGTAGAGCCTCTACAATGGTATCACTGCTGTCTGTGTCCTCTTTTTCTTATTTGGCTTGGTGTCACTGGGAACAAACCTGAGGGGAATTTTAGCTAGAATTTGGCTTCATAGGCAGGAGAGGAAGGTGTTTCCTTATAGGGAGAAGGCAGACCAAGTAAAGGTCTATCTTGGGGGAACAGGATCTTGGGCTATCTTGGGCTTACAGGACTATCTAAAGCCGGCCAAAGATAAATCAAAATGTAGCTGGTTCAGCAGGAAAAAGCCAAATTTTGATCCATGTATGGGCAGGCTGGTTGTACTGAAGTTGATCAATCAATCGACTTCAGTACAACCAGCTTGTTGGATTTCCTTGGTGCAATCACTGCCGGTGGCTATAGCCGCAAGCATTGATCATTGTATTCCACAGGCTGGGAAACCTCACGCTGTCAGAATACAATAGCTCTGCGGGAGGAATTCAGTATTGATGGTTAAAGGAAAGAAAATTGGTGTGCCTAAGGCAGGGCCATACACAGTGCAAATTTCTTTCCAGCAACCAAAGGCTGCAGAAAAGAAATTCACACAATTCCCTCATCAACACAGACAGTGCTGACAGGGGAATCCCTCCTGCCAAGCAATTGTCTGCTCCTGGCGGGGGAAGCTGTCCCCACCTGGAGAAGACAGTGATTATCGCTAGCGGCTATAGCAGCCGCTAGCAATAATCGCAAAAGAATCCAGCAGGATATTTGTACCCAAATTGATTGATCAATCAACTTGGTACATTCAGCCAGCCCATTAACGATTTGAAACGTTTATGGCCGGCCTAAGGCTGCCCTGTGATAAAAGATAATCAACCAATCTAGGCAACAATAGCCAGATCTATAGACTGTCACCAAATGACTACCTGCACCTAATTTCGGCATTTGTATATTGCCAATAAAACCTACTAACTAGTCACCAGAGGACAACTTTCTACAGGGTTAACCTTCATTAGATCACTTGCTATAGGACTGTAACATTTTATATTCATCTTGTAGGGGACTGCTATTTGAATGACTGGTCGGAGTGGAGTTTGTGCCAGCTGACCTGTGTCAACGGTCAGAATCTTGGATTTGGAGGCGTTAAGGTGCGCTCAAGGGCAGTAATTATTCAAGAAATGGAAAACCAACATCTCTGCCCGGAACAAATGTTAGAGTCCAAACCATGCCACGGTATGTATAATAAAAGAGTCTCACTGACACTTGATAAGTGTATGTATAATAGGCATAAATATATTTTAAAGATTTATAACATTTGAAAATGTGTACTAAAACTACAAGAAAGTATTAGAAAGTCTAAATATAAGACATTATAAATCAGTAGTTTGTATAAAGGAGTTATTACATAGTATACAGTAACAACATTCATGGGTATATTTAAAATTTTTCAAGGCCATTATTGGACATTATTCTATGTAACATAACCAGTTTGAGCTGTAGAAGAATGTCTAACTCATGATTTGGGTCTATGCTTGAACCTAGTGGGCTGGGCTTGGTTATGCATGGGTGGGAATTAAATGTGCCAGGGCAACTTCAATAAGATTTTGCATGGGTCAGGATCATGGTCAAATTCAGTGATGGCCAAACAATTCAATTTTGAGGACCTGAAAGAAAACTTCTGAGTCCCAGGATTTGGAAAATTTTGTAACTATGTTCACATGGCTTTATTTGAAGTATGGAATTGGGGAGGCTCCTTGGAATCCATTGTAGTACCCACATAAGATATACTCTTTATTAACATTACTAACCCATTATGTTCTGTCTTTCTTTCTGCACAGACGGGCAATGCTTTGAATACAATTGGTTAACTGGTCCATGGAGAGCATCTTCCCGGGCAGTTTGGTGCCAGAGATCGGACGGGCTCAATGTGACAGGTTAATGTTTTTATCATTTCATTGTTTCTAACTCTCACTTTACCTTTTTAACAATTAAGCCACCTAAAGTAAAATAAAATAAATATATATATACTGTAACCCATCAAGGCATGAACCTCACTAGACCTCTGAAGGTATGCTGTGGTATCTGGCACCAAGCCATCAGTAGCAGCCAGGGCTGGCCCAAGACATTGTGCTGCCTGGGTCCAAGAATAACATGCTGCCCCCCCCCCCAAAAAAAAAATAAAATAAAAATCATGCCCAACAAAAGGCCCCCGGATTAATTATTTAATATAAATATAACCTTTAGAAAATATTATGTATACTGTTATCTTCCTCCATAACTCACCACCAGAATAGTCCACCAAACACCCAATGTCTGTCCTCAGTTCTCCTGTAACTCCTGTGCCTGTGTGCCCATCGCCCTAGAAGATCCAGCCTGCCCTGCTGTTAGATGGAGTGCACTGATATCTGAGGTCGTTGCGCACACCCCAATCACATGAGGGATGTTCCCCAGAGGAGACCCTCTGCCTCCTCATACTCATCAGTTTGCACTATGGGCAGCAGTATTAGATGGGGAAATGCCAACCGTAACACTCTTGGGAGTCAATTTGCTGCCCCTCACTAAGTGCTGCCTGGGTCCAATGGACCCAGTGGGACCCATGGTAGGGCTGGCCCTGGTAGCAGCTCCTTTAAGTCCTGTAAGTAGAGAGGTGGGACCTCCATGGATCAGACTTGCTTTTCCAGCACATCCTACAGATGCTCAATTGGACTGATATTTGGAGAATTTGGAGTTTAATCAATACCTCAAGGACACCTCCTTCCATTGCTCCGTGTTCCAGTTCTGATGTTCACGTGCCCCTTGTAGGGGCTTTTGGCTGTGGACACAGGTCAGCAAGGGCATCCTGACACAACAATCTGTGATGCTCTGAGTGTTCTGACACCTTTCTATCAGAACCAAAATTAAGTGGAAGTTTAGTCAAAATCTAACTAAAGCTGATCCTACTCTTTAAGGCTAATCTATCTAG
Organism: Pelophylax lessonae; assembly: GCF_965119305.1. NCBI lineage: Eukaryota > Metazoa > Chordata > Amphibia > Anura > Ranidae > Pelophylax > Pelophylax lessonae. Next base: position 41,495,363 of record NC_138772.1, read on the forward strand.
CCCTGTGAAGAAAAAATCGCTATACATACCTGGTCCGCGCCTTCTCCAGTCTCCAGTGGCAGATGCTGTGTGCAGGACAGAACCGACAATGGATTTGAAACTCCTGGGAAGTGACGTCCACCATATAGTTACTATGGGGCTTCCATTGTTGGCTGCCTCTACTGTATACTCCCTCACACTGAAGCCACCGCTGACTACCGCTGACAGCTCAACGTGGGACCAGACCAGAGCAGCTGCAGAACAGGTAAGTATAGTGATTTTTTCTTTAAAGGACTAGATAGATTTGTTTTAGAATGGGGCTGAGAGTAGGTTTAGAGTTAGTTAGGTTTTGACGAAACTTTCAATTTATCTTTTTCATCAATTTGATCTACAGTAGCTCTTCTATTGGATCGGACTACATGAGCCAGCCTTCACTCCCCACATGCATCACTGAGCCTTAACTGCTCATGACCCTGTTGCTGACATTCTGTCCCTGGACCAATTTTGGTCGATACTGACCACTGCAGACCGGCAACATCCCACAAGAGCTGCAGTGTTGGAGTTGCTCTGACCCATCTAGTCTTTACAATTTGGCCCTTGTCAAAGTCCCTCAAATCCTTTTTCTGCTTTCAGCACCTCAACTTCAGGGACAACATGTTCACTTGCTGCCTAACATATCCAACCCACTTCCAGGTGCCATTGTCACAGGATAATCAATGTTATTCACTTTACATGTCCGTGGTCATGTTATGGCTGATCAGTGTATATGTACTGTAGTGTTTTTTTTTTTTATTATTATTATTATTGTACCTATTATCAGTAAAGACCATTAACTTATCTTTTCTTTAAAATATGGAGATCTAGGATCCCTATGGTTTGGCTTTATATACACTTTAATGTGAACATATAGTGTAATGAATTTATATGAACGTGATGCCTAAGCCTCATAAAGTAAACACAATGCTTTCTTTACCCTCTCTGACTTCATTTGTGTCACGTTCCCCTCCCAAGCACTGCAGCTCAATGTGGGAGAGTTTTAATAGCATAGACAGTACTGTCAATCCAAATAGCAGTGACCAGGTGCTGATAGAGGGAAGAAAGATCAGCAAATGTCTGTTCGCTGATCTCTCCTTCCTGCTAATGTAAAACATCACTTCGGGATCCCGGTGTCACTTTCCCCAGCCACTGCGTTCCATTAGCGTCATTGGAGGACAAGTTAGACACCAAGGGTCTTTTCAGACCCCCGATGTCTCAATAAAGAGAATCTGCCACCATAAAATGCATTGCATAGGGAACTGTGTTGCAAAGACTGTGCTGTCAATCCAAATAGCAGTGGCCAGGTGCTGATAGAGGGAAGAAAGATCAGCAAATGTCTGTTCGCTGATCTCTCCTTCATGCTAATAACCCAGGAGTGATGTGTAAAACATCACTTCGGGATCCTGGTGTCACTTTCCCCAGCCACTGCACTCCATTAGCTTCATTGGAGGGTAAGTTAGACACCAAGGGTCTTTTTAGACCCCCATATGTCTCAATACAGAGAAGCTGCCACCATAAAATGCATTGCATAGGGAACTGTGTTGCATAGACTGTGCTGTCAATCCAAATAGCAGTGGCCAGGTGCTGATAGAGGGAACAAAGATCAGCAAATGTCTGTTCGTTGATCTCTCCTTCCTGCTAACGACCCAGAACTGATACGTAAAATGTCACTTTGGGGTCCCGATGTCCCTTTCCCCAGCCACTGCGTTCCATTAGCTTCATTGGAGGGCAAGTTAGACACTTGGGGTCTTTTAGACCCCTGATGTCTCAATAAAGAGAAGCTATCACCATAAAGAGCATTGCATAGGGAACTTGTTTCCTGTACGTGATAAAAACAAATTTAAAAAGGATGTAAAAAATTTAAGTTACACCCAAGCACTTAAATTTCTCTCCCCCAAAAATTTGGAGACCTCACCCACCCATACTGTACACATAGGATTGTACATGCACATGGGGGAACAACTACACACATGTCAGCTATGGGAAATATAGGGTTCCAAAGTTTGTCACTGCTTCATGGATGTACAATATTTTAAAGCTTGACATGTTGGGAATCTATTTACTCGGCACAACCTTATCTTATATTTTACCAAAAATTGGGTAATATACTGTGTTTATGTGCCCTAAAAATAACTTTAGTGTATTTTTTTTAACTGATATTTTGTGTTTCATAAACCATTGTGCTAATATCGTATGACTGAAAAAAATTGGAAAACCACAATTTTATTCTGTAGGTTGTCTGCTTCCAGAAAATATAAAATGCTTGGGGTATAAAATATTTTTTTTAACTGTGTGCAAAAAAATGCAAAAATGGCACTGGCAGCAAGGGGTTAGAACAATACTTGAAGAATGGGTATCGGCTGCTTTTTGAAACTTATTCTGAAAATGTAAGATGCCTGGCTCTTGTGTGGATCTGCTAGTTCCATCTCTTTTTGGCTCACTGACTATGAGTAGAAAAATATGAAGACCAGGAGTATACGTTTAGATTGCTTTACCCCAAAAAGGACACAATAGCATTAAAGTGGCCCTAAACCCTTACATACAGGTGCTTCTCAGAAAATTTGAATATCATGAAAAAGTTAATTTATTTCAGTAATTCAATTCCAAAAGTGAAACTCATATATTTTATATAAATGCGTTACACACAGAGTGATATATTTCAAGCATTTTTGTATTTTAATTTTGATGATTTCGGCTTACAGCTAGTGAAAACCTAAAACGTATTATCTCAGAAAATTAGAATATTATGTAAGACCAATAAAAAAAAAAAAACAAAAAAAAAGGATTTTTAATACAGAATTGTTGGCTTACTGAAAAGTATGTCCAATATAATATGCACTCAGTACTTGGTCCGGGTTTCTTTTGCATGAAATACAGCATTAATGCGGCGTGATGCATCATCATGAACTGTAGAAAGTTTTGCATTTAATTTGGAAATCAAGGTCCCAGAGTCTGGAGGAAGAGTGAAGAGGCACAGAATCCAAGTTGCATGAGGTCCAGTGTGAAGTTTCCAAACTCAGTGATGATTTGGGGTGCCATGTCATCTGCTGGTGTTGGTCCACTATGTTTTATCAAGTCCAAAGTCAGAGCAGCCCTCTACCAGGTAATTCTAGAGCACTTCATGCTTCCCTTTGCTAACCAGCTTTATGGAGATGCCGATTTCCTTTTCCAGCAGGACTCGGCACCTGTCCACACTGCCAAAACTACCAATACCTGGTTTAATGATCATGGTAACATTGTGCTTGATTGGCCAACAAACTCACCTGACCTAAAGCCCATAGAGAATCTGTGGGGTATTGTCAAGAGGAAGATGAGAGACACCAGACCCAACAATGCAGATGAGCTGAAAGCCGCTATCAAAGCAACCTGGGCTTCCATAACACCTCAGCAGTGCCGCAGGCCTATTTGCCTCCATGCCACGACGCATTGATGCAGTAATTTATGCAAAAAGAGCCCCGACCAAGTATTGAGTGCATTCTATACTGTACATGGACATACTTTTCAGTAAGCCAACATTTCTGTATTAAAAATCATTTTTTTTTATTAGTTTTATGTAATATTCAAATTTTTGGAGATACTAAATTTTGGGTTTTCACTAGCTGTAAGTCTTAATCATAAAAATTAAAAGAAAGAAATGCTTGAAATATATCACTCTGTGTGTAACACATCTATATAATATACAGTGTCTTGCGAAAGTATTCGGCCCCTTTGCGACCTTTTGCCACATTTCAGGCTTCAAACATAAAGATATAAAACTGTAATTTTTTGTGAAGAATCAACAACAAGTGAGACACAATCATGAGGTGGAACGAAATTTATTGGATATTTCAAACTTTGTTAACAAATAAAAAACTGAAAAATTGGGCGTGCAAAATTATTCAGCCCCTTTACTTTCAGTGCAGCAAATTCTCTCCAGAAGTTCAGTGAGGATCTCTGAATGATCCAATGTTGACCTAAATGACTAATGATGATAAATAGAATCCACCTGTGTGTAATCAAGTCTCCGTATAAATGCACCTGCACTGTGATAGTCTCAGAGGTCCGTTTAAAGCGCAGAGAACATCATGAAGAACAAGAAACACACCAGGCAGGTCCGAGATACTGTTGTGGAGAAGTTTAAAGCCGTATTTGGATACAAAAAGATTTCCCAAGCTTTAAACATCCCAAGGAGCACTGTGCAAGCGATAATATTGAAATGGAAGGAGTATCAGACCACTGCAAATCTACGAAGACCTGGCCGTCCCTCTAAACTTTCAGCTCATACAAGGAGAAGACTGATCAGAGATGCAGCCAAGAGGCCCATGATCACTCTGGATGAACTGCAGAGATCTACAGCTGAGGTGGGAGACTCTGTCCATAGGACAACACTCGTATACTGCACAAATCTGGCCTTTATGGAAGAGTGGCAAGAAGAAAGCCATTTCTTAAATCTATCCATAAAAAGTGTCATTTAAAGTTTGCCACAAGCCACCTGGGAGACACCAAACATGTGGAAGAAGGTGCTCTGGTCAGATGAAACCAAAATCAAACTTTTTGGCAACAATGCAAAACGTTATGTTTGGCGTAAAAGCAACACAGCTCATCACCCTGAACACACCATCCCCACTGTCAAACATGGTGGTGGCAGCATCATGGTTTGGGCCTGCTTTTCTTCAGCAGGGACAGGGAAGATGGTTAAAATTGATGGGAAGATGGATGGAGCCAAATACAGGACCATTCTGGAAGAAAACCTGATGGAGTCTGCAAAAGACCTGAGACTGGGACGGAGATTTGTCTTCCAACAAGACAATGATCCAAAACATAAAGCAAAATCTACAATGGAATGGTTCACAAATAAACATATCCAGGTGTTAGAATGGCCAAGTCAAAGTCCAGACCTGAATCCAATCGAGAATCTGTGGAAAGAACTGAAAACTGCTGTTCACAAACGCTCTTCATCCAACCTCACTGAGCTTGAGCTGTTTTGCAAGGAGGAATGGGCAAAAATTTAAGTCTCGCAATTTGCAAAACTGATAGAGACATACCCCAAGCGACTTACAGCTGTAATCGCAGCAAAAGGTGGCGCTACAAAGTATTAACTAAAGGGGGCTGAATAATTTTGCACGCCCAATTTTTTATTTGTTAAAAAAGTTTGAAATATCCAATAAATTTCGTTCCACTTCATGATTGTGTCCCACTTGTTGTTGATTCTTCACAAAAAATTACAGTTTTATATCTTTATGTTTGAAGCCTGAAATGTGGCAAAAGGTCGCAAAGTTCAAGGGGGCCGAATACTTTCGCAAGGCACTGTATATGAGTTTCACTTTTTGAATTTAATTACTGAAATAAATTACCTTTTTGGTATTCTATTTTTTTTTAGATGCACCTGTATACCCAATAGTGTGACTAGCCGCAGGTTTTACAAAGAAATGAAATAAATCCTCCTACATAAGTTGTATCTGGTTATCTCCAGCCCTAGCTTCTCTACAGCCATTCAAAGTCCAGAATTTACACAGCATTTCTCAGCCCTAAAAAAGGCAGTGGGCAGAGAGCTGAAGTTACACTCTGCAGAGCTCAGTGAGAGCTGCAGGGCCGGTGCAAGGATTTTTTACGCCTTAGGCAAAATAAAAATTGCCGCCCCTCCATATGCTCTCCCACCCCCCCATCTCAAGTTGCTGCAGGGGTTAAAATCAGTAGCGGCTGGTGCTCCATCGGTCGACGCATGGATAGGAGGAGGCGGCGCCCCTAATGGATGGGCCGGCTGCTACTGGTTTAAACCCCTACTTACGGTAAGTCACTTACCTCGGGTCAGGCTCCGCCGGCGCATCCCTGCTAAGTTGCGCCCTAGGCGGCTGCCTAGGTCGTCTTACTGGTAGCACCGGCCCTGGAGAGCTGTTTGGAGAGAAGAGACACACCCCCTTCACACAGCACACAGGGACAAAGCTGAGGCTGTCAATCAAATGCTGCTGCTGGAGATCCCTCCCTGTCACCCTTTTTCTCTTGTCAGGAAAACTTGTAAGAAGTGACTTATGCTAATTGGAAGGAGGCAGCAGACAGAAATGATGCTCAGTGCTCAGGATTGAGACAAGTACACACTATAGAGGGATATGCATTGTTCATATTTCATGTCTAAGGTTTACAATCAGTTTAAGTATCTTTGGCATGTTTTCTGCCCTTCAGGAGGTTGTTTTGAAGTCCTCAAACCGGAAAGTGAAAGGATTTGTAATCCGCCGTGCACGCAGCCGCACTCCTACTGCACAGAGGTAAGAGCCGCCACCGGGGAGAGATCACATGTCATTATGCAGCGGTTCCACTACATTTCCCCGTATCATCCATAACGCAGAGAGAAGAACGACTTCCTCTTAATTGTCCTATAAGTATGATCGATGGCTTGTCTCTGTCGCTGCTGAAATCTCAATTTGTACAAAGTTGTGTAATTACTTTACTGCGAGTTTCACTGTTCTTTTATCACTTTGTCTATTAGCCTCCTGCTAGCTGCTGAGCTCCCGGAGAGGTTTGCATTTTTACGTCACAAAAAAAACCCTTAGACTATCTAAGCAATTTAATTAATATGAATCAATTATAAAAAAAAAAACTGCAGAGAAGCATATGCAGCAAGGGCTCATATAAGAGCTAAATGGCTATAATCATCTTCATTTTGATCATAATATGGAACTCTAATCAAAACAAATTTTGCTTTTTTTGCTGGAGAAGGGTTGGAACATCACCTTTTTTTTTTTTTTTTTAGCGGAGTGTATCCCTATTAGGGAGGTTTTTCCTCACTTCCTGTTGTGTCACCAGAACCGAAAGTAAGCAGATTTGCCTAGTGGAGGTCCAGGCTGCAAAATAATGAAGTGGAGAGAAGGTAGAACCCCTGTCAGGTTTTTATTGCAATGGCCATGCTGATCCATTGGACTATGGCCACTCTTTCCGGACAGGCGGATGGATGAAAGGTCTGCCTTCTCCATTCATAAAGCATTTTTCATTGATGTAAGTTATAGATACATTATAGACCTGTCATTGGCACCCATCAGGAATGCCCACCCTTTCTGCCCCTCTCCTCCATTCCTAGAAGCTGTACTATAACTTCCAACACTGAAAAGTGCTTTGTGAATGGAGGACAGGTGGATAAATGAAAGGTCTGCCTCCTTCATTCATTGAGCACTTTTCACTGACATAAGCTACAGCTACAGTAAAAAGCTGGAATTGGCACTCATCAAGAGTGCCCACCGTGCCTGTCCTTTCCACACCCTTCTCCATTAATAGAATCTGTACTATATCTTTCATTCATAAAAAGTTTTATGAATGAAGAAAGCCGACCTTTTCATTCATCCTCCTGTTCTCAATTCATAGAGCACTTTTGTACCCAGAATGTGACTTGAAGCAAAAAAATACAGAGGAGCCCCAAACTAAATGGTGGAAGGGCCCAAGTAGCTTTAAAGCGGAGTTCCGCTACCCTCCCCCCTCCAAAAATCTAAGTCAACAGCTACACATACTGTAGCTGCTGACCTTTAATATTAGGACACTTGCCTGTCCTGGAATCCAGCGTTTTTATCGGCTGTTGGTTGCTGCCGCCGCCATTGCCGGTAAGGGAGCCCAGCAGCGAAGCACGCTGCGCTCTCTTACTGGCCCGGCAGCAGGGGAAGAAGGAGGGGGGCAGAGCTGCTGATGTACCATGCCACAGTGAGGTCCAACGGAAGTGGGGAGGGGTACCTGTTAAATACAGGTACTCGCTCAACCCCCCCCCCCCTCCCCCCCCGAAAGGTGCCAATTGTGGCACTGGATGGGGGGAGGAGACAGACAAGCGTAAGTTCCACTTTTGAGTGGAACTCCACTTTAAAGCGTGTTTAGTTAATATTAACCAAAATAGGACCGGGCATTCTAGACTGAGCAGCCAATTTTTCCAGGGACTGGGTGGGTAGGCAGGCATTAGCAGGGGGGGGCTGGTGACGGCATATTCACAGAGTCAGTCCTCTGCACTGTAATGTAAAGGGGGCACTGTGATGTAAAGGGGTCTGCACTTTAATCATTACAGTGCCCCTTTACAGTGCAGTCCCCGTTATATCACAGTGCCCCCTTTACAATGCCCCTAGCAGTCACAGCCCACCATCACAGTGCCTCTTGCAGTCATTACTCCCCCCCCTTTTCTCTCTAATCACAGTACGCCATTCTACTCTATGCCTCCCCTGCATAGTCCTACCCTTTGGCAGGATTCTGCCCATGTGTCCACTCCAGGGTCTCTCGCCCCCTGCGCTGCTGAAAGAACGACATTGTTGGCGGGGTGGCGGATCTGGATCATATTAACAAGGCGATAATTACTTGCTTGTTAATATAAAAAGGCTCCCGCTCTCTGAGTAGGTCTCTATATCCTCCCGCCCCCTTGGTGCCACCCCTGTTGACGGTGTCAAAACAGCCAACTCGTCAAAATCTCCAACCAGGTCACTTCCGGTGACTCTCTAGTATCAGTAATTGGGAATTTTACAGAGTTGGCTGTGTAGCTTTAGCTTCCATCAACGAACGTGCTCAATGAATGGAGGAGGCAGACCTTTCATTCATCCACCTGTCCTCCTTTCTTAAAGTACTTTTCATTGATGGAAGCAATAGTACGGCTTCTATAAATGGAACAGTGGGGCGGGCGGAAAGGGTGGGGCATAGTTGGCACTCTAGTCTTCATTTTGCTATTAAAGTGGCACTCCAGTCAAACAGTTTTTTTTTTTTTTAATTTTGATATCTGGGGAAGGTTTGGAACATCCCTGATTTTTTTTTTTTTTTTTTTGCTGAATGTATTCCCATTAGGGGGGTTTTCCCTCACTTTTGTTATGTCACCAGAACAGGAAGTGAGCAGAATTGCCCCAATAGAGGTTCAGTCTGCAATAAAAGTTAGAACCTCTGTCAGGTTTCTACTGTTATGACCATGCTGATCCCTTGGTTTATGCCCACCCTTTCTCCATTCATAGAGTGTTTTTTTACTAATAGAGGCTATAGTACAGCTTCTACATGAATGCAGGAGGTGGATGGAAAGGGTGGGCATAGTGAGCACTCTTGATAAGTGCCAATGACAGATCTTTTCTGTAGCTAAAGCTTCCATCAATGAATGAAGGCGGCAGACTTTTCATTCATCCACCCATCCCCCCATTTATAAAGCACTTTTCATTGATGAAAGCTATAGCACAGCTTCTATGAATGGAGGAGGAGGGAGGGAAGGGTTGGGCATAGTGGGCACTCTAAATAAGTGCCTATGGACAGATCCAGTGGCTGTATTAACTCCTGCAGCACCAGAAGATTACTTTAGCAGTGGTGTGGGAGTTGTGGGGGGCAAGATGGAAGATTTCTAACTAAGACAGCAGCCACCAGCACAAGGGACGTTTCTCATTAAATAGAAGTACTGTCCTCAGGGCCACTGATAGGGGGGGGGACCAGCAGTCCTCCTGTAGATGGCACAAGCACATGGGGGGGCAACAACACAGGAAATCAGTGTGGTCGGGCGGAGGGGCAATTACAGAAGGAAGCCCTGTGCGGCTCTCTGCAGCAGCTGAAAGTCAGTTTCTCCCCCTCCCGCTGGCTTTCAGCTGCTGCAGGGAGAGACACAGACACAGGGCATTATTCTTGTAATTTCTTCTCCGACACTGATCCCCCTCCCTGTTCTGCTTGCTTTGTGCCCCCCCCCCCCCCCCACAGCACATCAGGCTTTCCCTGTCCTGTAAAAAAAAAAATAACAAATTGTTAAAAAAAAAAAGAAAAGAATTATACATTGTAATAAATAATTAAAAAAAAAGTAAAATAAAATAATTGTAAAAATGTTTAACGTTTAAAAAAATATTTATACATAAAAAAAAAAATGTAAAACAGAATTTAAAAAGGGCTAGTTCACACGGTTCTCTGGTATATTTGTGTCCGCTAATAATGATTTTAGTGTATTTTTAGTGAAAATATTGTCCTGATATATTCGGGGGGGGGGGGGCTGCAAGGTAATCTGTACGGGCCCCATAATTTCTAACAGCAGCCCTGACTGTCCTTTCTTCTGGCTTAAAAAAAAAATAAATGGATTTATTGATTTTTAATATGATCTCATGAAGAGCCAGCACGTTGTCGAGCCAAGGCGCTCCTTTATCAGGGCTTGAATGCACTCAGGGGTACAATCTACCTGACAAATCTGTATTACTTCTTACCTGTTTGGTGTCAATGAGCTGTTTTGGGGGTGTCAATGAGGATAAGTGTCCCGATATTACCAGCGGCAGCACAAGGTGAGAGATTCTGATTATAGAGCACAATGTTCTTGCTATTATTAGTAGTGATATTATTAATATTATTCCTTCTAGTAACATAATAGAGTGGTTTCAGTGGCACCCATTCTGAATATTGAAGCTGCCTCTCTCTGTTGTAGACGGGATCCTGTGGCTGTGAAGATGGTTACACGGAGGTGATGTCTTCAGATGGGAGCCTCGATCAGTGCACCCTCATCCCTGTAGTGATCATACCCACCTCCGATGACAAGAAAGGGGATGTAAAGACCAGTCGAGCCATCAACCCCACCCAACCATCGAGCAGTCTGTCCGGCTATGGTGGGCGGACGTGGTTCCTGCAACCTTTTGGTTCAGGTAGGTAGCCAGTGGGAAAAGTTGCACCTGTAGGCAATATTGATTGGACCCTGGGCAAACATTTTCTTGGGCCCTCCCAAATGCATTTATCAACTATTTGCAGAAAGTGCAGGCTCAAGAGGCAGTTGCTTTGGGCCCCACAACAATGACTGGGTCCGGGGCAGCTGCCCCTTTTGCCCTGTGGTAAAGACGGCCCTGTTAGGCAGATTCTGGGGCCTGACTAGACATGTGTGGTTCGTTTCGTTCCAAATCGAAATTCGGATGAATTTTTAGTTATTCAAAAATTCAGATGTGTCCAACTTTATGGATTACAATAATAACAAATGTAAACGAATCCGAAATAAGGAAACAAAATTCGGCCATAATTCTGAATTGAATCAAATTTGAAAATGAATTTGAAATGGAATTTTAAAACAAGAACATAATAAAAAAGAATTAAAAATAAAGGAACAGAATAGAGTAAAACAGAACACAATAAAATAAAAAAAAAAAGAAAAGAATCAAATATAATAAAAAATAAAATCATTGAATATAATAGAATAGGAAAGAATAGAATAGAAAAGAATACAGCGAAACAGAACAGAATAGAAAATAAAAGATTAGAATAAAATAGAATATAAAATACGTGAATTGAATAGAAAATAAAAGATTAGCATAGAAAAGAAATTAAAGGAATACAATAGAAAATAATAGAATATCCAAGGGTATTCGGTGTACCGGAAGGACAGGGTAGGAAAAAGAGGGGGAGGGATATGTCTCTATGTCAAGAACAATATAAAGGTGATAGAAAGGAGTGACATTATGGATGGGATGAGCATGGATTTAGAATCTGTGTGGGTAGAACTCCATAGGGAAGGAGAAAAGGGAAAAGTAATTGTGGGGGTTTGCTATAGGCCACCTAACCAAGGGGAGGAGGTAGAGCTGGAATTTTTAGCACTTTTGGGTAAAGTGGCAAGATTGGGATCAGTCATCATATTGGGGGACTTCAATTATCCCGACATTGACTGGGAAGAGGGGACTGCACACTCACAGAAGGCCCGTCTATTCACGGAAACCTTACAGGATAATTACATGTCACAGTTGTTGGATTCCCCTACCAGAGAAAACGCAGTCCTGGATCTATTGATCACTAATGACCCAGACCTAATCTCGGAGGTAGGAGTCCAGGACAACCTGGGCTCTAGCGATCACAGGATGATCACATTTAGTATAAATAACAATATAGCAAGGCAAGTGGGGAACATAAGAACCGTAAACTTCAGAAGGGCAAACTTTCCAAAATTGTACTCATTGATGGAAAGGGTAAACTGGGACCAAACCCTGGGATCCCTGACCACAGAGGAAAAATGGGAATGCTTTAGGAATATATTAAGCAAAGGCATCTTGCAGTGCATTCCTATGGGAAATAAATTTAGAAGAGACAAAGCCAAACCTGGCTGGCTAAACCGTAGCGTTAAAAAACTTATTAGGGGTAAAAAATTGGCCTTCAAGAAATATAAATCAGAGGGCACAGTATCGGCTTTCGAGCAATACAAGGATTCAAATAAGAAAAGTAAACAAGAAATCAAGATGGCTAAATTCAACTTTGAGAGACAAATAGCGGAGGATAGTAAAAAAAACCCAAAGAAATTCTTTAAATATATCAACAGCAAAAAAACTAGGGCAGAGCATATTGCACACATAATTAGCAATGATGGGGGGATGGTTACAGAGGACACTGAAAAAGCAACCGTGCTGAATGCTTTTTTCTCGTCAGTCTTTACACAGGAAACGGAGGGGTACACTGACCATGACTGTATGGTTAGTAGTAATACACAGGACTTGCCACTATGGCTAACAGAGGGTGAAATCAGGGAAAGGCTGGATAAACTTAACACAAACAAATCACCAGGCCCGGATGGCGTACATCCGAGAGTACTCAAGGAACTCAGTAAGGTTATATCCAGATCACTGTTCCTGATCTTTGCTGACAGTATTAGGACAGGAGATGTACCAGGGGATTGGAGGAAAGCTAACGTGATTCCAATATTCAAAAAGGGCCAGAGGCATATCCCGGGAAATTATAGGCCTGTCAGTTTGACATCAATAGTATGTAAACTTCTGGAGGGGATGATAAGGGACTATATCGTAGAGTTTGCTAAAGACAACAGCATCATCAGCAGTAATCAGCACGGGTTTACAAATGGGCGTTCTTGTCAAACCAATCTCTTAGCATTCTAAGAGGAGGTGAGCTGTGAGCTAGATAGGGGAGACCAGTGGATGTGGTGTACTTGGATTTCGCTAAGGCGTTTGATACAGTTCCCCACAAGCACTTAATTTATAAAATAAGGTCTGCAGGTATCGACAGCAGGGTTTGCTCTTGGATACTAAACTGGCTAAAAGGCCGTGTCCAAAGGGTGGTAATAAACAGCGCATACTCAGACTGGTCTGAGGTAGTAAGCGGGGTGCCCCAGGGCTCAGTCCTGGGACCAACCTTGTTCAATTTATTCATAAACAGCATTGAGGACGGGTTCAGTAGTTCGTTATCAGTTTTTGCAGATGACACAAAATTGGCCAGGGCAATAACTTCACAGCATGAAGCAGATATCCTACAGAATGACCTGGACAAAATTACGGAGTGGGCAACGACATGGCAAATGAGGTTTAATGTGGAGAAGTGTAAGGTTTTGCACTTGGGGACTAAAAACATAAAAACACAATACACGTTAGGAGGGGAACCCTTGGGGGAATCAAAAATAGAGAAAGATCTGGGAGTCTTGGTTGATGATAGACTAGGCAACAGCATGCAATGTCAAGCGGCAGCTGCCAAAGGCAGCAGATTATTGGCATGCATAAAGAAAGGGATGTATTCCAGAGATAAGACTATAATCCTTCCACTTTATAAAACTCTGGTCCGACCGCATCTGGAGTATTCTGTCCAGTTCTTGTCGCCAGTCCTCAGGAGGGATGTGTTGGAGCTGGAGAGAGTCCAGAGAAGGGCAACTAAACTGATTAGGGGGTTGGAGGACCTTAACTATGAAGAGCGTCTACAATCGCTCGATTTATTCTCCCTGGAGAAGAGACGTCTGAGGGGGGACATGATAGCAATTTATAAATATCTTAATGGGGATCTCAGCTTAGAAAAATAACTGTTCATTCGAAGGAATTACATGAGGACTCGAGGACATTCAATGCGATTAGAGGAGAAGCGTTTTAACCTCAGGCAACGAGGAGGGTTCTTTACTGTTAGGGCTACAAGATTGTGGAATTGTCTACCACAAGAGGTGGTTTCTGCGGGTAGTATGGTGGCTTTCAAAAGACTATTAGACTTGCATCTCAAGGATCAGGACATTAAGGGCTATGTGAGATGATTACAGCCACGCACACCTACACAGGTTGAACTGGATGGACTATTGTCTTTATTCAACCTCACCTACTATGTAACTATGTAATTAGAATGGCATTGAAAATAAAAGAATAGAATAGAAAAGAAAAAAACAATAGAATAGAAAGAATATGACCGTCTTTCGAATTTCTAATAAAATAGATTCGAATAGAAAATAATAGAATAGAAAAGTATAGAATAGGAAATAAAAGAATTGAATATAAACAAAAAAAACAATAGAATAAAATAGAAAGAATATGACTGTCTTCCGAAATTCGAATTTCGAATAGTATAAATTTGAATTTGAATAGAATAGATTAGAATAGAGTAGAATAGAAAAACAAAAAACAAAAAACAATAGACTAGAAAAGAATAAAACAAAAAGAATATAATCGGCTTCTGAAATCTGAATTTCAAATAGAATAAATTGAAATTCGAATGCCGAATGTCAAATTTTCTAAATTCGGTCTAATTGAATTCAGTTCGACTGAATTCCAAAAATTTGTAGTAAATTTAAAAACTAATAAATGAAATGATTCCTCAAACTGAATGAAACAAAATTATTTAAAATCAAAATCGAATCTAAACTAAACACATTTTTTCGTTGTGCACATGTCCGTCAACACTGAACCTAGCTGAGAGCCAGATACATTTTTTTAGCGGGCCGGTTGTGGCCCATGAGGAGTAATTTGGAGACCCCTGCCCTGGAAAAAAACAGGGAGAGGCCCACTGCAAGAGTAGTTTTTAAATTTTTCCAGAGTGCAGCATATATTTTTTTCTTTTTCTAGCCCTGATGGTAGACTCTCACATAACCCTCGAAATGTGTTGGCTTCGTCCTTAAAAGCCTACCTTTTTAGTCTCAAATAAAAACTGTATGGGGACTGACTTCAATGGCTTGCTACACATTCGTTCACTTTATATAATGTGTAAGGCAGCTCACAGGTGAGTCAATTTTTTTAGTTCTAGCAGAGGGTTAAAAGAAAAAAATTTACTTGATTCCCCCATCCACATATTCAATGTGGATACATGCAAGGAAAGCAGGCACTCCAGTATAACAGCATAGACGGACTTCCTTTAAGAAGATAAAATACACCCAAAAAAACATCCAACAGGTTTCAGACTGTGGGGGACCCTTGTTGGCACCCTGCTGGGTGCTTCCGTCAAGCAGTGCCTTTTGCTCTCCAAACCCTTCCAGCAGACTAAGAGCTTATACCAGCCCTTTTACCCCAAGCATCGTACACAGACAAAATGTTGGCATGAGAAACAAAGGAATGTCGGTTTATTGAAGAGAAATGCAGGTTTTTATACACTTCAAAATTAGGGCAGTCTTCAACATTAACAATAAACCAAATATTACCCAAAACCTCACACAATGGATAGATAACAAGATAAAGTTGACACAAGGCTAATCTCATCATGTAGGAACCTCCAAGAGTTAGACAAATAAGCTACCAGACAGAAACAATAGGTGACTCAAATAACAATGGGAATGCACACCTAGGAGGCACACAATGGGAGAGACATACCTAACAATAAACACATAGAGGCATGGACTCCAGAGAGAGAGATATCATTTTGCCCCTGTACAAATCATTAGTAAGACCTCATCTGGAATATGCAGTTCAGTTTTGGGCACCAGTTCTCAAAAAGGATATCGGGGAACCGGAGAAAGAGAGAAGGGCAACCAAACTGATAAAAGGCATGGAGGAGCTCAGCTATGAGGAAGGATTAGAGGAACTGAATTTATTCTCTCTTGAGAAGAGAAGATTATTAAGGGGGGATATGATCAGCATGTATAAATACATAAGGGGTCCATAAAGTGAACTTGGTGTTGAGTTATTCACTTTAAGGTCAACACAGAGGACAAGGGGGCACTCTTTACATTTAGAGGAAAACAGATTTTGTCTCCAAATACGGAAAGGTTTCTTCACCGTAAGAGCTGTGAAAATGTAGAATAGACTCCCTCCAGAGGTGGTTCTGGCCAGCTCAGTAGATTGCTTTAAAAAAGGCCTGGATTATTTCCAAGGTGTACATAATATAACTGGGTACTAATATTTATAGGTAAAGTTGATCCAGGGAATATCCGATTGCCTCTTGGGGGATCAGGAAGGAATTTTTTCCCCTGCTGTGGCAAATTCAATCATACTTTGCTGGGGTTTTTCGCCTTCCTCTGGATCAACTGTGGGTATAGGATTGTGTATATGGGATTGTATGATTGGGTTTTCTTTACTGTTTTTGGTTTTTTATTGGTTGAGCCAGATAGACTTGTGTCTTTTTCCAACCTGACTAACTATGTAACATAACACCTTAATAAACAGATTAGATCAGGAGACCCCAGCATCAGGTTGTTTTGGGCTGATCATATTACCATCTACTCTGAGTCTAGGAGTGGGGTTGAGGCAGTCAATGCTGGTTTGGGCATAGAGGCCCCAAATCTGTATCTGGGTCCTCCAGTTCCCAGAGTCTCTGTGTTTTGGGGAGACATGAACTTGAATCTGAAGTAAAATTACTCCAGGTACCCCCTGGCACAACCCTTCCATAAAATAGACCCCCCTCAAACACCAGGGCCCATAGTCAGTAGGCATGAGGCTAGCCTGCAGTCCCCTCCAAAAGCCATTGTCCCTGTAGGCTCTGTCACACAGACATTAGGCTTTTATTAGCTCTGATTAAGGCCTAAAGGCTGAAACACGTTGGATATTTTTCCAGCTGTGTTATATCGTCTTAAATTAAAGGAAGTCTGCTTATGCTGATATACTGGAGTGCCAGCTTTTTCTTTCATATATTCAGCTTTGGAGGAGGATGGAAGCCTGTTCAGCCTGAGCACCCGGCCCTGAGCCTTGGAATCCTGGTTGCAGCGCTGGTTCATTTGTTACACATTTGATGTGGATGGGGGAATCAACCCCGCTGCAATATGTTATGATCGAGTATGGAAAATCCGACAGGGCAGTTGTACAGAAGTCGATCAGTACAACCTCCCTGCCCATACGATTGATTGAAATTTGGCCAGTCTCTCTCTAAACCAGCCGAATTTCAATCCATGTATGGCCGGCTTTAGTCTGTGGCATCCAGAAAGTAACAATGTATTTATTTATGACGTGGGACATGTTTTTTGTGTCCTATTTGATATAGAGATAACAAAATCCTTGTACTAACCAAAACCTTATATTGGATTTCTCTAGATGGGAAGCTGAAGACCTGGGTCTATGGGGTAGCGGCAGGGGCCTTTGTGTTGCTCTTATTTGTGGTTTCAATGATCTATCTGGCCTGGTAAGTTTTTTTTTTTTTTTTTTTTATTATTTTTATGCAAGTTGTGTATATCTTTTACAATGTAGCAATGTCTGTTTTTTTTTGTTTTTTTTTGCTTGCTATAGAGTGTAAGGGCAAAAATGGCATGGTCATGAAGGGTGGTGAATCTTCCAAGGGTCAAGTGGTATAATAATAATAATAATAATAAATATAATAATAATAATAGCAATAAAAATAATTGTAGAACAGAGTAGAGCAATGCAGATATCATATTTTTGTTTATAAAATCATTCTTCTGTTGCAGAGTAACTAGAAGTGTAAAATCAATGGCTGTTTCGCAGCTTACATCTCTGACTCTGTAAGAAGTATGAACAGCTCTCTGCAGATAATGAGCCAACATTCACATTATTTATTAACATTTATTATTACACTGTAACAATTATTGGGGTGACAGATTTGATGAAAATATTATTCTTTAATTCGTGATTTTGGAAATGCTACTTTCCTGAGTGGTATGCCAATCCTGAGGTTTCAGTCATTTCTAAAACCCCGACCTGGAAAGATTGTATATATAAGTATGTCGTTCCAGAGTAGTTCATGCTTCTTTCAGGCCAGGGACTCCGAATATTTTGATACCAGAGGCAGCCAGGCAATTACCATTTTTTTTCGGAAAGAGGTCAGCAATGGAAGTCTTGATATTTCTTTCAATCAAGGATTATTTCAAACTATTCAGCTACAACAGAAAACCCATGAAAGCCAAATATGTGTTTGCTCATTCTAGGCTGCTTTGGAGCTAAGAATAAAATGTTCTGGAGTCAATCTTGACAACAGTGCCACCAGCAGGCTATGCTGGGTACTGCACAAATCATCATCAATAAAAGTACAAAAAATACTTTTTACAGGAATCTACTTGCAAAAAGTACTGGGAAAAAATGAACTAAATGGAAAATGTTGCTCAGGATTATTATTATTAATAATATTATTATTATTTTTATTTTTTTAATAATAAATATACCGTAATACCTTATTGAACAATAACACAGCAATATAAATGTATGTTTGAAAGAATTATATAACTTGCTTCACTATTGCCAAAATATGTTAACGCTACATACCTCTAAAGGTGAATAGACCTGAGGGGCCTGGTAAGAAGGAAGTGAAGAGCCCATGGCTTTTTTTTATTTTTGTTACAGCAAAAGTAAAGCAACTGGGAGCTGTCATTTACTGGCACTTTAAAGTGGAAGTAAAATTCCACACATTACTTTTACCTATAGGTAAGCCTGTAATAAGGCTTACCTATAGATAGTGTAAATATCTCCTAAACTTGCACCATTTAGGAGATAATTACATTACATGCAGCCGATGACATCACTGGCACATGCGCTCTAAAGGAACAGCTAGCCGTGAAGCTCCTTCCGAGCCCTGTGCTGTAATCCGCGGCTCCCGCGCCCATGCGTGGGAGTTAAGTCATTGCGGCTCTGGCCAGTCACAGAGCCCGTGAACCCAGAAGCAAGACAGGTGAAGACGGAAGACCGCTTCAGCTCTGAGATCTCGGCACAGGAGGGCTTCGTTTTGAGGTAAGTTTAACATAATGTGCTAGTATGCAATGCATACTAGCACTTTATGCCTTTACCTTGCAGGGTGTAAAAAAAAAAAAAAAGTCCAGTGGTTTACAACCACTTTAATCTCTTGCCAACCAGCCGCCTTGTATATATACTGCAGCAAAGTGGCGCTTTTGCGTGAAACGACATACCTGTACGTCATTTCGTTCAATAGCCACTAGATTGCACCATTGAGCCACTGGAGGTGCCATGATTGGCTAGCGGGGATGTCAATCAACGGGTCCGGCAGACCAGATGTCCACCGGCCACCCGGGATCACCCCTGGGAGAGGCAGTTCTGCAAAGGGACAAGATGATTTTGTGTTCCTGCTAAGCAGGAACTCGGATCTCTGTCTTCCCCCAAACAGTGCAACCCCCTCCCCCACAGTTAGTAACAGTTAGTGCAGCCCCTCCCTAGGGACACTCTTAATCCTTTTATCGCCCCTGATGTTTACCCCTTCCCAGCCAGTGTCATTAGTACAGTGACAGTGCATTTTTTTTAGCACTGATCATTGTATTGGTGTCACTGGTCCCCAAAAAGTGTAAAAAGTGTCAGTCCGCTAAAAATCGAGGATCGCCGCCATTACTAGTAAAAAAACTAAATAAAAATTCCATAAAAATTTTGCATAGTTTGTAGATGCTATACCTTTTGTGGAAAC